>NC_058133.1:109136915-109158676 GCF_016433145.1 Gracilinanus agilis | reverse complement strand
AGGAAGGAAAGAAGGAAAGAAAGAAAGAAAGAAAGAAAGAAAGAAAGAAAGAAAGAAAGAAAGAAAGAAAGAAAGAAAGAAAGAAAGAAAGAAAGAAGAAAGCAAACTTCCCATCTATATTGGGGAGGAAACAATATTCAAAAGGAAGCTAAAAATCAGATTGGTGTTGGAGGGAAAGAGGAGTGATGGCCACAAGTAGGGAATGAAGAGATGGCTGGCCTGGTCTTCTTAGATGGAGGTTCTGGGATGAGCTCTCCATCTCAAAAAAAGAAAAAGAAAGAAAGAAAAAAAAAGGTACCCCTAAGTGGCTCAATAGATAGAAATCCAGGTGTAGAAATGGGAGGACCTGGGTTCAAATATGACCTCAGATATTTCCTAGCTGTGTAACCTTGGGCAAATCACTTAACCCCAGCTGCCTAGCCCTGATCACTCTTCTGCCTTAACTGATACTTGGTATAGATCCTAAGAAAGTAAGGGTTTAGGGGGGAAAAAAAGAGAGAGAGAGAAAGAGCTCTCCATCTCCACCCTCTGCAATCAGAGAGGTACTGATGAGACGTGAGTTCCAGAGTTGAAGTATCTTACAAAATAAGGAGATTCCTGGAACATAATGGTGAATTCCAGAGTTATAGCTGAGTAAGAAATGAAGAAAGTAGTGTGAAATACAGTTAGGATCATAGGATGGGACCAGAATGTTGAAAGCCTTAAATCTTAGTCTCCTTGAATATTAGTCTAAGGAATCTGGTTTTTAATCTTAAACCAGGAAAAGAATTTAGAGATCATATAATCAAAACCCCTCATTTTACCACTTAGGCCTAGATAAATTAAGTGAAGGTCACTTAGCTAATGAATGGCAGGACCTCCTGATCCCAATCCTGTTTGAGCACCAAAGTGTCTGAAGGAGAATGGAGAAAAAGAGGAAAGAGAAAAAGAAAATGCCAAAAACAAATGAGATGGAATAACCAACTATGAGTGCTAGTCCCAGGTCACAATAGTGAAGTAGATGAAGTTCCCCTACTACCACTTCCCACCCCTCAAAGACTCAAGGCCAGATCTCTAATCATTGTCACTCTGGGGTAGAGGAAAAGGATGAATATCATTGCTGGATTTCAGATGCCAGCAGGATTACCCATGGAGATGTGATCACTTGAAAATGTGGTTCTGTGATTTCAAAGAAAGGTCTGAACCGGAGATAAAGATTCAAGGTTATGAGTAAATGAGATTATGCAGATGCAGAAAAAAGACAGAAAAGGGCTAAGAACCAAAACTTGGGTTATATTAAGGGGGCAGGAAGAAGATAAAAAACCAGCAGAGACAGAGAAAGAAAGGAGATAGAGTTAGGAAAGAATAAATAATTTCACCCTAAAAAATGACTGAAGGGATGGTTTCAAAGAAGCCTGAAAAGAAATTGTATGAACAGACACAAAGTGAAGTAAGTATAATCAGGAGGATAATTGATATAGTAACAATAGCATTATAAAGAAAAAAAAAAACAATTTTAAAAGACTGACTGAAGAACTCTGATCACTGGAATGACCCAAATACAATTTCAGAGGATGGACGATGAATTGTGTTACCTACCTCCTGACAGAGGAGATAGATTCAGGGTACAGAATGAGACATACTTTTTCAGACATGACCAATGTATGGATTCATTTTGCTTCACTACTCAGTCAACAAGCATTCATTCATTCACTTAAAAACCCTTACCTTCTATCTTAGAATGAATACTAAGTATTCATTCCAAGACAGAAGAGAGGTAAAGGCTGAGCAGTTGGGGTTTAGTGACTTGCCCAGAATCACACAGCTAGGAATTATTTGCAGCCAGAGAACCCAGGACCTCCTGACTCCAGGTCTAGTGCTCTATCCCATTAAGTTACCAAGCTGCATTAGGCACTGTACTAAGCAATGGGAATACAAAGGCAAAAGGACAGCCTCCAATTTCAAGAAACTCACATTCTAGTCACAGTGAATGTGTTTTTCTTTTTATAGGGGAGGGGACAGCCAGAGGCAAGAGGAGAGCTAGGGATAGGGAATAAGAAAAAAGAAGAAAGAGGAGGAGGAGGAGCAGGAGGAAGAAGAGGAGGAGGAGGAGGAAGAGGAAGGGAGGGAGGAGAAAGAAGGGAGGGAGGGAGGAAGAAGGGAGGGAGAGAGGAAGAGGAGGAAAGGCAGGAGGGAGGAGGAGGAAGAAGAGGAAGAGGAAGGAGAAAGAGGAAGGGAAAGGAGGAGGAAGAGGAAGAAAGAATAAAAGGAGGTCAGTAGATCATTTATATATATATAAACTAAAAGCAAAAGAACTAAAAGCAATTAAGAAACAGAAGCAGAACAGTTTTGAAATAACATGTTGCATTATTATATATGCTTTTTTATTTTAAAAAATAAGCTGTAGGGGGGTAGCTGGGTAGCTCAGTGGATTGAGAGTCAGGCCTAGAGACGGGAGGTCCTGGGTTCAAATCTGGCCTCAGACACTTCCCAGCTGGGTGACCCTGGGCAAGTCACTTGACCCCCATTGCCTACCCTTACCGCTCTTCTGCCTTGGAGCCAATACACAGTATTGACTCCAAGACAGAAGGTAAGGGTTTAAAAAAAAAAATAAGCTGTAATTTTTAAAGATTCACATTTTCTCATATAATTTTTTTCTATTCTACTTTGTAACAGAATTAAAAAGAAAATTTTTAAAGGAAGAAGTAGGAAGAATACCCTCAGAGCACAGCATCTCAGCATCTCTGAAGCCAAAGGAAGAAAGCTTCCTTTACCTCCTTTCACACAGTATAAGTACCATCCAAACTGATTATTAGCTGTTCCTTGAAAAAAAGACTTGGAGCACCTCTCAGTTTCATTATGTTTAAAATAAGACTCTTAGGCTAAGCCATCTCTAAGGTTCCTTCTGGTCTACATCTAAGATTTTTATCACTGAATATCAGAAGGTATTCTGATATGAGAGATAATCCAACCTGTATCAGAACAAGAATCTCCTATAATATCCCTGGCACATGGTCAATCATCTAGCCTTTGCTTGAAGACCCTTATGGAGGGACATTAGACTACTTCCCAAGATAACCCATCCTACTTATGGTCCACTCTGCTCGTCCAGAAATTTTCCCCTATAGAAAGCTGAAATCTACATCCTTGCCACTTCCTAGTTCTGTCCTCTAGGACCAAACAGAACAAATCTAATCACTCAAATACTTTCAAAACTACTTATCATTCCTCCCATCCCCAATAACTCAGATCCTCTTCAAATTAAACATTCCTAATTCCTTCAACCTTTGAATGACACTCATCTCAAGGCTTTTCTACCATCTTATTCACCCTTCTCTGGACACTAACCACTATGTTTTTAATATACTTCTTACAAGGCAACATCAAGCTGAATACAATATCTAATTATGTACTGACCAAAGCATGGTATTAGGCATCTTGGTAGTGGAGTGCAATGAAGTGCCAGGCCTCAAGTCAGGGAGGCATGAGTTCAAATCTGCCCTCTAATATTTACTAGTTATGTGACCTTGAGCAAGTCACTTAACCTCGGTTTGCCTCCGTTTCCTTATCTGTAAAATGGAGATAATAACAGTACCTCCCTCCCTGGCATACTGGCATATAGATTGTTGTAAGAACCAGATGACATAATAATTATAAAGCACTTAGCACAGTACCAGCACATAGAAGGGACTATACAAATGTTAGCTATTACTAGGTAAGACTATCACCTTCTGAAGGAGGCAGTGAGATGACTTAGAACAGTGATGGGCAACCTTTTGATCTTGGTATGTCAAAATTCACCAAAAAAACAAGCATAACTCGGGTGGTGTGTCACTTTGAGAAAAAAAAAACATAATTTCACAATAATTTATAGTTTAAATAACAAAAAAATGTATAATTGTAATCTATAACTGTATTTAATAAACCAAAATAGGTAAATTAATAGAGGTAGAATTGTCATCTATAGTGCACAGAGTGTCTACACTACACTAGAGCAAATGTTTCATCCTCGGCATGCGGCCCCCAGACTTCTCTGTATGTGGCCACATGTGGCCGTGTGTCATAAAAAATGGCTACGCGACATGCGTGTCATAGGTTTGCCATTACCAACTTAGTGGATGGAACACTGTGCCCGGAATCAGGAGGACCTGAGTTCAAATTTGACCTTAGATTCTTCCTAGCTGTGTGACTCTGTGAAAGTCACTTAACCTCTGTTTGCCTTAATCCACTGGAGCAGGAAATGGCAAACCACTCCACTATCTTTGCCAAGAAAACGCCATGGACCGTCATGATCCACCTACAGCTAAACATGTCAGACATGACTAAACAATCATTTTCCAAAATCCTGAAAACAATATCTTTCTTTAATGTATCACACTTACATTTTTTGAGTGCTATATCACACTGTTGACTCACTTTGAGCTTAAAATACACTAAAATCTCTAGTTTTTTTTTTTTCCTCGCAGAGGAACTGCCATGTAGTCAACATCCCTCAGCTTGTTTGTCCTTGTGAAGTTGCTTTGTTTTGCTTTGTTGTACAGATGACAGCAAAGTGGGAGGGAGAACTCCTGAGGTGAATGACAGACAATCCAGGAGATGAAATTTTTATCAGGATAAATAATAATGCAAGGCAGGATACATCATGATAGAGGACAGATCTCAAAGTCAGGAAGAGTTGGGTTCAAGTACTCCCCTACCACTTCCTGCCCAGGTGACTCTGGGCAACAAGGCTCAACCTCTCAGAATATAAACAGCAGAGAAGATGCCATCCTATATTGGTAGAGGGGGTTTCCTCACTTGGGAGCTTACCAGTGAAAGCAGAAGTCCAGCTTCTTCCCCATCCCTTTAAAGCATTTTGCACAAATGATCTCATTTGAGCTTTTATTGAGTTTCAAAAGATGAAACTTCTCAAGTGTATTCACGGGGGATGCCATTCACTCCCATTTTCATCTCTCCCTTCCTGAATTCTCCTCTTCTTCCAGGTTCATCTTCAGCACCACCTCCTTCAGGAAGCCTTCTCTGATCTCTTTAGCCAACAATACTTTCTTTCTTTCTTCTCCCCTCCTCAAATATTCCTAGCAGCCTTTGTCTTTCTTTGCCCTCATCACTCCATCCTCAACTGCATATATGTGGTAGCTCCCAGTGAATGGGAAGCTCCTTGAGAGGAGAGATTGTATTTTGCACTTTTGTATACCTAGTGCCTTGCACATAGTAGGTTCTTAATAAATATAAACTGAATTCAACTGAACTCAACTGAGTCCAATTGAAGAAAAGGGCAATTAAGTCTCAGATGTTCCAGGGAATGGGATGAGAATTTTAAGAGTCATTGGATTTGGCAATAAAGAAGCCATTGGTCATTCATGAAAGAATGGTATCAGGAGACTGGTGGGTGGAGAAGCCAGATTGCAAGAGTCTGAGAATTCTCTTCCTCAAGGGCAAGAATTTGATGTAAGGGTTTCAACTTTTTCAAGAAGTTTGACTATGAATAGAACAGTAACTGAATGGGACATAAGAGACCCAGGAGAACCTGAAGAATGAAAGACTGAGGGGGCAGCTGGGTAGCTCAGTGGATTGAGAGCCAGGCCTAGAGACAGGAGGTCCTAGGTTCAAATCTGACCTCAGACACTTCCCAGCTGTGTGACCCTGGGCAAGTCACTTGACACCCACTGCCTACCCTTACCATTCTTCTGCCTTGGAGCCAAGGTAAGGGTTTTAGCAAAAAAAAAAAAATAAATAAATAAATAAAGAATGAAGGACTGAAAAGGCATTAAGTTCTTACTAAATGCCAGACATCACTAAATGCTCACTAGACAGATACAACACGCAAGATAATCCCTGCCCTCAAGAAGCTTACATTCTAACAGGGGAAGATGGCACATGTGGCACATTGGGCCACAGAGAAGAGTTCCAGCAATGGCCAATGGAACTGGAGGGTAATTGATAGACTTGTCCTTCTCAGGAACCATGGCGCTGATTTGATTACTGTTCCCCAAAGAAGAAGTGATAGTGAGTTAAAAAGTGAAAAAAGTCTAAGAATGAGGGATTCCTGGGGTGTCATGGCAAGAAGTTGGCTGGGAAGCAACTTGAGCCGAGTCCCTGTTAAAGCTGGTGAATTCTCACCCGTCAGAAGCCAGAGCTAGAAGGGATCTTAGAGGCACAGGAGGTCAAACCACCCCCATGTTTCAGGTTCCCTAAGGGCAATGCTCTTTCACCATCCTGAGCAAAGGATTGTATAAATATGTGGCAAAATCAGACTTGGTGTGGCAAAGGTCATTGGGGTATCTTCTGTCTGAGATGATCCACTTTTATCTTGACATTCTCTTTAGGGCTGACTGTTTCTTTGGCTCCTTTTCTTCCATTAAGAGCCAGAGAATGTCCTCATTTTCATGGTCTGTTGAAGCAGGAGAGGTAAAGTAAGTTGGTGGAGTGGCAAGAATGCTAGATCTCAAGTCAGTAAAGACCTGAGGTCAAAACCAACTGTCTTTGTGACCCCAGGCAAGTCGCTTAGCAGCTCTCTGTCTCAGTTTCCTTATCTATAAAATGGGGATAATAATAGTACCTCCTTCCAAGGCTGTGACCAAGTAGATAGAGCTCTAGGGCTGAAATCAGGAAGACTCATTTTCCTGAATTCAATGTCCTTTGGACACTCACTAGCCGAGTGACTCTGGACAAATCACTTAACCCCATTTACCTCAGTTTCCTCATCTGTCAAATGAGCCAGGGAAGGAAATGGCCAACCACTCCAGTCAAGAAAACCCCAAACGGGGTCATGAAGAGTCATCCCAAATGACTGAACAATTAAACAGCAACTTTCAAGGGTTGCCCTAAGGATCAAATGAGACAATATTAGTCAGATATGCTATGTGGCATACATGGTAGGTGCTAGACAAATGCTTTAGCCTTTCATTCTCTCCAGAAAAGTCCAGTGAATTGTTCTAAGTCCTTCTAGGTCTTAGGGAAGAAACTGAGATAAATCCACTGGTCAGGGTTCTCAGCTGAGCCCTCCCAGGCCTTTCCTCCCCCTTTCCTGCCCAAGCCCACCTCTCAGCCCTAGGGTTGTTTTGATTTCTTCTTCCAAGCAAAAGGCTTCTTTGCCACCTTCTTCTACCAGGGAGGAAATTGCTAATTGATGACTCATCTGGCTGGTCTGAGAGGGAGGTAGAGGAGGAGGGGAAGGGGACAGCCAGGGGGGGAGGAAACTGGAAGCTTTAGAGCCTTAAAGCAGGACATTTGTGGTTCACACTTGGCTTAAAGGTGAAAAAGGAGAATTGTGGAGTCTGAGGCTTCCTTTCCTCCTTGGGGTCCCTAAGGCTCCCTGGGGGTAGGGGCTGGCAGAAGAACTCCAGGAATGCAGCTTGTTAGCACCTTGCCTAATTAGGATCAGATTTTGCTGGCCTGGCCTCTTCAGCAGCTGGCTGGCTGGCCGGCTTCCAAAGGGAAGAGGGCTGGAAAGCCAGGTCTCTATGGCGGGGTTAGAGCTCAGCTGTCCCCACCATGAATGAGCCTCTGGAATCCCAGCAACTTTTGCTCTCCAGGTATGACCCTCCACCCCTCGCTCTCTCTTATCCCTCATATCCAATCATTCAAATCCTGCCAATTCCGCCCTTGCAACAGCCTTCTTCCCTCTGGTGCCAACACCACCCTGGTACAGCCCCTCATCACCTCGCACTTGGGCCTCAAGTCTCCCCACTCTGCTATCAAAGTGATCTTTGTAAAGGAAGGTCCAAACCTCTGTCCTCTCCATGAACTCCCATGGCTCCCTATTACCTCCAGAATCAAATATAAAATCATCCTTTTGACTTTTAACGTTCTTCACATCCTGGCTGCCATTCTCCCTACCACACACTCTTCTAGTGCAGTGACATTGGCCTTCTGGCTGTCCCTCACACAAGTTACTCCATCTCCTGATTCGAAGCATCTTTTGGGCTGTCTCCCATGCCTGGAATGCTCTTCCTCCCCATCTCCATCTCTTCACTTTCCTGGCTTCCTTCAAGGCCCGCCTAAAATCTCACCTTTCACAGCAGTGATGGGCAACCTTTTGAGCTTGGTGTGACAAAATTTGCCAAAAAAACGAGCATAACTCGGGTGGTGTGTCACTTTGAGAAAAAAAAAACCTATAATTTCACGATATTTATAGCTTAAATAACAAAAATGTACAATTGTAATATATAACTATTTAATAAACCAAAATAGGTAAATTAATATAGGTAGAATTGTCATCTATAGTACACAGATAGTGTCTACACTACACTAGAGCAAATGTTTCATTCTTGGCATGCAGCCTCCATGCTTCTCTGTATGCGGCCGCGTGTCATCGAAAATGGTTACGTGTGTCAGTGCTGACACACGTGTCAGTGCTGACACACGTGTCAGTGCTGACACACGTGTCAGATTTGCCATCACCGTTCTACAGGAAACTTTTCCCCATCTGGCGTACATAGTAGGTGCTAGACAAATGCTTAATTCTCTCCATGTTGCAGAGAAGTCCAGTGGATTGTTCTAGGTCTTTCTAGATCTCAGGGAAGAAACTGAGATAAACCTACTTGTCTCAGTTCTCAAGTCTATCGGCTGAATTCTTAAAGGTTCTATTGATTATCTCCTGTACATAGCTTATCCGTGGATGGCTAGGTAGCACAGAGTGAAGGAAAACTCACCTCTGATACTTACAAGTATCAGATTGCCTCGGTTTCCCCATTTGTAAAACTGAGGAAGGAGAAGGAAATGGCAAATGAGAAAAGGAGAAGGAACCACTCCAATATCTCTGCCAAGAAAACCCCAAACAGGGTCACCAGAGCCAGACATGACTGAACAACTAAAACAACAAATTATTCATTGTATATACAGCTTATTTGTACATTGTTACTTGCATGTTATTTTGCCCTTTAGATTATAAACTCCTTGTTGTGAATTGATCCAACCATTCTGGATGACGATTTGGAACTACACCCAAAGAGTGCTAAAAGACTGCCTGCCCTTTGATCCAGCCACACCACTGCTGGGTTTATGCCCCAAAGAGATCATAGGGGAAAAGACTTGTATAAAAATATTTATAGCTGCACTTTTTGTGGTGGCAAAAAATTGGAAAACAAGTGTATGCTCTTCAATTGGGGAATGGCTGAACAAATTGTGGTATATGATGGTGATGGAATACTATTGTGCTCAAAGGAATAATGAACTGGAGGAATTCCATGTGAACTAGAACGACCTCCAGGAATTGATGCAGAGTGAAAGGAGCAGAGCCAGAAGACCATTGTACACAGAGACTGATATACTGTGGTAAAATAGAATGTTAATGGACTTCTCTATGAGCAACAACACAATGATCCAGGACAACTATGAGGGATGTATGAGAAAGATGCTATCCACATTCAGAGGAAGAACTGTGGGAGTAGAAGCACAGAAGAAAAACAACTACCTGCTCACATGGGACAATGGTTATATAATTAGAGATATTGACTCAAAATGAGCACCCTAGTACAAATATCAACAATATGAAAATAGATCTTCATCAATGACACATGTAAAACCTAGTGGAATTGTGCATCGGCTATGGGAGGGGGTGGGAGGAGGGGAGGGATAGAACATGAATCCTATAACCATGGGAAAATGTTAATTAATTAACTAAATAAAATTTTTAAATTAAAAAAATAAAGAAAACGAATACCTCCCCCCTCCAAAAAAATAGATTATAAACTCCTTGAAAGCAAGAGCTATTTTGGTTTTGGGACAGAGGGTTTATAGAAGTTTTTAAACTTTCTTTCTGGCACATAGTAGGTTTTTTTTTTTTAACCTTTACCTTACACTTTAGAATTAATACTAAGTATTAGTTCCCAAGGTAGTACAGCAATAAGGATTAGGTAATGGAGGGTAAGTGACTTTTCCAGGGACACACAGCTAGGAAGTGTCTGAGGCCAGATATGAATCTAGGACCTCCTGTCTCTAGGCTTGCCTCCTGATCCACTGAGCCACGTAGCTGCCCTACATAGTAGGTTCTTAATAAATGTGTATTGGCTAAATCTAGATTTCCCATGTACCCTCAAAATCCATTTCTGGAATACCTGAGGCCAGGTTTCTCTTGTCTGGGACTTGGCTATATGAAAGTGTGAAGGGTTTTCTTGGCCAGTTGTGGGCTACTGATCCCTTGAGAGTGGGATGACCACTTGGTCAGGATGTTGGCGAGATGGTTACTACTTGGGCAAGAGTTAGACAGGATGGTCTCTGAGGCTTCTTACCATTCTGAAACCCAGTGAGTGGAAATATGAGTAGTGAAGTCAACAGGACCACACTATGTTTGGGGCACTGTGCTAAGCAGTAGAGATACATAGAAAAGCAAAAGATAATCGCTGCTCTGGAAGAGCTCCATCCAATGGGGGCAACCACATGCAAATAGTTATGTTCAGACAAGCTAGACACAAGAAAAACTGGAGAGAATCAACAGAGGGAAGGCACTAGAATTAAGGGGGGGGGGGTCATTGGGAAAGTCTTCCTGTGGGAGGTAGGATTCTAGATGGAGCTTGAAGGAAGCCAGGGAGGTCAGCAGATGGAGATGAGAAAGGAGATCATTCCAGGCATGGGCCAGAAAAATGGCAGAAAACATCTCCTGGCAGGTTATTGCAATAGTCCAAGTGTGATGTGCTCAGGACCTATACCAGGATGGTAGCAGTGTCAGAGGAGAGGAGGGGGAGTATAAGAGAGTTATTACAAAGGTAAAATCAGTAGGACTTGGCAATGATTGGATAAAGGAAGTCAGTAGTGGGTATAAACCATACAGACTGATTTCAGATTTGATACAGAGAAATTCATCTCAGAAAGTAAGATTCATTCACCTTTTCTTTTTAAACCTTTACCTTCCATCCTAAGATCAATACCGTGTATTGGTTCCAAGGCAGAAGAGACGTAAGGGCTAGGCAATGGGGGTTAAATGACTTGGCTAGGGTCACATAGCTAGGAAGTGTCTGAGGCCAGATTTGAACCCAGGATGGCCCATCTCACAGATTTATTCATCTTAAATGAAAAGGGTCACCTTGGAAACTCCCTTTCATTGGAAATCTTCAAGGGAAAGTTAGATAAGAACTTTGGGGGGGAATCACAAGGAAGAGATTCTCAATCAGATGTGAATCACACTAGATGCCCTTAGAGGTTCCTTCTGACTAAAATCCTATAAATCTGTGATTCTGACTTGGGGATGGGACCTGAAGGAGCTCCTGTCTAATAGGTGTCTGCCCACCCCTTTAGCCCCTGAGGTTCAGGAGCATCCTGGAAACTCTGTGTCTTGTTTGTCCACCCCTTCTCCAAGCCATCTACTCCTCCCTGGGGGTTGACACAGAAGAGCCCAGGCAGGCAGCCCTGGATCCAGGAAGCATGCAGCATTTCAAATGCCCTTGGCTGAGAGCCAGGACTCAAAGGACATTGTTTCCCTTTCTCTTTTCCCTCCAGTCCCTGGGGTGGCAGGGTAATACTAGAGCCCTGAAGCGGGTCAAGAGGGTGATTGAATGGATCAGCGAGGGAGACTCCCCCAATTAATGCCCCCTTGTTAAAAGGCCCCCTGGACTCTCTCAGCATCAGCCTGTGTCCTTGTGTCCTTGAAGTAGCGTCCTCCTGCCTCTGCCTGCCCGTGGCAAGCAGTTTCCAGGCCAGAGGCCTGGCACCGGCCTTCCCGGGTCTAGGAGCTGGTGACCCAGCTAAAGAATGTGCTTTGTTTGGGTTTTACATTCCAGGGTCTGCGTGGGAGGCAGAGGGCTCGAGTTGCCAGTGGGAGCCAGGCACAGGGCGGGCAGGCACTGGGCAAGGCTCATTTCTACCTCCTGGCTAGGCATACCTGCCCCATCCCCAATTGGGTCAGTCCAGAGTAAAATGTACCAAATTTGATGAGGCTGGGAAACAGATACAGAAAACAACCCTAAAAGATGATATAAAGAGGAAAGCAATGAACTGATGGAAGAATTGGGTTCAAATCTTAGCTCTGAAATTTACTAATCTTATGACTAAAATCACTCCACACCATAGTTTTGCCACCTTTAAAATGGGGATAATAATACTTCTGAGGGAAGTGCCTTGTGGGCTATTTTTTAATAGACCAAACCTTTGATTTCATCGGTATAAGGGACTCCTGGTAAGGAAGGTCCCTCCACCAATTATGGGCTTCTGAAACTTCTAGTTTTTAGAGAGTTGCCAGGCACTAAAGATTGAGTCTATGGCATGAAGTGCCCCTAGCCAATATGTATTAAAGACTTAAATCTTCTCGAAATGTTCCTGAGAATGAAGTTGGCTTAATCCACAACCCTTTCTAATGCATTCATAATAATAAATTAAATGGGATTTGAGGTATAAAGTGGATGAATCCCATGTAATACAATGGTTAAACCACTGAATTTGGAGGTCCTGGGTTCAAATACTAGCTCAGAGAGGAACTCATCACCCAAGGTGTAAGTAAAAGACTATAATCTATGTTGGCAGAAAGTGGATGCATACCAATGAAATCTCCAATCTTTAAAGCATTGAGTGACTGCTCATATGCCACTTTAAGGATAACAGGATTTTAGAGTGGGATCATCTAGTCCGACTCCTCTATTTTATAGATGAAGAAACCAAGGTTCTTGAGAAAATGAAGTGAGTTGCCCAAGGTCACACAGGTAACAAGTGGACCCTAGAATCTAAAGAGGGATGCCTGGGATTATGAGGGAAGTAGAGACCATGCATAGGCATGCATATGGGGACACCCCTATCTGGAACCCTACAGAGCTTGAGATTGCTTTCTAGATTCTGGTGATTTCCCGTATCTGCAGCTGCTACTATTTCTGTCTCCTTCTAGTACTTTGCATACAGTAAGCACTCAATAAATGCCCTTTCTATCCATTCATTCATTTCTCAGTTACCTACTAGTTTGCCTTCTTCTGCTTCCCCTCTGAGACCTCTTGAAGCCTTGATCACTGGAGTCCAGGGCCCTTCTGTGACCCTTTCCTAAACTCTCCAAGGCTCTGCCTCACCTGCCCTGGTGGGGCTTCTACTGGCAGAGCCCGGTTCCTGTCAGGGTCAATGGCTATTCCTTCTAGCCTCCAGAAGGTCTTCAGTTCCAAGTGGTTGTGTTGTGGGGGGACTTGAGGTGAACCCCAGGTTTGGGACAAGTACCCTTTGCAAGAATGCAAGACTCTACAACTTAGCTTAAAAATAAAACGAGAAATGTATTCATTTGATAGTAATGTAGAAAGGTCAGGAGATAGGCACAAGAGTGGATGCTGTCTCCTCTAGGAGATGGATTCTGGGCTTCTTATACCCTTTTGACAATGGGGGCTACCTGGCCAAGGATGAGGGAATGGAATGAGGTTGGGCAGAAATGGGGGATGTTTATCACTTGATTGGGACTAACGTGATGTTTTGTGTTCCAAAGACAAAGGGGGTGACTGAGCATAGTTTAGGGGACAAGTAGATATCCTAGATTACAGCCGGATGGTATCAGAGCCTAACTGGAAGATGTATAGCTGTGTCCATCTCAAAATCTAAGGGAGAATCCGAGGGGAATATTTCTCTCTCTGGGTCTTTCCTTATCATGAGTCTCTCATGCCCAGAGAACCTTTTCCTCAGCATTAACAAGAATGCAAAGAAGGAAAGGAATTTTCCTGCTTTCTGTTTGATCCAAAACACCTCTAGGGTTTGGGGTGTCCAAGGGAAACCCAGGGTCCCATGCCATCTGCAGCCCCAAATCCTTTTCCTCTTCTGGCCACTCTCACTGAATCCAAGCCTCTTCTGCCTATCCCTGGAGTGTTGGTCAAGATAGGGCAAAGGTGACAATGGAAAAAGGGTCAAAAGGTGGGCTTCTGGTTACTGGTCCTTAAAGTTCATCACTGGCCCTTCATGGCAGAGTAGGATATGTGGCAGAAGATACCAGGATCCTGTCAGAGAGATGTTCTTTACTGAAGAGAAAGCAAAAAAGATTGCTCTGTATTTTAGGGGGGAAGGCAGAGTTTGATTAATATAAGCCTTTCACTGACAGCAATATTATAGGATGATCATCTGTGAAAACTTGGCTGCTCTCAGCAATGCACTGATCTGAGACAATCCTGAATGGCATGATGGGGAACGTTATCCACCTCCAGAGAAAGAACTGTTGGAGCCATCTTTCACATCAGTGATAATAATAATAAAATTAATAATAATAGTAATAAATAAAAGCAACATATCTATTAATAATAAAATTTTCTATTAAATATTATAATGATGTATAATGATACCATATGATAATAAAATAATATAATATAATTTTAAAAATTAATAATAATAAGAGGCCTTTGTAAAGTATGCATTTTAAAGCAACAGTTGCTAATTTTTTTAAAACTAATTTCCATTTCTTTAATTGTTTGATGAACATAAATAATATTCTTTATGATCAAATGATCAACATATATTAACCTTTAAGAAAATAAAATTCCCTCAGTGTACACCTAGGAAGGCAGCTAAGTAACTAAGTGAATCAGTCACTGGATCTGGAATGAAGAGATCTGAGTTCAGATTTGGCCTCATACAATTGGAGAGTCACTTAACTTCTGTTTGCCTTAATCCTCTGGAGAAGGAAATGGCAAAACCATTTCAATATTTTTGCCAAGAAAACTCCATAGACAATATACACTATGTTTAGGCATGCTTTGGTCCATGCAGTCACACAATTGGATACAACTGAATGACTCACTATCAAAAAAGGTAAACACCCCAATGAAACATGATGCCCGGGTCTAGAAAATCAAGCCATAGTAGATCAATGGAAAGGACTAACCAGGAAGACAAACTATGATGGGTATTTTTTTTTGTATTTCAAGAGTTGGGGCAGTGAGGTGGCACAGTGACCTGGAATCAAGAAGACTCATGTGCCTGAGTTCAAAAATGGCCCTAGACATTTACTGGCTATGTGACCCTGGGCAAGTCACTTAATCCTGTTTGCCTCAATTTCCTCATCTGAAAAATGAGCTAAAGAAGAGATGGTTAGGTGGTTCAGTGAACAGAGAACCAGACCTTGAGACAGAAGGTCCTGGATCCAAATTTGATCCTAGACATTTCCTAGCTGTGTCACACCCTACATACAACAAAGCAAAAGACATCAGGCACTCTAGGAGGTCAATGGGAAAGACATCACAGATATACAGTTAACCACCATTGCCTAGTCTTTATCATTCTTCTGCCTTGAAAATGATATTTAATATCTATTGTAAGAAGGTAAGGATGTTTTGTTTTGTTTTGTTTTTTAATCAGCTAGAGAAAGAAATGGCAAAACCACTGTAGTATCTTTGCCAAAAGGTCACAAAGAACTGGACCTGACCAAAATGATTTATTTGTTTTGGATTGGATTTGTTTTCTGGGGCCTCAGGAACTAGAACTCATAGCAATAGATATAAGCTATAGGAAGAAAAATATAACCTTTAATGTAAGGAAATGCCTTCCAAAGACTAGAGTCTATTCCAGGAAAATGGATTTCATTGGTGTGACCATCCTTCTACCAACACAGATCACAGACTCTTGTACCTTGGTGGATGTTAAGAAAGTTGACCATCTGGTAGCCAAAGCCCATGGTGATGAGTTCCTCTCTGAATTTTCATTTTTCTCTTTAAAAAAAAAAAACAACACCTTACCTGTTATCTTAAAATTGATTCTAAGAATTAGTTCCAAAGCAGAAGAGCAGTAAGGTCTAGGTAGTGATGGTTAAGTGACTTGCCCAGGGTCACACAGCTAAAAAGCACCTGAGACCAGATTTGAACTCAGGACCTCCTAACTCCTGGCCTGGCTCTCAATCCACTGAGCTACAACAGCTACCTCCCTCTCTCACTTTTACCAGGCTCAAGAGCACTGGATCTAGGGCTGAAAGGTCTTTGTTATATACCTTGGGAGAGAATGAATTCTCCATGATTGGAGGTCTTTAGGTTGAGAATGGAATTAGGACACAGTAGAGCAGCTATTAGTTCAATGAGATGGTCTCAGAGTCTTCTGATCTCATTAGCTTAGCACCTCTGATTGGAGGATCTGGTCATGAACTCCAAAACTTCCTTAGGACCTCAGCCCATGACATCCCATTTCGCACTGTTGGCTGCACCACTTTGGAACTTGTCTGACTTTTCTACCTGCCACCCCAACTTCCTTTTCTGTATTATCTTGGCCCATTAGATTATAAATTGGAGCTATTATTTTTTTCATCTTTGTACCCCCGTCCCCCATCGATTAGTACAGTGCCTCTGCCTGCTGGTATTATTCATGATAAATGCTTATTGACTGACTGATTCCAAATCCGGGGTTCTTTCCATTAAACGGTCCTGTCTCGTGCTTTCCTCACAACAATCTTGGGGAATAAGGAGTGGTACTTTTGCACATACACCCTTCCTTCCCCAAGAGTGCCCACATTTCTCTGCTGTCTTTTAGCTTCTCTCTAGGTTCAGCCCAAGTACCTTCTCCAGAGGCCTTCCCTGACACCCCAAAGCTTTTGTTCATTTTGTTTATGTTTTGTATTTACTTTTCTATGTGGTTGTTGGGGAGGGGGTGGTGTTGTTTTTGTTTTGGGAAGAGGACTGAGGTTATCCCTGGCTGATGTCCAGACTTGCCTGCAAAGCGGGGCAGGATTGCACAAAAAGGTCAGCCTCCTTCTCTTCCAGAGTCTTCCAAGGCCAGTGGCAAGACAAAAGCCAGGACTATGGGCTGGGGAAGGCCCACAACGCAGGAGCCTCCTGTTTCACCTCCCTTCATGGCCATAAGAACAGTGTTCTCATCCAGCTATTGTGAAGGGGGACCCACATGCCTGGGGTCAACATCCCCCTGACTCACCAAGGGGACGGAGGTCAGTTACCCTCAATGTAGCTCAGCCTGCCCGAACGATGGTTTTCTGGAATGTGGCAGCAAGCTTGCTACAGCTTCTTGGAGCCCCAGGTGAAAGTTGGGCAAAAGCTGGATCCCAAATGTGGATTACAGCCCTGAAAAGGATCCCTACCCCAGAGATACTAGTCCTCCTAGAACACCCAACCACCCTACTTATCCTCAGAAAGGCTGTTGCCCCTCTGTTTGAGCTTGCTCCCTTTTGGGGCTGGGATTGTTTCCTTTTGTCTTTGTATTCCCTAACTACAGCCCATAGGAGGCACTGAATAACCACTGGTTGAATCAACTGATTAGTGAGGAGGCTCTGACACTTATTACCTCCCATTTGATCCTCATCATCATCATAAAGGACAACAATTAATCAAGCTATAAACATTTAGTAAGTGCCTACTATGTGCTAGCTGAGGGGCTAACTGCTGCGGTACAACAAAGCAAAAGACATCGGGCACTCTAGGAGGTCAATGGGAAAGACATCACAGGTATACAATGCAAGCTAAGTATGAGGCAACTTTGATCCATCATTTGAAGTTTATTAAGAGCCTACGGGCACTTCAGTAGGAGCTAGCTAGGTGCTTCGGGAGAACAGACTATAATCAAGAAGATTTCAATTCAAATCCAGCTTCAGACACTATCTTCAAGATCCTGGGCAAGTCACTTACCTTCTGTTTGCCTTAATTTCCTGGAGAAGGAAATGGAAAATTGTTCCAGTTTTTTGTTTTGTTTTGCCAATAAAACCCCATGGACAGCAGTGGTAGACTCTGGTCCAAGAGATCAGAAGAGTCAGACACAACTGGATGACTGAAACACAAGGGGCTGAGCACAGGGAAAATAAAAAGAGGAAAAATATAGTCCCTGCCCTCAAGAAGGTTACAATCTAAAGAGGTAGGATTAAATAGGACAATAGAGGAAGAGAAAGGATAAACAGGAAATAATTCACAAAGGGAAGGAACTAGAATTAAAAGGGGATAGGGAAAGAGTACTTGTACAATGATGGTGAACTTTTTAGAGACTGGGTGCCCAAACTGCAACCCTCACACCCCACATGTGAGCCCAAATGGGGAGGGAGGAAGTGCTCCCATTAGGCTGCTGGACAGAGGGATGGGTGATGAAAGAAATGTCCTCATGAGCTCTTGGAGAGGGGGGAGGAGCAGCGCCCTCTGGTATGCATGCTGAGGGTTGGCCACCACCACTAGGGCATGCTGCCTCTCTTTATGCTCTGGAACAGTGATTCCCAAAGTGGGCGCCACCGCCCCCTGGTGGGTGCTGCAGCGATCGAGGGAGGCAGTGACGGCCACAGGTGCATTTATCTTTCCTATTAATTGCTATTAAAATTTTTTAAAAATTAATTTCCAGAGGGCTAAGTAATATTTTTTCTGGAAAGGGGGCAGTAGGCCAAAACAGTTTGGGAACCACTGATCTGATCTAGAAAGTAAGATTTTAGGTCATTACCCTACTCAGCCCTTTGAGTGCTGGGCTTGGAGTCAGGAAGATTCCTCTTCCTGAGTTCAAATCTGACTTCAGACATTTAACTAGCTGCTTGACCCTTCGCAAGTCATTTAACCCTGTTTGCCTCAGTTTCCTCATCTGCAAAATGATCTGGAGAAGGAAATGGCAAACCGAACTATCTTTGCCAAGAAAACCCAAATGAAGTCACAAAAAGTTGGACACAACTCCACAACAACAAGGGAAAGTTCCTGAAGTAGATGGCATTTTAAATCTGACCTTGTCTTTCCACAGCTCTATAAATTCCACTGATTCCCTATTACTTTTAGGGCCAAATATAAACTCCTCTGTTTAGCATTTAAAGCACTTCATAACCAAGACCCTTCCTGTCTTTCCAGTCTTCTTAAAGATTTACTATCCTCACTAGCTCAAGGTCCTTTTACAAGTTTCTTCACTGAATGGTCAAAGTCTTGAATTCAAGTCCTGCTTTCCAGTAGAAAAAAAAAAGGCTATGGGAGGGCAGCTGGGTAGCTCAGTGGATTGAGATCCAGACCTAGAGATGGGAGGTCCTAGGTTCAAATCTGACCTCAGACACTTCCCAGCTGTGTGACCCTGGGCAAGTCACTTGACCCCCATTGCCTATTTAAAAAAAAAGAAAAAAAGGCTATCTTTATTGCACTTTGTTGAACTTGGGAAGGATATGGCAAGACAGCCAAATATTCCTCATCATAGATTTTTGTCTGAGGAAGACAGACAGGAAAAGGGAAAGATTTGTTTATTATTACAATTAGAAGGACCCTCTTAGGTTAAAAAAAAAAAAAAAAAAAAAAAGATGCTTTCCAAAATCTTGACTAGGGAGTTATAACATCCTATTATTTATTTCCATCCATCTCCACCCCTTCACGATACCCCTACCTCAACTCTAAAATTAAAGTCAAACATCTTGCCTGCCGTTGACTTTGATTGAATTCCTATTTGGTCTTTAAATTCATTTCAGATGGCACCTACTCTGGGCAGCCTTTCTGGATATCCTTGAAGTTCACATCCATCCCACCTGAGCATGCCATTATTTTGTATGATTTGATGTTCTCTTCACTGTACCAGCCTCCAATTCCTCACTAGAAAGTAAGAGGTCTTAAGTAAACTTTGAATTTAAGGGCACCTAGCCCAGAAGGTGCTTAGTTAATGTTTATTAGAAAGAATGAATGAGAGGGACACTCCCACTCTTCCTCAGCCATCCCCCCCCCTTCTTCTGCCCCCAGGGCAGTTTCACTGACGGTTTTCCTTATCTATACCTTCCTCCAGTTGAGATCTTAGAATGTGGGTAGGATCTGATAAGCCCTTTCCTTTTGAGAGCTGCCAAAGTCTGTACCTCTCTTAGTCAGGAAGTGGGCTGGACTTTTGAGGGGAGGGAATCATAAAACAGTACCCGACCTCCTGCAGGATTCCAAATAATCCCATTCCTTCCTTTCACATTATCCTATTTCCCCGTTATTTCATGCTTTCTACACCTGGCATCAGTTATATGGATCTTACAGTCAATTGAATTCAACAAACATCAATTATCTTGCTGTTTTAGTTGCATCTAGGATACTGCCCTGCACTGCACATGGTAGGGGCTGGTCTGTATTCATTTTATTAAATGGAACTTGATTTTATCTACAATCTTTAGAGGGGTCAATTGATGGAAGGTCCTTGGGACAATCTTGTTTATGCCTTTGTTCTTTTCCCAGAGCCTTAGCAGAATGGCTTGCATTTAAGAGGCCTCCTGGTATGGTGTTTCTTAAAATATGGGTCCTTGGATCCATGAGGTCAAAACTATTTTTTTTTTAATTTTAAAATTTTTAAAAATTTTTTAATTTTTTAGAAAATTTTTCCATGGTTACATGATTCATGTTCTTTCCCTCCCCCCCCCCCAAACTTCTCTCTACCTTCCCCATAGCAGACATGCAATTCCACTGGGTTTTACATGTATCATTGATCAAGATCTATTTCCATATTATTGATAGTTGCATTGGGGTGGTCATTTAGTGTCTATATCCCCAATAATATCCCCATCAGCCCATATGTTCAAGCAATGGTTTTTCTTCTGTGTTTCTACTCCCACAGTTCTTCCTCTGGATGTGAATAATGTTCTTTCTCATAAGTCCCTAAGAATTGTTCTGGATCATTGCATTGCTGCTAGCAGAAAAGTCCATTAAGTTCGATTGTACCACAGTGTATTGGTCTCTGTGTACAATGTTCTCCTGGTACCACAGTGTATTGGTCTCTCTGTACAATGTTCTCCTGGTTCTGCTCCTTTCACTCTGCATCAATTCCTGGAGGTCTTTCCAGTTCACATGGAATTCCTCCAGTTCATTATTCCTTTGAGCACAATAGTATTCCATCACCATCAGATACCATAATTTGTTCAACCATTCCCCAATTGAAGGGCATCCTTTCATTTTCCATTTTTTTGCCACCATAAAGAGCATGGCTATAAATATTTTTGTACATGTATTTTTCCTTATGATCTCTTTGGAGTATAAACCTAGCAGTGGTATGACTGGATCAAAGGGCAGATAGTCTTTTATAGCCCTTTGGGCATAGTTCCAAATTGCCCTCCAGAATGGTTGGATTAATTCACAACTCCACCAGCAATGCATTAATGTCCCAATTTTGCCACATTCTCTCCAACATTTATTACTTTCCTTTGCTGTCATGTTAGCTAATCTGCTAGGTGTAAGGTGGTACCTCAGAGTTGTTTTGATTTGCATTTCTCTAATTATAAGAGATTTAGAACACTTTTTCATGTACTTATTGATAGAGATCAAAACTATTTTTATAATAATACTTTGTTGTTGTTCAGTTAGGTCCTACTCTTCAGGACTCTATTTGGGGTTTTCTTGGCAGAAATCTGTTTGCCATTTCCTTCTCTAGATTATTTGACAGATGATGAAACTGAGGCAGACAGAGTTAAGTTACTTTCCAAGATCACACAGCTAGTGTCTGAGGCAGGATTTGAACTCAACTTTTCAACTCCAGATCTGGTGTTCTATCCACTGCACCACCTAGCTATTTATAAAAATACATAGACATTTTAATTTCTGAGGTGGAAAAATCTCAAATAGATCTCATTCATAGACAAAAAGCTTTGGAGAATCTTCTATAAATTTTAAGGTGTAAAAAGGGCCCACAGACTCCAGGTCCAGTACTGTATACTTTAAATCAGTGGTTCTCAAACTTTTTAGTCTGTGGGCCCTTTTAAAAAAGTTTGAGAACCACAGATTTAAAGTATACAGTATAAATAAATAAATAAATAAATAAATAAACAAACAAACAAACAAATAAATAAATAAATAATTAAGTAGATAAATAAATAAATAAAGTATACAGTACTGGACCTGGAGTCAGGAATTCTATTATCATTCAAGTCTCACTGGAAAGGAGAGAAGAGGAGAGAAGAGGAGAGGAGAGGAGAGGAGAGGAGAGGAGAGGAGAGGAGAGGAGAGGAG
>NC_058133.1:109062743-109131983 GCF_016433145.1 Gracilinanus agilis | reverse complement strand
AAAAAAAAAAAAAGACAATGAGTTCTGTTTTAGACTTCTTGAATTTTAAATACCAATGAAACATTCAAAAAGTAGTTTGGGGGGGGGGGGGAGGGGAAGCTGGTTAGCTCAGTGGATTGAAAGCCAGGCCTAGAGACAGGAGGTCCTAGGTTCAAATCCGGCCTCAGACACTTCCCAGCTATGTGACCCTGGGCAAGTCACTTGACCCCCACTGCCCACTCTTCCACTAAGGAGCCAATATACAGAAGTTTAAGGGTTTAATTAAAAAAAAAAAGTAGTTGGTGGGGGCAACAAGGTGACTCAGTGGATAGAGAACCAGGTCTTGGGTTCAAATGTGACCTCAGACATCTCCTAACTTGGGCAAGTCACTTATTCCCCATAGCCTAGCCCTTATCTCTCTTCTGACTTAGAACCAATACATAGTATTGATTCTAAAATGGAAAGTAAGGGTTTGGAGTTTTTTGTGGGGTTTTTTTTGGTAATGAGAGTCCTTAGAAGGGAGACTAGGGTAGAATTTATAAATCTGAGAATCTTCTAAATAGAGATCATTGAACTCATGAGAGCTGATGAAATCATCAAATGAGATAGTATCAGGGGGTAAAAGAAAAGATCTAGACAACTAGGTTGCTCAGTGGATAAAGAGCCAGGCCTAGAGACAGGAGGTCCTGGGTTCACATTTGGCCTTAGACACTTCCTGGCTGTTTGACCCTGGGCAAGTCACTTAACCCCCACTGCCTAGCCCTTACTGCTCTTCTGCCTTAGAACCAACACAGAATGTTGATTCTAAAAAAGAAAGAGGCCCAGGATAGAGCCTTGGACTTCACCCATACTTACCTGGCATGATATGAATAAAGAACCAGTCAAGGAATCGGAAAAAGAGTAATCTGATAGATGGTCAATAGTAAATACTTATTAAGCACTAGCTAAGGGCTACAAATGCAAAAAGTAAAAACAAAACCCAAAGACAATTCCTACCCTCAAGGAGCTTACAAGTAACCAGGGAAGACCAGGCACAAAAGAAACCTGAAAATGTGGAATACCCCCTTGATGATAGTTGGGGGCCTGATGGACAGGTCAGAGATGGCCCAGAGTCATGTTGTCAGATGAGGAATGAGCAGTTGAGCTGAGCTCCCTTCTAAAATAGAAGTTTTGGAGTGGCTAGCTCCATTCCTCAATCAGAAAGGCAGAGAGTAGTGATGAGGAAAAGTCCCAAGGCTGTTGGGATCTTGGTGGATGATGTTGTTCAGTCTTGACTAACTCCTTTTTTTTATTATTATTAAAATAATCCCTTCTTTTCTGTACTAGTATCAATTCTAAAACAGAAGAGCAGCAAAGGCAAGGCAATTGGGGTTTTCCAGGGTCACCCAGCTAATAAGTGTCTGAAACCAGATTTGAACTCAGGAAGATGAGTCTTCTTGACTTCAGGTCTGGCGCTCTATCCAGTGTAACAGCAACAACAACAACAACAACAACAACAACAACAACAATTTTTTTAACCTAGAATCACAGGCCAGATCTATTCGATTTTCAATTTATATTCGAAGTTTACAGATACTAACAACCGTGGCCTCCAAGACCCCTTCCAACTTTCTATCTATGATCTGATGATCTAGAAAGGCCCCAAGTTCCTTGAAGGTGCTCATCCCAGGACTCTTAAATGCAACCTTCCTTGTGCAACCTGACCCTGGGCAGGGAGCCAGCAGAGGGCATCCATGAGCTGAACCGGAATTGCCAAAGACAATTCCAAGAGCTACCCTTTGGGTCTCCCACTGCCCTTGGGCTAGCAGACACAATTCCAATGTGGTGATGCCTGGCCCAGACAGTCTAGCTAAGAGTGGAAGGTTTGCAGGTCCTTCCTGTCCACCATGGGGGGCCCCAAAGGGAACCGATGACTCACCTTCTAGGAGGCTCTGGAGAAAGGAACACAATGGCTGAGGTCACTGGCTGGAAGTGGGTGGTAAGAGCTTCTGCGTCACCTGGAGTGGTCTAATACTCCGGACAGCCCCGAAGCTCTTGTCTGAGAGATGGAGATCTGTCAGGAGCTTCTGTTAGGAATTGCAACAAGTCTCTTTTCCAATCACGCCAACCTTCCCCCACACCTGCTTCCAGGCAGGATAATTCCTGGTCTAGCCTAGGCTAGGGAGAAGGTCTGTCTGAAGATCTCCAAGGAAGAAGGGCTCAAGGGGGGGAGGGGTGGTTTGCACTTTTATCATAGCCAGTAGTGCTGCCTTACCTAAGTTAGGGGAGGCCAGTGGGACTCATATGCTAGCCCAGGAAGCTTATTCTTGTCGGAGTCCAGAATAGGGAGCAGGGTGAGGGGTAGAGATGAGGGGGCTGCCCTTCCCCAGGTCGGGCTGCCAATCTACTCTTTGTTAGGATTCCAACTGACTTTATTCAGGAAAAACGGAGCTAGAAAATTAAGAGTGACATGGAGAGAGGAGCAAGATGGGGAAAAAAGTAGGAGGGGGGATTCAAAGTGGGAGGGGGGAATTCAACAGCTCTCAAATGTGTCAGGTTGGGAAGAGGGGAGCCCTAGCTAGAAAACCCCTAGATTGGCTACTTTGGTCTGAAAAAGGTCACGAGTTTAGAGCTGGAAGGGACCTCAGAGTCATCTAGTCTAACCTCTTTGTTTTGCAGAAGAGGACACTGAGACCCAAAGAGACTTTGCAGGGGCAGCTAAGTAGTTTAGTGGATAGAGAACCAGGTCTAGAGGCAGGTATTGGGCTCAAATGGAGTCTCAGATACTTCCTAGCTGTGTGACCCTGGGCAAGTCACTTAACCCCCATTGCCCACCCTTACCACTCTTCTGCCTTGGAACCAATATTTAGTATTGATTCTAAGATGGAAGGTAAGGGTTAAAAAAAAAAAAAGACTTTGTTAAGGTAACACAAGTAATAGAGAAAAGTGACATTTGAACCCCAGGTTCAATATCCTTTCCATTATAGTATGGTAGTTTTCTTGTTTCTTTTTCCCTCTGCCAGTCAACAAACAAAAAAATATTTATCAAGTGCCTCCTATGTGCCTGGCATTGTGCTAAGAATTGTCAGATACAAAGAAAGGTAAAAGACAAGCTCTACTCTCAAGGAATTTACAAACAACATGGAAACAACAATGTACAAACAAGATATAAATGAGATAAATGAGGTTCTCCACAGGGAAGACATAAGCTTATACATGTTTTTTTTTTTGTATGTAGAGGGATGTACGTGCTACTCTCTAGGAAGTAATGAATTATTTTAATGATTAGTTTAGAGTTAGTGGGCATGACTTATATAGAACACTTCCCAGGCCCAAGACACCCCACCTTGGTCTAACTAGAGTTAGTTTAAAGTTAGATCTTAGAGATCATCTAATCCAACTTTACTCATTTCAAGACAGGGAAACGGAGGCCCAGGATGAGGAAGGATTTGCCCAGCCATGCCCAAAGTCAGTTAATGACAGAGTAGGAGCTGGAACCCAGGTGTGCTGGGGCCCTATCTAGTCCTCTTTCCACTTCTCCCTTTCATTCTTTTTTCTTTTTTAAACCCTTACCTGCTGTCTTAGTATCAATACTGTATTATTGATTCCAAAGAAGAGAGGTAAGGGCTAGGCAAATGGAGTTAAGTGACTTGCTCAGGGTTACAGAGCTAGGATGTGTCTGAGGCTAGGTTTGAACCCAGGACTTCCTTTCTCTAGGCTTGGTTCTCAATCCACTAAACCACCTAGCTGCCCCCTTCCCTTTCATTCTTAGAAAGACTATTCAAAGTCTAGGAGAACTTCATCGAGGTGCCTTTCAGATCTCAGCTGTCCTCCAAATGCCCAGAGATCTTGGAGGCACCTCCATGAAGTTCCTCTAGACTTACTCAAAGTCTTTCTAAGAATGAAAGGGAAGGGGTGTGAGTGTCTCCTAACCTCTTTCCCTCTAATTTAGAGACTAGGATCTGAGGAGGCGCTCTCTCCTCTTTTCCAGAGTCCTTGCCCTGAGGTTGGGGATGGGGTTGGGGGATGGAGGAGGTTTGAAGAGACCCAGATCATCTTCATCTAGGTTTGTCATCCCTAGCAGAAGATTCGGGAAATTCCCAGAAATGGGTGGCGGTGATGTAAGCAAATTCCCCAGTCAATCACTCACTCTCTTTGCAGAGTTTCCCTTTGGGGATGGGGGGAAGAGTTGAGTTTCTGAGATTAGGATCATTTGCTCTCTGTTCCTGGCTCAGAATACTCTGCCTGCCTCCTGGGCATGACTTATATAGACCACTTCCCAGGCCCAAGACACCCCACCTTGGTCTAATAGCTAATGCTCCTTTCTTTCACAGGCTAGAGCTAAACAGATAGGGCTTAGATAGGAATCATCAAGATACCCTGGTTTGGGTTCTAGCCAAGCCGTGGGTCCCAAGAGGTAGTTCGAAGGTCGAATATTGCTTAGACCAGAGATTCTTGAACCTTTTTGTGTGTCATAGACCCCCTTTGGTAGTTTAGTGAAGCCTAATAAGGTTTTTAGATACATAAAATAAAATCAATGGGATTGCAAAGAAACAAATTATATTTAAATAAAGATATAATTTTCCAGACCAAGTTCACAGATTTGAATCACCTATTGAGATAGATCTAAGGACACCCCCCCTCCCCCAAGTTAAGAGCTTCTGTTTTTTATTTTTTATTTTATTTTTTTATCCCATATCTCCCTTCTTAGACTTAATACTATGTATTGGTTCTAAGGCAGAAGAGTGGTACGGGCTAGGCAATGTGGGTTAAGTGACTTGGCTAGGGTCACCCAGCTAAGAAGTGTCTGAGGCCAGATTTGAGCCCAGGACCTCCTGTCTCTAGACTTGGCTCTCAATCTACTGAGCTATAGACCTGCTCCCTGTCCCCAGAACCTCTGGTTTTTTTTTTGTTGTTGTTGTTGTTTGTTTGTTTTATTTTGTTTTGTTTTGTTTTGTTTTAAACCCTTACTTTCTGTCTTGGGTTCCAAGGCAGAAGAGTGGTAAGGGCTAGGCGATTGGGGTTAAGTGACTTGCCCAAGGTCACACAGCTGGGAAGTAAGTGGCTGAGGCCAGATTTGAACCTAGGGCCTCCAGTCTCTAGGCCTGGCTCTCAATCCACTGAGCTGCCCAGTTGTCCCCTAACCTCTGGTTTTTAATGGAAAGCTAGAATGAGGGAGAAGAGTTTCCTGGATTGGGACAGAATTAATGGAAGCCTGTACACTACCCATACCTCAATTTAACTGATAAGATTCATGATCCTGAAATGTGTAGTCCAGTAAGGTATAGGAGGTCACAGCTGGTGGGGAGGGAAGGCTGCTAAATGGCTCAGTGGATTGAGAGTCGGGACTAGAGAGAAGAGATCTTGGGTTCAAGTTTGACCTCAGACATTTCCTAGCTGTGTGACCCTGGGCAAATCATTTAACCCCCACTGTCTAGGCCTTTCTGCTCTTCTGCCTTGGTGCCAATACACAGTATTGATTCTAAGATAGAAGATAAGGGTTAAAAAAAAAAATAAGGTCATAATCAGGCTGGATAAGACGAGTGGGGATGGGGATCTCTGAGAACAGGGAGGTTTAGAAATATCGCTTGCTATTTTAGAGCCATAAAGGACCTGAAAAATTCCAGAGCAGTGATAGGATCTATGAGTTGATGCCACATTGCAGCTGATGATAAAGAAATGGTGAAGCACATCAAGGTGACCAGAACAAAGGACCAAGAGTTCTCCACCCTGGTCCTATGCCCAGGGAATTCTTACCTAGTGTGCTTATCTACTTCATCTAAAGAATTTGAAATCCTATTTTGCAGGCTCTAGAAAGGAAAGGGACTTACCTGATTCCTCTGATTCCTCCAGGGCATGGGGAAGGGGGTCACGTCTACCCACAGGTAAAGGATGAAATCACCATCAGGAAAAAAATCACGTGTTCTAGGTAAGTCAGGGCAAAACTAAGAGTAGAACCACTGGTCACCATGCTCTTAAGCTGCTTGCCTTTCCAAGTATCACACTGCTTCCCTGAATCCCAATTCATCTTTTTTTTTTTAATTTTTAATTTTTAAACACTTACCTTCTGTCTTGGGTTCCAAGGCAGAAGAGTGGTAAGGGCTAGGCAATGATGGGTTAAGTGACTTGCCCAGGGTCACACAGTCAGAAAGTGTCTGAGACTAGATCCCAATTCATTATAGTGGTTTGCTAAATATTGAGATCATAGGAATGTATTAGCTAGAAAGGACCTTAGTGGCCAAGAAGGGCATGCTAGAAAAATGTTAAGAGCAGTATTTCAAAAGAAACAGGAATAAAACTGTGAATGAACAAACTTCAAGTTAAATATGAATTACTTACATTTTTTTCATCACTTTATTAAATCTAGACAATCAACAAACCAAATCAAGCCCAGTTTGTAGCTTTTGCAAATTTCTCAGATATAAATGTTGACACTGAAAATTTAACAATTGACTCTCCAGAGCCTGCTCTCCTGCTGGCTCCAGCATACCTGTGGAAGCCACTGAGTCCCAACTTCTTCTCTTACAGATAGAAAGGAGATTGAAGCTGGTGAATGATAAGCGTTTTGCCCAAGGTCATCACATAGCTGGTAAGTAGCTGAGGCAGAATTTGAACACGAGTCTTGCTGTTGTCAAGCCCGTGACTCTACATACCAAACCACCTACCTAGCCCACATTCCCACTGGCAAAATGGCTAAAGGCATTATTGTCCAAGAGATTGAACCATCTCCTGGGCCTGCTCTGGGACAGGAGATCTTCTCTTCCCTCATTGTAGGGGTAATAGGAGAATATGGCTACAAAATGGTGCATGAGTTACAGGAATTGCCCCATTTCTGTAAAGTGGCTCCCTCACTAGCCATGGATCTGGCAAGGCTAACCCCAGCCCTGGTTCCTACAATTTTAATAACCATAACAATGGATCTTTATGGTTTAAAAGGTGTTTTCCTCACAACAAACTAGGGAGGGATATGGGTACATGTGTTAGCACTCCAACTGAACAGAGACACATTGAAATAAGGTCACACAGCAATTCTAACTGTTGAATCCAGAGTTATTTCATTACACTGGAGGACATTCCTCCCAAGAAAGGAGCTTGGGAATCAGAAAGAAGACAGATACTCATTGGATTCAGGGTATGATCCCTCTGGGAGTCTTTCTACAACCCTTCCCATCAACCCCCCCACTAACTTGCTCATTAGCCCTGATGGATTTTGGAAAGCAAAGCTGGAGATGTCATCTTGGGCTTCTATCAATAGCTACTAGAATCCATCCAGAAGACTGTGGTTGGCTAGGGGAAAGAGGATGGGGGGATCCCTTCAAGGATATGGACTAGAGATTGATGTCCTCCATCTTAATCTCCCAACCAATTCCCTCCCACCTCAAGGATGCAAGGTTATTAGGCGTGGGAGATATGTATAGAACTATTTTTCATGTTAGGTCTGTATGAAATAAAATTATATCAAGTATGGGTTAAACCAGGTGAACTATAGGGTCCTTTTCAACTACATTCTAAGTTTTGGGACATAACTTCATTGCTTCAGACTCAGAAAATATAGGAAAGGACAACATAGACTGAACAGATAAGAGCCTCTCTCTTTCTCTCTCTCTCTCTCCTCTTAGCCTTCATTTTGTTTTATATTTATGCTTTTATTCATTCTCTTTTCCTCCTTCCTTGTACCCCTCTCCCTCTCCTTTTACTCCAAGAGATGTGAACAGAGAGCTTGATATGTAGAAGAAGCACTCACTAGGCTGGGGGGCTAGAAAACTGGTTTCTAGTCTTGCCTCTGCCAGAAACTTCATGTGACCATCTCAGCTTGATAAAAGGGGGAATCCTAATAATTTTCACAGTCTATAATGAGTTCTCTAGCCTTTGTGTTTTTCAAGTGGAAGCCAATCAACTGATCTGTTGTTTAGAGATGTTATAGATCAGATTTATGTTTTGGATCTGGGTTGGATCAAATGACCTCTGACATCTCTTCCAGATCTGTTTTTCTTCTTTTTTTAAACCCTTACTTTCTGCCTTAGAATAATACTAAATATTAGTTTCAAGATTAAAGAGTGGTAAAACTGTGGAAAGTGGGGTTAAGTAATTTGTCCAGAGTCATCCAGCTAAGAAGTATCTGAGGTTGAATTTGAAACTCTGTTCTTTCAACCTGAGCCTGGCTCTATCCACTATGCTACCCAGTTGCCCCCAAACTTGTTTTTCTGTAAAAATCACTTCACCCTTCTAATATATAAAAATGAAGTGTTTGGATCTCTGAAGTCTTTTCTGTCTTTTCATTCTACTCATTTGAAAGAGCTGTTGTGAGGAATGCTTTATAAACTTTGCGGAGCTATAGAAATGCAAGTTATATACCATGACAATATTATTTCCAGGGGAAAAGATAAGCCCCAAAGTCATCCCACAGCAGATATATTTCCCATAGTTGATTTTGTTTTCCCTCTAATCATATTTAGATAGTTAAAAATTTTCCTTGGAACTAGATTTTTTATTCAAAGAGGGAACCAGAGATGGGAGAGTTTTGATGGATCCATCAATTAATAGGCCTATATGTTTTGTAAGTGTTAAAATTAATGGTTTGGCTAAACATATGAAAATTATAAATCTTTTATTTACAAAAGAGGTGGAAAGAGTGAAAACAGAGGAATACAAAAGGGTAGAGAATACATTAACCTATCTAACTAAATATTGTTCCAGTGCTTGGCTCAGCCAGGATTTGTTAACCTTCAACCAGAATTAAACTCTCTCCAGAAGACAGGAAGGGAAAGCCAGCTATCTATTCACCCAAGTTCCCTCTAAGAGGCAGGTCAAGACAATGACTTGAGCTCAGGGTGACTCCTGAGGCTAACTTTATTTTTCTTTAATTGAAAATTTTTATTTAATTAATTGATTTAGAATATTTTTCCATGGTTACATGATTCATGTTCTTTTCCTCCCCTCCCCACCTTCTCCCTGTAGCCAATGAGTAATTCCACTGGGTTTTACATATGTCATTGATCAAGACCCATTTCCATATTATTATTTTTTTTAGACCCTTACCTTCCATTTTGGAGTCAATACTGTATATTGGCTCCAAGGCAGAACATCAGTAAGGGCTAGGCAATGGAGATTAAATGACTTGCCCAGGATCAAACATCTGGGAAGTGTCTGAGGCCAGATCTGAACCTAGGACCTCCCATCTCTAGGCCTGGATCTCAATCCACTGAGCCACCCAGCTGCCCCCTTCTTTATTATTAATATTTGCATTAGGGTGATCGTTTAGAGTCTAGATTCCCAATCATGTCCACATTGACCCATGTGTTCAAGCTGTTGTTTTTCTTCTGTGTTTCTGCTCCCACAGTTCTTCCTCTGGATGTGGCTAGTTTTCTTTCTCATAAGTCCCTCAGCCTTGCTCTGGATCCTTGCATTGCTGCTAGTATAGAAGTTCATTACATTCCATTTTACCACAGTATATCAGTCTTTGTGTACAATGTTCTCTTGGCTCTGCTCCTTTCACTCTGCAACAATTCCTAGAGGTCATTCTAATTCACATGGAATTCCTCAAGTTCATTATTCCTTTGAGCACAATAGTATTCCATCACCAACAGATACCACAATTTGTTCAGCCATTCTCCAATTGAAGGGCATCCCTTCGTTTTCCAATTTTTTGCTACCACAAAGAGGGCAGGTATAAATATTTTTGTACAAGTCTTTTTCTTTATTATCTCTTTGGGGTATAAACTGAGACTTTCTTCTTTGAGCTGACCTTCTTCTTGAAGTTAACTTCCTTTCTTGGAGTAAGCTTTCTTGTTGGAGTTCACTCACTCCCCTCAGAAATTCAGGGCCTTTTATAGTGGCTTCTTGTCTCCTCCCCTCCTCACAGAGGTCAATCACAGCTTCCAAATAGTCTATCACTACCCCTTGGGGCAGTGTTTGTGGGACCCAGTTCACATCTTCTGGAGGGGTGAAAACTCATTGAAAGGGTTCATACTTTCTGAGGGTATGAACTTTTCTGATTGAGTTAGAAAAAAGGGAGGAGCTCTCCAAGTATCTTGCTGGCTTCTCACCTAGCACTAGGTAGGGTGTGAATTCACTAAGTGGTTTGTGAGCTCCTCCACCTAGTTCAAGCTTGTGTTGATTCAAAGTTATTGTTAACCAAAGTGTTAACTCCAACTAGGCAAAGAGAATAAAGGAATCCCTTTTCACAAGTGTGAACTCAAAGAGAACCAAGAATTTCCTTTTATAGTTTGTGCTATATAGTACATGCTAGATACTTGTGTCAGTCACTGGGCATACAAATAATAGGGGTTGAGACTAGATTTGTGATTAGAGTTATAGCAGGAGACTTCTAGATGAGGAAAACTCATTACCAAGGCAGGTAAACACTTATACTGCTACACCTTAGGGTGATTTAATCAATATTTAACATTTAGTAAGCACTTACTGTTTATGTGCAAGAGATTGTGCCAGAGGTTGAGAACAGGAAGGTGAAACAGCAGTACTGAACAGGAATTTAAACTATTCTAGAGTTAGATACAAGAAATATGACATGTCCATAGGTAAGAACAACGCTAGAAGTGATGAGAGCAAAGGAAAGGAAAACTTTTTCTTTCTTTATAGACCCTTACCTTCTGTCTTAAAATCAATACTGTATATTGGTTCTGAGACAAAAGAGAGGTATGGGCTAGGCATTGAGGATTCAGTGACTTGTCCAGGGTCACACAGCTAGGAAGTATCTCCAGGCCTGGCTCTCAATCCACTGAACCACCTAATCACAGAACTTTCTGAGAATTTGAGTCAAGATCCCTTTTAGCTGGTGGGAATCTGGGCAGACTTCCTGGAGGTCAGGTTTCCTAAGGGTTTAAAATAGGGGTTCTTAATCTGAGGCCTGAGAATTTGTGTGCTTTTGAAAGTATTTAGATAATGATTTTTCTTTAAATAAGTGGTTGCCTTTCTAATTCTATGTATTTTATTTTAGGCATTTAAAAGCACTATTCTGAGAAAGGGAAACTGGCTTCACCAGAATGTCAAAGGGGTCCATGACAAAAAAAAAAAAAAAAAAAAAAAGGTTAATGACCCCTGGTTTAAAAGATTGCTTATCTCGTCTCCCATACTCCATCCTCCCATAGAAAGTACAACTACAGCCGAAGCGGGGCTGATGGCATCATCCTGTATCACCAGAGAAACCCTGACAATGAGCTCCTAAATCACTTTAACATTATCCCAGCGCCACGAAGTGAGCGGTTGGACTTATAGCTGGGAAATTCCTCAGTCCTCGAGAATCAGAGGCTCTCAGTCCATCCTCAGGCCCAGGACTGGCTCCAAAATTCCCCCAACCATTCTCTGCTAGAGTCCTTCGCACCCCCCTCCCCTTCTCCATCCCTCAGTAACTGGGGGCCAAGAGGGCAGGACCTTCATTGACACCTTTTGCAGTCCTGCCGAAGGGGGAGGGGAGAGCGTTCGCAGAGGCAGAGGTGAGCCAATCGAAGCGTCCTGGGTCACGTGAAGCAGGGTAGCTGACCAATGGGCGGATGAAGGCGGGGCCAGGCTGCAGGGGGCTTGTAACATTTATTAGAACTTGGAATGTAGAGTTTCAGTCAGTTTCTTCTATGTCTAAGTTTCGTTCTCAACCTCTAGGCAGCTTACACATGTGCCCCAGACCCCTGCGCAGCTGAGCTTTCCCGGTGGCGGCTGCTGCTTTCTGCTGATTTCCTTCTTGGTTCTGGGCTGCGTCTCCCGGCGTCTCCGCCTGCTTCTCCTTCCCAACTCCATGGAGCCTTTCACTTTCCCTAAACGCTCCAGCCTGGCTTCTTCCCCTTCCGTGGGGCTCGCGTTGCCCCTTGCCGATGGACTCATCAAGTCTCCCAAGCCCCTGATGAAGAAGCAGGCAGTAAAGCGGCATCATCACAAGCACAATTTGCGGCACCACTATGAGTTCCTGGAAACCTTGGGCAAAGGGACCTACGGAAAGGTGCAGAAAGCGAGAGAGCGATCGGGCAGACTGGTGAGTACCGAACATTCGGCTTTGGCCGGGAGGGGGGAGTCTACGCAGCGTGCACAGCCTGCGTGATGGGGAAGGGGACCGAGTGGTTCCAGGAGCGAACCTGGACCCCATTTAGATGCCCGGAACTATCTGTGAAGGGACAAGCGAGACCTCCTCTCCTGTGTCCTTCCCCATGAAGGGGGGGAAAAAATCCAACCATCTGGTAATTTGGATTCGATAGCGGGAGAGCAGGAAAAAAAAAAGGGAGATGAGAAATGTATCCTTGGAATACCTACGTGGGTAGCTTTGAATGTTTCTTCCATCAAGGATGGAAGAAAGAATAAGTATTTTATTAGGGAACATCCCCAATTCCTGAGATCCACCTGTCAGCTCCCGAGCGGGGACAGATTGCTGGCTGCCTCTGGGGATAAGTCTGGGACTTGTAATTCCTCCTGCTATTACCCCATTGTCTCTGGGTTTCTTTCTACTGTTGCCATCCAGGTTCAATTTAAAGACAGGCCTGCCCCCACTCCCTTTGCCGGCGAAGAAACAAAAGCTGAGATTGAACCTTTAGGGACTGCTGAGGTTTGGGTTAGCCGGGAGAACACTTTATGTAAACTCGTTTCTAGAAGCGTATGAGAGTTGGGGCTTCAGTATCCCCTTTTACGGCTGGGGTATCGAGGAAATCCTTCAGCAAAACTGAAACAAGCTCTCTGGGATCTGAAAGCCAAGAGGCCAGTCATTATCTGGAACGGGGAGTCCCAGAATAGAAACAAACCCCCTAAAGAATGGATTCTAGTAGGGAAAGGTTGTGGGGATTTTTGGATGAGTTTTTCTTTTGTTTTTTAATGTCCTTAAAGGTCAAGGTTTACCATATTGGATCTGACCCCAGTCTCCACCCCTTACTGGTGTTTGCCGCTTTTGTCAGTTGCTGATTTGAAATGCAAAAGTCCTTCTCTGGTGAAGGAGGGAGATGGTTGGAGATGGGTGGAGATGGGGGATGGATTATGGACCAATCAATAGGATCTTGTGTGTGTTTTCACTTCTAATGCCTGGCACAGTCCCCAGATTCTGACTGCCAGCTTGGAGCTGTTGGGCAATACTGTACTTCACATTTCTTTTGCTTTCTGAAGTACAAGGGCCAGGTGAGCAGGATCCGGGGTTTTGAGATTAGAGCCTTTCCTCTGCTGTTCTTGGATTGAAATGCATTTCTCATGCCACTGCCTCCTTGCCCTCTCTTTAAGCCCCAAAGAGAGATGTGTTCTTAAGGTTCTAAGAGTCTGCACTTCTTTTTCTAAAGGAAAAACCTGGCATTAACAAAACCTGAAGTTTTTATTAGCAAAGCTGGGTACCAGAACTTCTGTTCTTTAGAACTTGTAGGAGCAGCTGCCTCCCAGAGGCCATCACAGATGATACCCAGGGTGATTCCCACCCTGTACCATAGTCTTCTAGCTGTGATTATAGATTCTCAATTCACAAGGCATCTTCTCAGTCCCTGTCTTGAGAAGAGGGCTTATCGTAGGAGAAAGAAAACCCTTTGGTCATTGCTTAACCCTGGTACCAACCACTTCCTTAATCAGTAAATGCTTGTATTTAGTAAAGCTTTTACTCTACTCTCATGCATTGTGTGCCTCCTCCAAGAAGTCTTCCTTGATTTCCCTCTCCTATTTTTCCTTGAAATGACTGATACTGTTGTGCCTGGCTCTCTCACTCTCTCTCTCTCTCTCTCTCTCTCTCTCTCTCTCTCTCTCTCTCTCTCTCTCTCTCTCAAAACCCTTTCCTTCTCTCCTAGTTTCAATTCTTAAGACCAAGAAGTGCTAGGCCAGTGATTCCCAAAGTGGGTGCCACTGCCCCCTGGTGGGTACTACAGCGATCCAGGGAGGTGGTGATGGCCACAGGTGCATTTATCTTTCCCATTAATTGCTATTAAAATTAAAAAAAAATAATTTCCAGGGGCACTAAGTAATATTTTTTCTGGAAAGGGGGCAGTAGGCCAAAAAAGTTTGGGAACCACTGCGCTAGGCAATTGGGGTTAAGTGACTTACTCTTGATCACCCAGCTAGGAAGCATTTGAGATCAGATTTGAAACCAGGATCTCCTAGCTGCCCCTCTCATATTTCTTAAATCAGTTTTTGTATATATGCTTTTCCCCTCCATTAGGACTAAGGATTTAAAGCTGAAAGAAGTCTTAGAGGTCCCTTTTCTTCATTTTGCAGATGAAGAAACTGAGGCCCAGAGAGAAGTTAAATAATTTGTTCAAATTTACCTAGATAGTAGTGGCAGATTGCAAGTGCCTTCAGAGAAGGCTCTGAATCATTTCTACCTTCATGTCTGGTACCTTGAGCATAGCAGGTACTTAATAAATAGTTTTCACCTGGATTTGTTTAAGTCAACAGTATCTGTATAGTGTCCTCAAAGGAAGAGTCCTTAGTTACACTCCCATAGGGTTGGGTTGGGAACATGGGGAAGAATGACTTCCCACCTACCCCCAACCAGCTTTGACATGGCATCGTCAGAAGCCAGATGGGACTGCCCTGTCTGAGAAGAGGAAGGAGGGACGTTGCTAATGGATCCTCCAGAAAGGCATCAAAGGGAAGGCAAATATTTGCCCTGGATCCATCAGCCTCCTGAGGATACTCCTGGCATCTCAATGACATTTCCTCCTGTTCTTCCCCAGCAGGGAGCTCCAGGACCTATGCCCCCAGCCTAGAGACACTTACTTATCCTGGCATCATGTGCTTATGATGGAAGAATTGCCTGAATTCCACTCTAGGCATAATCCCAGGGAGTAATCGACTTATAAAACCCTAGACCAGAGCCTACCATATGGTCTTAACCCCAGATCCTCCTGGATAATCAGATAAATGATCTGTGCCAGGTAAACCACTGTCCGTGTCTGGCTTTCTCTAATCGGTCTCTGCCCTTTGGCCCCAGTCCAGAATGGCCTGGAACCTTGTCCCTCTTGCCTAGGGTAATGAGAGTAGAGATCCTTGTGCAATTATTAGACCTAGCCTTTCCCCAAAGAGTGTCCTCCTTTATATGTTCCCCTTTTACCTCCATTTTTTTCTCTGTATCTATATTGCAGTTGCCATTGGTTCCTCAATATTCTGGGCTTTTGAGTTAGGTTTAGGGTGCTCCAGAGAATGTTGTTTTTTGTTTGTTTGTTTCATTCCTTGGTATCTATTTATTGGCCAACCTCATTGAGCACAGTGGAAAGGGCAGGGGCTCTGGGGTCCAAGGACTTGGGTTCATTTCTCCCCTCTGATACTTCCTATAAGTATAGGCACGTAACAATGCCCTGGGCCTCAGTTTCTTCATTTGTAAGATGGATGGATGGGCTCTAAGAGCCTCCCTGGGTCTAGGATCTAAGGTAGAGTCCATGAAGAGTATGGCTAAAGGAAACTCCTGATACTGGCTGACTCAGCTCTCATTTCACACTGCCCCCAGGGGTTGTGGGCAGGCAGTGGTCCCCAGGCCCCCTCTCTGGTCAGCTTCCTGGAGGGGCTCCTTTCTCTCCTGGTACTATTCCTTCTTATGCCTACCTCCTCTGCAGCAGGCCTGTGAGCAGGAGAGGGAGGCTGCTGGCTGCAGGCAGCTCCCATCCTTGGGTCCTGGCCAAGCCACACACACAGGGCTGGGTTGTGAAGCTCCTCGCCTGGGCAGCTTGGCAAGAAGGGTGGAGCAGGTTGAGGCAGGGGGACCTGCCATGAGGGCAGAGAAGGCCAGTCAAGAAAGTTTTTCTTCCTTTACGAGCCAATTTCCAGCAGCAGACTCAGTGTGCCCACATTCATGCCAGCCTCTCTGGCCACTTATCTAAATGGACCATCTCCTACCCTCTCCTTGCCCTGCCTCCCCTGTTCCAGTTGTAGGTGATAGCTCCTACTCCAAGTGCCATCACTCACTCCACATCCCCCAGACACGTCCAGCTTCCTACCCATGTACCTGAAACCCGGCAGCTCCGGTCCTCTTGGGATCTCTTTCTTGTGCTCTCACAGCTTACATTCAGACCTTTCCCGTCTGTCAATCCTCCAGAGAAGATGCTTTCCACACCCAGGGCCCAGGCATCCACCTTGGCAAGAGGGCAGGTGTGTGGGGAGAAGGCCTGAGGCCCAAAGCTAGATGCTGAACATTGTCTTCCTTGTGAGCCTTTGGAAAAGAACTGGCAGCCAGGAGACGGGGGAATAAGGATGGTGGAGAAGCCAAGGAGTGGGGAGGTTGGAAATAAGGACAGAAGGATTCAAATGGAAAAGGGATCTTGTATCAGGGAGCCAAATTACTCATTCTACTTAGGAGGAAATTGAGGCTAAGAGGTGAAGTCACTTGCCGCCCACTGTCATAGATCTAGGATTAAAATATTTGTTGTCAAGGACTGGACTACTCTGGCTAATTCTCCTTACCATTACTATCAATGTATCCTTTTTTTTTTTTTAACCTTTCTTAGAATCAATGCTAAGTTTTGGTTCCCAGGCAGAAGAGAGATAAGGGATTTATGTTTTAGATCTGGACTGGATCAGATAACCTCTGACATCTCTTCCAGATATGTTTTTCTTTTTCTTTCTCTTTTTAAAAACCCTTTACCTTCTGTTGCAGAGTCACTACCAAGTATTAGTTTTAAGGCAAAAGAGTAAGGACAGGCAAATTGGGATTAAGTGACTTGCCCAGGGTCACACAACTAGGATGGATCTGAGGTTAGATCTCCACCCAAGACTGCCTGTCTCTAGTCCTGGCTTTCTATCCTCTGAGCCACACAACTGCATGCTCCTCTCCTTTTTTGTTCTAGTTCTGAATCTGCTTGGTTTTCTTAACCACAAACAAAAAAAACTTTTAGGGGGACAGAGTTCAGGCTTGCCTTCTTGTTACTTATTCCCCAATACCTGTCACATAGTAGGCACTTAATACATACATAGTGGTTAATTGATGGGGATCCAGAGACGCCATGAAGTAGTTTAAATTAATTAGTAGAAATATTATGGGTCAGATGAAATCATAATATCATAATAGAGAGGGAAAGAGTAAATAAGAGCATTGGACCTAGAGTCAGGAAGACCTGGGTTCAAATCTTAGCTTCAGGTACTTACTGGTTGTTAGAAAAGCCATTTGCCTCACTTTCCTTATCTGCAAAATGGAGATTATAATAGCACCTACCTTCCAGGGCTGATGTGAGAATAAATAAAAAGAGATAACATATGGCAAATGCTTTGAAAACCGTCAAGTGTTTTATAATGCTGGTCTTTATTCATGGAAGCATACTTGGTTAAGAGACATCATAATCTTATGAAAATCTGATGTGACAGTTGCCTAGAGCTACTGCTTTTTTGAGAAAGTCTAGAGTCAAATTTAAGAGCTTAGAACAATCTTAGAAGTCATTTCATAGACAGCTGGTGGAACATTTTGGTGAATATCTCCAGTGGTAGAGAGAGAACTCCCTACTGATGAGAAGTTTTCTTTCTTCTTAAAGACAGCTTTTTAAGCAATTCTTCTGTTGAATTGAAATAGGACTCCCTGTAACATCCACTCCTGTACATGGGAGCACCCCGCCTTTTTTTAAGCCCTTACCTTCTATCTTATATCAGTTCCAAGGCAGAAGAGTGGTAAGGACTAGGCAATTGGGGTTAAGTGACTTGTCCAAGGTCACACAGCTAAGTGTCTAAGGCCACATTTGGACAAAGGTCTTCTTGACTCCAGGTCTGGCCTCTGTGTACTGTGTGGCTGTATAGGTTGTTTAGTGACTGTGCCAGAATTTTCCAGATCTCCTGGTTTCAGTCTGAGGCTTTTTCTATTAGAAGCTGCTTTCAATCGATGTTCACACTTCTACTATTATTGTAGTTGTTTTTATTCTCTCTGGATGAGCTCATGGGTGAGGTTGGATGGTAGAACACTGATCCTGCCCTTCCTGGCCTTTGTCTGGCTATTCTGTAAGGAGAGAAAGACTCTTGTCCTGCCCCAGTGTATGATTGTTGTCTTAAACCCTCAAAGAGTTAGGTAAAGGTCCCCAGAAAACTCCTAGAAAGAGATGGCATTAGCAGTGTGTCCACCTGGGACCCTCGGAAAAATAGCTTCTTGCTCAGACCAGCAGGAGAACAGAGAGAAGGCAGGAGAAGCCAGAGTAAAAGTTAGTAGTACTCTCATCTTGTCACCTGTTTGGGGACCAACAAGGAACCCTGATGACACAATCTGTTTCTGGGCTGGAAAACAAAATTGGCAAGCCCCTCCCACCCCTTGGGGACCCCAGCTAAGCTGAGATGTCCCTTGGGACAGAAAGCAGAAGAAAAAAGGAGTGGGAAACTTGGTGGAGCAGAAAAAACACCAGAGTCTGGGTTCCAGCTCTGAGATTTACCAGCCTCACCATGTTACCCTGGCCAAGTCATTTTACCTCTGTGCCTTGAGTTTCCTAGTCTGAAAAAATGAGAATAACAATATTGTCACACTGAGTTGTTGGGAGAATTAAATGAAGCTTAGAAAAGCTTTTTAAAATGTTTTATTCATGCTTTCGTTCTTCACATATCAATCATTTCCCACCTCTACCCTTCTGGATCAATCCTTACTCTATGACAAAGGAAAAGAATTATGCAAAAATATCTGATATTGTATACATCCTTTTGAAATCAGAATTTCTCATTTATTGTCTGGGAACATCATTACTTTAAAAAAAAATAAGGTTTTTTATTGGTATCTTTGCTTTTTTTTTTTTTTAACATCATCTAAGTTTCCCCCATTTCTTTTCCCCTGTCAGAGAATCATTTTCTATAACAAATAATATTTTTAAAGCCTCTCTTCCTACCCCCCCCCAAAAGAAAGGGAAAATCAGCAAAACTGATTACTACATTGAACTGTTGTTCATTTTTCGTTTCCCCAGAATCTGATTTCCTTTTAGAGCTCCTTTTCATTTACAGGAAAAAGTTTCATTACATTTCATTGTAGTCGTTCTCTTGGTTTATTCCTTCGGTTCAGTTCATTCAGGTCTTCCTGTACTCCTCTTGATGCTTCATGTTCCTTTCTCCCCAGAAATAATATTCCGTTACCTTCCTGAGCCATAGATTTTTCAGCCTTTCCCCAGATGGTGGGTACCCACTTTCTGTCCAGTGAGAGCGCCACTCTGAACACTTTGGTCCAGACTGGCCCTTTGAGTCTGCCCTTGAGCTCCTTGGGGAGGTGGGGTGTGAGTAGGATAAATGGTTAGCTGGTCTTTCTGGTCCATCATTCCCTACCGCTGGGGCTCAGGGGTGCTGGCCAGGATAGTGTTCCCTTGTTACCTGGCATTCCTACTTGCTGGCAACCCAATTTATTTTATGATGATAATAATAACAACAACAATCCACATTTTATAGAGTACTTTGGTGTTCACAAAAAGCCTTTCTCACAACAGCCTTGAGCTAGGGAGTATAAATAGTCTCATCCCCATTTTACAAGGAGGGAAACCGAGGCTGAGCAAGATGGGAAGAGCTGTCCACAATCACCCACTTTGGTTCAATATAACAAAAAGTGTCTCCTTTGAACATAGAAAGTGCTTAACGAAGCTAGTCAAAAATGAAATAGTCCCAGCCAGCAAGGAAAAGAGATTCCCTTCTGTACCCACAGAGAAGATTCACACCCAGGACTGCTGACTTCCAGGCCTGGCCCAACTCGTTTTGGGGATCTGGGCTTGCTGGCCCGTGTTAATTTCTGTGACTAATATGTATGTATTTTATTTCTCTGCTCGGCGCTCTAGTAAGAGCTCAGTTATTACTTGCTGTTTGATCTGCATTTATGGGTGTGTTTTATTATACAATTTTTTATTATATGACGATAATACGTTTTCTATAGCTCCTTTATTGGGAAGAACCTATTGAAACTGTTTCTCAGGAAATAGGGAAGGGAGGGCCCAGAATAGGATCTCTCAGTGAAAGTCAAGACCCAGAGAATTTCAAGTGACTTCCCCAAAGGCACCTCGGGAATTGGTTTTAGCGTCTGGAGAATGTGTTGGTTGCCCAGAGAAATACTGGGGGACAAGGTAAAAAGAAGAAGGGCAATCCCATCTCCTCCTAGAGCCCCCGGCCTCATTTACTGTGGTCTCATTCATTCTGGATATTTGGGAAGGGGGCCTCTGGGGTGACTGACCCCGGTCTCCCTCTCCTGCCTTGCCCATTGTCCCCGATACCCTGCTCCTAGCGGGCTCTGCGCTCTGCCCATTCACTGGGGCTAGGTTGGGCCCCTCCTCCTGGGGCTTGGGAGAGAGGGCCGGGGGCGGAGGCCAGGCCATCCCCTGGCCCTGTTGCTGGGGTGACCAGGCTCTTGGCTTTGTGAGCCAGCTCTTCTTACGGGATTATGACTGTTCCGCATTCTTGTCCGATGGGGGAACTCGGTCCCAGCAGAGTTGGCTGTCCCTCTGAGCCAGGGAGGGCATTGTCTGCCTTTGGGACCCGTTTGAAAGGGTGGATTAGAGGCCCCTCCTCTCCTGGGATGCTTTCCTTTTCTCTGTCCCCCTTTGGCTGATGGGGGTTGGGGGCAAATATTCAGAGCCCCTCTGGAGAGGAGCCTCCTGCAGTATTCAATCAGGAGCCATTCACCTCTGCCAGTGTTCAGGTTTCTAAAAACTTGTCTGTCAGGCTGGGTGCGGGAAGAAATCTTATGTTTACTGTTCCAGCCCTCAGCAGACAAGAGGTTATTGGGAGCAGGTTGATCCCCGCCACATAATCAACCCTAATGGCTGACTTTCCCATACTAATAATCCCAAATCTCTGACTTTGTTTCTCCAACACTGACTAGGTTGCTTTCCCCTACGTCCCCCCCAGTCTGGCTACTTTCTTGTCGTGAGGAAGGTAGCCACTGCTGCTCTGAGCTCACAAAGTAGAAGGACTCCCTCAGAGAAAAAGTGTGTTCTCTAGGGCTCCTGGCAAGCAGATTTTCCTCAGTTTCCCCTCCTGCTCCTCAGAAGGAGAGCTCCATCTCTAGGGTGCTTCCTCATCTTCACAGGTGAGGAGAGGGAGGTCAGTGGAAAGTCCTACCTTGGGAGAAGGGCAGAGGTAGGATTAGTGCCTTTTGCAGCATTTTGACTTAGAGAGGGATTGGCTTCCACCAAGAGCTGCCTCAGTCTCGGGTTTTTTCACTCCAAGAGGCCTCCTTCCCAAATATCCAGAATGAATGAGACCACAGTAAATGAGGCTGGGAGATTACTAGACATTCCCAGGTATAATAATAATAATAGTGCCTCCTATGTGCCAGGCACTGTGCTTGGTGCCTTACAAATATTATTCATCCTCACTATAACCATGTGAGGTAGATGCTTTTATCACTCCCATTTACAGATGAAGAAACTGAGGCAAACCCAAATTAAGAGTCTTACCCAGAGTCACTACTCAATAAATAGACAAGATTCAAATTCTAGTCCCACCGAACTTCCTAGCTGCCTCAACCAACACAGAGACCCTGGCCCTAGGGCAAGAGGACCTTGGTCTGGAGACCTGGAACTTTTGCTTTTTATTTATTTATTTATTTGCCTTGTTTTGGGTGGCTGTTTTTAGGTTAGAATTGGGTTCCTTAGTGATCCAATGTAGTTGATTTCATACAGTGAAAAGCATGATTCTGAGAAGGGGCCCATAGATTTCATTCCACCAAAAAAAGTTGGGGATCCCTGAAGCTCTTCCTACTTGTCCCAAGGAATGGACAGCACCCAGCACCTCTGGGGAGGCCAGTCACAAATCACCTGAGAAGCTGAGATTCTCTGCCAGCCGTTCTGATGACCTAAGAGCCCTCCCTGGGCAAGAAATTCTTTATCACGTCTTACTTGTATCCAGCAAACTACAATTTAAGCCTGTTTCCCTCTTCTTCTTCTTTTTTTTTAATGTTATCTTTATTTTATTCCAGTAACAAATTTACACATAAGTTTTCCAAGGTTACATGATTTATGTTGTCTCTCTCGTCTCTTCTCACCCCTCCTCCTGGAGCTGACAATCAATTCCACTGTTTCCCCTTATTCTGATTTCAGAAGTCAGGGTTAGAATTTATTCTATTCTATTCTATTCTATTCTATTCTATTCTATTCTATTCTATTCTATTCTATTCTATTCTAATCTATTCTATTCTGTTTGTTTGTTTGTTTGTTTGTTTGTTTGTTTGTTTGTTTATTTTTAGCCCCTTACCTTCAATCAATATTGTGTATTGGCTCCAAGGCAGAAAATCAGTAAAGGCTAGGCAATGGAGGTTAAGTGACTTGCCTAGGGTCACACAGCTATCAGGGTTAGAATTTAAAGCTGGAACAGTTTTTAAAGGTCATCTAATCCTCCCCATCTCATAGATCAGAAAAATTTAAACTAGAAGAAACCCCACACTCTTCCCTCATTTTGCAGATGAGGACAACAAGGCATAAAGAGATTAAGTCATCCAGCTATTAAATGTCTGAGTCAGAATTTGAATCCAAATTCTGGGTTCTGTCCACTACCCAGAGAAGTTTTTGAAATAATCTAAGAGAGATAAAAATGACTGCCCAAGATGACATGAGCAGCAAATAGCAGGCTCAGGATTTTAATAAAGATTTCATTCAATCTTTTTTTTTTAACCCTTTCCTTCTGTCTTAGAGTCAATAATATATATAGGTTCCATGGCAAAAGAGCAGTTAAGTGACTTGTCCAGGGTCATCCAGCTATGAAGTGTCTGAGGTCATATTTGAACCCAGGATCTCCTGTCTCTAATGCTTGGTGCTCTATCTGCTGTGCTACCTGCCTGTCTTCCCATCCCATTTTTAAAAATCCCTCCCTTCTATCTTAGTATCAATTCTAAGACAGAAGGGTGGTACCATCTATTCAATCAGGGTTGAATCACTTGCCTAGGGTCACCTGCCCAGCTTAGGAAATATATGTGGTCAAATCTGAACCCAGGACCTCCCTTCTTTAGGCTTGACTTTCTAGCCGCTGAGCCACCTAGTTGCCCCCAGGGTCATTCAATCGTATCCTCATCCTTTCAGTGATCTTATGTCTATAGGAAAAGAGACTTTGAAGAAATGAATATGATAAACCCATTCACCTCCCATCCCAATCTCTCCCTCCCTCCCCCATTCTTCTCACAGGTGGCCATTAAGTCCATCCGGAAAGATAAAATCAAAGATGAGCAGGACCTGCTGCACATCCGGAGGGAGATTGAGATCATGTCATCGCTCAACCACCCACACATCATTACCATCCATGAAGGTGAGGAAGGCAGAGGGGGAGGAGAAGCAAGGGAGGGCATCCTCCAAGGCTCTTCCCTCTCCCTCAGGACACTCTTCCCACTTCCCTGGGGATGTTGGAATAGCAGGCTATTCAGCTGGACCAACCTTAGGGGAAGGGGGTGGGGAAAGGGAAGAAGCATTTATTGAGCACCAACTGTGTGCCAGGCACGGGGCTAAGTGCCTTACAGAATGCACCTCGTGTGAGCCTCACAGCAACCCTTGGGGTGGTAGCTGCTATTTTATGATTCCCATTTCCCAGTGAAGGAAACTGAGGCAAACAGACATTAAGTGACTTGCCATGTTGGAATAGCTGGATGGCTTGGAGGATAGAGAATCCAGCCTTAAAGATGGGAGGTCCTGGGTTCAAATCTGGCCTCAGACACTTGGGGAAGGCACTTACCCCCCACTGCCTTGCCCTTACCACTCTTCTGCCTAGGAATTAATATTTAGTATTGATACTAAGATGGAAGGTAAGGGTTAAAAAAAAAAGTAGCTTGCCATGTGGTCACCCAACTGGTCATTCTGAGGGAGAATTCAAAGGTGTTCTTGACTCCAAATTCAGAGTGCTCTCAACACTGTGGTGCCCTGTCCTTGTATATGTTATTATATAATAACTGATGTTTATAGTGTTTTAAAGTTTAAATAAAATCCAGGCACCCATCAATCTACAAATTGTAAAATAGCTACAAAACACTTTCCAAACATTTTTTCTTTTGATCTTTACAATAGCTCTCTGAGCGCGGGGATGACCCCGAAGCGGGGACACCCTTTATTATCCCCATTTTACAGAGGAGAAGACCAAGTCTCAGAGACTGACTTGTCACGGTCACACAGCTATTAAATCGTGGCTCTGGGGTTTGAGGCTTTCGGCTTCAGATTCTGGTTCCAAGGCCAGTGCTCTCGGCACCTTCCCCTGCTGCTGGCTTTCTGCCTGCTGGCCCAGAGTTCATTTGTACGTGATCATGTCTGCCCTCCTCACCACCCCCCAGAGGTGTTCATCCAGGCACAGACACACGCTCAGAGACAGAGCTGAAGTGTCTTATTTCCCCCAGACCTGGAGCCTGAATCACTCCTGCCCCGGGGCCGGCTCCCCACCTGCTCCACTGTGTTCTCCTCCCCCCTTGACGTCAGTGTTTGGCTTTGCCATTCCAGCCACCTTCGGTCCTGGGTTCCAGACAATTGAGGTGGGGGAGAGGGCAGACACCCACATGCACCTGTCTGCATTGTGGTCTTAATACGACTTAGAGAAGGGAGCCAATAGAAAGGGGGCGTGGTGTTGGGGGGGAGCTGAGACACAAGGAGGGATATGGAGGGAGCTGAAACACCAGGGGAGGAGGAGGGAGGGAGCTGAGACACAAGAGGAGGAGGAGGAGAAGGAGGGAGGGAGCTGAGACACAAAGGGGAAGGGAACTGAGACACAAGGGGGAGGGAGCTGAGACACAAGAGAAAAAGGAGGGAGGGAGTTGAGACACAAACCAGGGAGAAGGGAGCTGATAGAAAGGAGGCATGTGGAGGGAGCTGAGACATAAGAGGAGGAGGAAGAGGAGGGAGGGAGCTGAGACACAAGAGGGGAAGAAAGGAATTGATAGAAAGAAAGGGAAGGGGAAGGAGCTGAGACACAAGGGGGGAGGAGAAAAGGGAATATGGGGGGAGCTGAGACACAGGAGGAGGAAGGAGGGAGCTGAGACAAGGGGGGAAAGAGCTGCTAGAAGGGGGGATATGAGAGGAGATGAGACATAAGAGGAGGGAGGGAGCTGAGACACAAGGGGGGAGAGAAGGTTGCTGATTGAAAAGAGAGGATGTGGAGGGAGCTGAGATACAAGGGAAGGAGGGTAGGGAGCAGAGCCACGGCAGCTTTTCTCTTTCTCCCCATTTAATGACGGGGAGCAGGCAAGAAAGCATCCCTACCACTCCCTCACGCTGCTTCTGACCTCTGGGAAGGCTCAGGAGGGAAGAGCAGCTAGCCCAGCCCTGGCCCATCCANGGGGGGAGGAGAAAAGGGAATATGGGGGGAGCTGAGACACAGGAGGAGGAGGAAGGAGGGAGCTGAGACAAGGGGGGAAAGAGCTGCTAGAAGGGGGGATATGAGAGGAGATGAGACATAAGAGGAGGGAGGGAGCTGAGACACAAGGGGGGAGAGAAGGTTGCTGATTGAAAAGAGAGGATGTGGAGGGAGCTGAGATACAAGGGAAGGAGGGTAGGGAGCAGAGCCACGGCAGCTTTTCTCTTTCTCCCCATTTAATGACGGGGAGCAGGCAAGAAAGCATCCCTACCACTCCCTCACGCTGCTTCTGACCTCTGGGAAGGCTCAGGAGGGAAGAGCAGCTAGCCCAGCCCTGGCCCATCCACCCCAGCCAATCATGCAGAAAGCTTGGGCAAATGGCAGAAAAGGCTGATTGTATCTCTGTGTATTTCCCCAGGGGAGGGCAGGAAGATAAGCTATATTGGTTAAGTCAGGTTTGGTTTGCTAATTGGACAGTGAGTGTATGTACACATCCGTGTGAATTTTCTTTCCCACCCATATCTAGGTGATGTCCACGGCCTCTTTTCTATACTTGGTTTCAGAGAGAACTAACTCATGTAGGGATTTTCTTATGCCTATTCACACAAGGTTCATTAATACATGATTGGAGGGAACAGCTGGGTGGCTCAATGGATAGAGCACCAGGCCAGGAATAGAGAGGTCTTGGGTTCAAATCTGGCCTCAGACACTTCCTAGCTGGGTGACCCTGGGCAAGTCCCTTAACCCTCAATGCCTAGCCCTTACCCTTCTATCTTAAAGTTGTTACTAAGACAGAAAGTAAGAGTTTCAAAACAAAACAAAATACATATGATCATGAATTCAAAGGCTACCCTCCTTACCGCTTACCACCTCCCAATTTTTTGGTAACCTATATTGTGGGGTTGGGAGCCCCATTTCTGATCCTGCTGTGGGCTCTGGGGTGGGGGGAAGGGGATGGAAGGATTGTGCTCCTCCTGGATGTGCCCTGACTAGCCCCAGAGGGAAAGGCCTGTCTCCTCCGGGACAGAGGTACATTCTCTCCTCTCCCATAGGCAGAGAGGTGCCAGGAGGTGAAGCCATCGGGCACGGTACCCAGGGACTCGAGCCATCGGGAGCTGCGTAATTCTTCCCTTCCCCACCCCTCGCCCCTAAAAAAAGTACAGAGAGTACAGCTTTCACCACGAGGCCCCAGGCACATGTTTCATTGTGTTCTAGAGAACTCTGACCCAAGCGTGGCATCTGGGTTCTAGTCTTATGATCCTGAGAGTTCCAGCTCAACTTCCTTCTTTGGATGTAGACAGGAGAATGGGAGAAGCTATGGTGTAATCTTTTTCTTTTTCTTTCATTGGGTGGGGGAGGTGGAGGGGTGAGTGTGATGTAATCAACACCAGATATTGGTTCCAAGGCAGAAGAGCAGTCAGAGATGGGGAATTCTTTTAAAACTTGCTCTGGGTCACCCAGCTAAGAAATGTCTGAGGTCAGATTTGAACCTAGATTTGAACCCACCACCTATCTCCAAGTCTGGTTCTTTATCCACAGAGCCACCTGGCTGCCCCTTAAAGAGTATAATATTGGGGCAGCTGGGTAGCTCAGTGGATTGAGAGCCAGGCCTAGAGACGGGAGGTCCTGGGTTCAAATCTGGCCTCAGCCACTTCCCAGCTGTGTGACCCTGGGCAAGTCACTTGACCTCCATTGCCCACCCTTACCACTCTTCCACAGAAGTTAAGGGTTTAAAAAAAAAAGAGTATAATATTAGAACTAGCTAGGCAAGCTAAATTCAGGCAACAGGCATACACATCTGTGCACCTCTCTTACCCATCCTACCTGCTAAAGGACTTGTGATCAGCTTAGTAAATCCGTCTTTGCCCTGGTTTTTCAGGAACAGCAGGTAGGCAGTTCCTTGGGGCTAGGGCATGGGCGTCCAATGCTGCACCCTTTTAAAGAAGAATAATGTCAGAGGCACCAGGAAGGGTCCCGAGAGGTGCCTCCCTGCCTTCTGAATATGACAGACAGTAGTAGAGAGATGGCCCAGGAGGAGCTGAGAGACCCCTCACAGTCCTGTTTTATGCCCCTCTCCATCCACACAAAGGCATTATTTGGGTATTAGGGTAAGGAGCGTGTCTAAATAAATTTTGCTATCTTCATAAATGTTTGTTAAATTTAATTGAAAAAAAGACTTTTTTTTCCCTCCTTCCTTAAAAATTGGTAGCCTGGGGAGCCTTTAGTTTCTCAGCAGTGGGTTAGCCCTGGTCCACTGGGAGATTTGGGGTTGATTACTCTCCTGCTTTCCATCTCCCCATAGTTATTATTTTTCAAACCCTTTCCTTCTCTCAGGATCATATTAGGTATTGATTTTAAGGCAGAAGAGTAATAAGGGCCAGGCAGTTGGGATTCAGTAACATCCTCAGTTACACAGCTAGGATTTATCTGAGGCCAGATTTGAACCCAGGATGTCCAGATCCACTGTGCTCCCTTGATGCCCCCCAAAGTCTTTAGTTTTACAACAAACAGTAGGTTTAGCCCTGGTCCATTGTTGCTAGGAATTTCAGATGCATTACCCCGACGCCTTACATCTTCTCATCGTTTTGAGGCATCTAGGTGTACTGTGAGCAGAGGGATGGATGGTCTTCCTGAGTTCTGTTTGCTCAGCTATAAAAATTAGGGGTTTGGACTCAGCGGCCTCCAAGGCCCCTCTTAGCACTAGATCCTTGGTCCCATGAAAGGCCATACCAGAGTTAGTTCTCCCTGAAAGCAAGAAGCCCAGAGTTAGTTCTCTGTGAAAGCATGAAATTCTGTCCTGGTTGTATTTTGGCAGGAGGGTCTGAGCCCCTCAGGCTTACCTCTTAGGTATGGCTCTGGCTTCCTCAGCTGCTGCCAGCCCCCCTATCCTACCTCCTGTAGCCCCAAGGAGGAACCCCCTAAATCTGACGGTTCCCCTGTTCTCTCTGCCGTAGTGTTTGAAAACAGCAACAAGATCGTCATTGTCATGGAGTACGCCAGCCGCGGAGACTTGTATGACTACATTAGTGAACGGCAGCGTCTCAGCGAGCAAGAGGCCCGGCATTTCTTCCGACAGATTGTCTCAGCCGTGTACTACTGTCATAAAGTAAGACACCTTCTCCCCAGCCTACACCCGCCCTCTTTTCCCCTCCTTCTTCTTTTCTCCCACTCTGAGCCCCTTTTCCCCCATTCACCCTCCATCTTCCTAGGAAGGGTTTGGAGAGTTTCTCTGTTGTACCAATGAGAGGAAAAAAATATGCCTGGGATCACAGTAAGACAAGAATAAAGGCTTAACCGGAGGGGTGGCTTATGGCTCAGTGGATAGAGTGCCAGGCTTGGAGTCAAGAGGACCTAGATTCAAATCTGGCCTCAGATACTTCTAGCTAGACCATGGGCATATTGCCTAGCTCTTACCTATCTTCTGTATTAGAATTCATTCTGAGAAGGTAAAAGGGTTTAAGAAAAAAAAAAGTCTTAACAGGACTCTCTAGACTCCCATTCTAGGCTCCATTGCTTCAAGGGAGCATATCAAAGGCAATATTGTTGGCATTGGGACAGACCTTAGGAATGAGCATTTCTGGATGTCTTGTGGAACAAAAGGAGATGATTATACATAAAATTTGGACTATTACATAATTTGCTTTTATTTTTAAGTATTTGGTAAATTTCATATGTGACTCTCAAAGCTATCCTGCTTGTGGGGTGACTCCTTCCATTCACTTATTTGTAGAAGGGGGAATTCTTTTCCTAGTCACACTCACCCCACCCCCCCCCCACTTCCCCACCCAATGAAAGAAAAAAAAATCCTTATAATTTGTTATAAGTGAAGCAAATTCCTCCTTTGACCATGTCCAGAAATGATATCTCATTTCACATTTTGAGTTCATCACTTTTCTGTCTAGAATGGACAGCATGCTTCAGTGTTGGTCCTCTGGAACTATAGTTGGTCATTACCTTAATCAGAGTCCTTACTTAGATCTTTCAAACTTTTTCTTAAAACATTGCTTTTATCGTATAAATTGCTCTCCTGGTTCCACTCACTTTATTCTGCATCAGTCCATAGAAATCTTCCCCAGGTTTCTCTGAAACCTTCCCTCTCATTTCTTATAGAGCAATAATATTCGATTACATCAAATATCTTAATTTGTTCAGCCACTCTCCATATCGATGGACACCTTTTTATTTCTAGTTTTCCACTATAAAAGCTAACTGCTCTAGAAGCATTTTTGTGCGCACTATCTCCCCTTTTTTGTTTTTATAAAGATATTTTAATTTACCAATTACATGTAATAACAATTTTTCACATACACCATCCACTTTTTGCAGAAGCAACGAGAGAGAGGAATTGATTTGCCCATCATAGTAGGTGGCAGACTTAGGATTTCTGACTCCAAAGCAGAACACACTTCCAGTTTTTAACCTGTCACTCCCTTCATGTTAGTGGATCCCCAATTTCTCCATGCTTGTTCCATCAGCTGGCCTGGGCTGCTTCCTCCCCTGGTCAGCCTGCCCTTCTGTTTGACCAATTGTTATCTTTTCTCCCTTTTTAGAATGGGATTGTCCACCGAGATCTTAAGCTGGAAAATATCCTCCTGGATGCTAATGACAATATCAAGGTGAGCCCCTATTTTTATTTCTAAGGTCTCCCCACCCTAAGCCTGCCAGACCCTTAAGCTCTCCGGGTAGCTGAGCAAAGCTTTCCTCGGACTCGGAGAGCCCTGGGCAGTTTGGTCTTTGCTCACAGCCCAGGTCTTTATCCTTTTTATCTGCCTCATATGATGGGGACCTGCATTCTGTTTCACTTTCCAGAAATCATCCAGGGCATTCCCGACTATGCATAATTTCCCTGCTATCTTAGGTCTGCTAACTGGATTCCTAAGCAATGATAAGCGGCTTATTTGAAGTTGAAAGACATTTTTTACTAATATAAATCTCCATCTGTATGTCTGCTGACTCAGAAATCCAGGAAAACAAGGGGAACATAGTACAATGGAAAGAGAGCCAATTCTAGAGTATTCTAAGTATTAGGGTTCAAATCTCATCTCTGACACTACCTGTATGACTTTGGGCAAATTACTTCCCTAGACCTCATGGCTTCATCTGTAAAATGAAGGGCCTGGATTAGAGGCGGGCTGAAGCTCCAGCTCTAGACCAATCATCTGACTTTGGAATCCAGCTTTCTTATCTCAAATTTAGCCATATATTCCTTAGAAAAAATTTTTGTCATTGTTAAAATAACATTACCTTTCCTTCACTTCCAAATGCAAAACAACAACAACAACAACAACAAAAAACTAAATTTATGTCCACATTGGTCATATCAGCACATGTATGTGTCATTTTATGGTGTCTTTAGTCCATGGCTGCTGTGTCAGGAGGTAGGTTTAACTAAGTATCCTTGAACTCGGGTCTTTTAGCCAGGAAGGCTTCAGCACAGGGAATGAGCATCTCTGTAGCCGTGCCTCTGGGTACCATGTAAGAGGAAGAGGTCTACCGCACAGCTCCGACCCAATCCTAAATATGAAACGTGCTTCCCATGAGCAGCTTGGGTTCCTTGCCCTCTGGTGCCCTTTTGCCTCTGGATTCCCGGAGCAGGTGGGGCTTTCCCTGCATCTGGCCAGAGACAACCGGCGCCAGTAAAATAGGTTTCAGAAATAGGCTTGAACTTTTCCATCTGGGCTAACGACCTGGCTACCTTGATAAGGGACCAATTAAGCCATAAACATTCTAGTCAGAGTTTCATAAACAACCACTGGCTGAAACTAACCTGGGGTTGACTTGGATGGGACTCCCTCTGAGGATAATCATGCAGGGGGTCTTGGTGACTACCCTCGTCTGATCAGCCTTTGGGGTCCCCAGTTCCCAGATATTACTGAATGGTGAGTTGGTCAGTGGAGAGAATGCTGGATTTAGTCAGAAAGACCCATCTCAGATACTTACTGGATGGAAGAGTTCCACCCAGTCAAGTCCCAGCTTTTCAGAGCCTCAGTGTCCTCATTTGTAAAATAAAGCCCAAGTTTGCTATGAGGGTCAGATGAAAAGATGGATATCAGGTGTCCAGGAAACAAAGCACTTTGTAGAAGTGAGTTCTTTCTGCTACTACTATTCCTGGAAGTTCCCTCCTGATTGAGGCTCCCACCCCAAGTCTTGTTAGCACAAAGATAGGTTTATTTAGGTTGTTTGCAGGCCAAATACCTCCTGCCCATTATTCTTTAACAGCCTACAGACCATCCCACCACACCCCTCTGAAGCTCAGGCAGTATAGAGAGGAGTAAATTCTTTACTGGGAAGAGAGACAGCTTATGCTTATAGGGCTAATCAGTAACCAAAGGATCTCTTAAGGTCAAGGCCTTTGGATTACAGGGAAAAACGTATATTTATTTCTCTTCCATCCCTTCCCCCACCTCCACTCTCCCAGATACTCCTTTTTTTTTTTTTTTCCAGGCCTCAAATATGTAGCCTTTTAAGTGCCTAGCACTGTGTTGGATAAGAGGGAAAACAGGTCCATGGAATAGGGGTGCCCTTCCCTCCCTTGGTAGCTTAGATTAGTTGGAGGAAAGGAGGCTAACACATGGAACTTTCTTGAGAATGGTACAAGCCCTTATTTAATCCTCCACTCCTATCCTCCCAACATAAGTATTATGGACTTGAATGTTTAAGGGTCATTGAAGGCTATAAAAGTCGTCAAAGGCTTCATGAAGCAGAGGAGGGATCATAGATGTGGAGTTTAAAAAAAAAAAAAAAGATTTTAGGCATCAGGTCCAACCCTTCATGGGAAAGGAACCCTAACAGGCTCTCCTCCACAAATGCCCCTTTGGCGAGGATGTTCTTGGCTGATATCTCGTCTCCTAAACAATGGGCAGAATCCCATGGGCCAAAGGACCCGTTCTTTGTTGGATGTGTCCAATGTAGGGTGGACAAGGAAAGTGAGCAGGGGCTACTAGAGAGGGGTAGGGTAGAAAACCTCTTCAACCTGAGCTTCCACGTCACCATCTACCTCTTGTTTGACCCTCTAGATTGCAGACTTTGGCCTCTCCAACCTCTACCATCGGGACAAACTCCTGCAGACCTTCTGTGGGAGCCCCCTCTATGCCTCGCCAGAGATTGTCAACGGGAAGCCCTACATGGGCCCGGAGGTGAGCAGTTCCCACGTCTGCTGGTCTCCCTTAGGACTTCCCCTTCCTAGAGTCTTGGTCCAGATGGGTGAAACCCAGAGAGACAAACATGAGCCTTTAGCCTGTCTACTCAAGTGCTCATGGGAAGTTATTTAACTGACTTCAAAAAACACTGCCAACCAAGTGCTTTAATCTTAGTTTTTAAAATTGGGGTAAAATGGCAATTTTCATCACCTGTCCTAGTGATTTTCTTGTAAAACTCCTATTTTCAGGGGGTTGGTAGAATTTGTATAGCATGGCGTGTTAGAAGGAGGGCTGGATACTTGAGCTGGAATAAGGGCAAAGACTCCTCCACCTCCACTCTCCTACCTTGTGACAACAAATTCTATGAAATGTGAGGAGGTTGGATTCTGTTTGTGCTTTCTCAGTCTCCAGGCTTCAGATACCACATAGGGCAACTGGGCATGGTCTATTTGCCTTGTGTTTGAAAGCATGCCTCAACTGACCCCTCCTTAGATCCAGGAGTGGTGCATCTAACCTTCCCTTTCCACCATGAAGAGGGAAGCAAGTGGGCCTCCCACTGGCCCTAAAAATCCAGCATGCCCAAGGGCATTTCTTCTCCTTGGATCCATGGTTGGGTTAGGGATGGGGAGGCTGGCAGGTTGGCCAAGGAAGTGACTGTTCCCCGTTGCCAATACCTTTCTCTCTGTCTCAGGTGGACAGCTGGTCTCTAGGGGTTCTCCTCTATATCCTGGTACATGGCATGATGCCCTTTGATGGGCAGGATTATAAAAGCCTTGTGAAACAGATCAGCAATGGAGAGTACCGGGAACCCACCAAGCCATCTGGTGAGTAGTATGGGTTTACTGGATTTTCCTGGAAAAGGACTTTTCTCTCTCTGGCCTCTTTAGTAAAATGGAGAGAAGGGCAGAAGAGTAACTTACAATGACTGAATTCAAAGAGGTCTCCCCCCATCCTTCCCAGATATCATTTTATATTATCCCTCCCCTCCAAAAGACCTGCCAAGATCCCAGAAAATAGAAATATCACCAAGGAATTATGGATTATAGGGCATTATCCTTCCTTGGGAAAGATTTTTTCCCCAATATTTTGCTTAGATTCTTCCTATATATTTAAGAAAACCCTTACTTTCTTTTTCTTTGTTTTTTAAACCCTTTCTTTCTGTCTCAGAATCAATGCTCTGTATTGTTCCCAAGGCAGAAGAACAGTAAGGGCTGGGCAATGGGAGTTAAGTGACTTGTTCAGGATCACACAGCTAGGAAGTATCTGAGGTCAAACTTGAACCTAGGACTTCCCCAAAACCCTTACTTTCTTACTAGGTATGCAGAAGAGTGATAAGGGATGGGTAATTGGGGTTAAATGACTTGCCCAGGGGCACAGCTAGGATATGCCTGAGACCAAATTTAAACCCAGGTCCTTCCAGCTCTCAAGGCTTCACACTTTATCCACTTGAGCTACTTAGCTGTCCCCTTCCTATAGGTATTTAAAAAATTTTTACCTTCTGTCTTAGAATTAATACTGCATATTGGTTTCAAGGCAGAAGAGTTCCTAGGAGCTAGGCAATGAGGGTTAAGTGACTTGCTCAGGGTCATACAGTTGGGAATTGTCCAAATCCAGATTTGAACTCAGGAACTCCTTCCTCTAGGCATGGCTTTCAATCCACTGAACCATTTAGGGGCCCCCCTTCCTAAATGCTAAAAAAGAAAAAAAAAATCCAAGCTTCTTTCATTTGGGAGGAGAGAGAATCAAAAGAAGGCTTTTACTGTCATCTTCCTTTATTATTTTACATCTCAAAATGTGCCCTTTTCTGCTCCTCATCCACCCCTGGAGAAAAGGAATAGGTCAGCCTGGTCAACAACAGGATCCAGTGAGCACCCCCTTGTGCACCGCACTGCCCTGGGCACTCTGGGGGTGGAGATTGAAGAGAGGCTATCCATGGCAATAGTCCTAATAGTCCTTGAGAAACTGAGTGAGGACACACATAGGAAGCAGGACCAAGAACACTAAAAAACCAACAGTGACCATCCGCACTGAAGCACCTCCGTGCAGAGAGGTCCAAAGATGGGTGGCGGCATCAGCTTCCTGGAGAAGGTCCACCTGGCCCGATGAGAGAGGAGAGGAGTGAAAAATGGCAGGGCCAGAGAGACAGGAGAGAATGACCGAGTTCAGTCGGCCAGTCTATCAGTCAGGCGACGAGCATTTTATGAGGTGCTGCCAGTCTGCCTGGCTCTGTGTAATAAAATGCTGGTGATATGATAGTCTTTTCTCCTAAGGAGATCCCCTTCTGATGGGGGAGCTAGCACGTCACTAGGAACAAGGAGAGCAGTGGTCTGAGGAGGGTGACAGGCGGTGGGGCAGAGGGCATCGAGGGAAGCCGGGTCACTTTTCTTGGGGCGCTCCGTTGAGTCCATTGCTTTCTTTTCTGCTTTCCAGATGCTTGCGGACTGATCCGATGGTTGCTGATGGTGAACCCCACTCGCAGGGCTACTCTAGAAGACGTGGCCAGCCATTGGTGGGTCAACTGGGGCTATGCTGTGCCAATAGGGGAACAAGAAGCTCTTCAGGAAGGTGGGACTCCAGGGGAGAACTCTCCCAAGGCCACGGTGGCTGAATGGCTCCGCCGCTCCTCTCGGCCCCTCTTGGAAAATGGCGCCAAGGTGTGCAGTTTCTTTAAGCAGCATACGACTGGTGGGGCTGGGCTGGAGCGCCAGCACTCACTTAAGAAATCCCGAAAGGAGAACACTATGGCTCAGTCTCTCCAGGGGAGTGTAGCTGTAGAGGCATCCCCTAGCCCGAGCAAAGGGATTCTCAAGCTGCCCAAGGGTATCCTCAAGAAGAGGGTGGCCCCTTCCCTAGAGGGGCAGAGAGAGAATTCAGGGGAACCGACACCAGAGCCCACTGGGGTCCCCAGCAGCCCCAGGCACACTGCCCCGGCACTACCAAAGAAAGGTATTCTTAAGAAACCGCGGCAGAGGGAATCAGGGTATTATTCTTCCCCGGAACCCAGTGATTCCGGGGACCTTCTGGATGCAGGTGATGTGTTTGTAAACAGTTATCCTAGTGTCAGAGAGCCTTCCCGGCCCCCTCAGCTGCCCCTCCACCGAAAGGGTATCCTCAAACACAATGGCAAATTCTCAGGAGCTTCTCAGGAACTCGCTGTCTTTGGCTCCCTGGATGAACTGGCCCCAGTCCTGTCTGCCACTCGTGCCACTCGCCCGTCGGGTGCCGTGAGTGAGGACAGCATCCTGTCCACAGAGTCCTTTGACCAGCTTGACCTACCAGATCGCTTGCCTAAGCCCGAACTGGCCCTGCGGGGCTGTGTGTCAGTGGACGACCTGTTGGGTCTAGAAGAACCAGCCCCCCGAGGGTCTGCCTCGAGGCTTAGGCGATGGAGGCAGGACCCCCTTGGGGACAGTTGCTTCTCCCTGACAGACTGCCAGGAAGTTACTGAGGTATACCGGCAGGCATTGGCTGTCAGTATGAAACTCAGCTGAGGGTGGGAAAGCAGCAACTCCACCCCATCCCTTGGGTCAAAGAAGGCTCAAAAGTGTTGCCATACCTCTGCCTCGGAAGAGACTTGAGTTCACAGCCATAGAGGCCAAAAGGACTTGGGCTTAAGCCCTGAGGAGGGGAAGGGAAGAAAATGAGTGAGATGAGAGTTAGAGCTCCCCTTTAAACCATATGCCTTTGTCACCACCAATAGAAAGGGGATGGAAGGAGGACAGATGGCCAAAGAAATCTGAATGCAAAGTCTACAAGTGACCAACTCCTAATATGCCAAGTGAGGACTGACCATACAATTGGACCCACTTCCACCAGGAGACCTTTTCTCTCTCCCATACGAGGAGAGCTGTTGAGTGGGGTTGGAAGACACCCAGAATCCAGTCTTCAGAAGAAGTGAATTCTTTCTCCAGCTTAAACTTCAAAATTGAAGTAGGGCACCCATTGTTGTGCCTTTGTGACTTTTATGACAGCGTCATGATGTTGGGGTCTCTGGTACCTTTCTGGGTACAGTGTGGGTCTCCCCAGTACTTACAGAAGAGGACCGCAAATCTCTTCCCCCTTTCCGCTGCTGCCTAAGCATGAGCCCCTGACCCTTATCAGGCTTTCCCCTCTGCACCATTGAGGGAAGCTGCTATAAATCCAAGGACTTGAAAAGGACCCTTTGTTGCTGCACAAATAAAACAGTCATCTCAATGGGAGCCCAGGCCTCCTAGATCCTTGAACCTCAAATGTGGAGGATTGTCAGCCCTCCTCATTCTTTCTTCAGTTCCCCACCCCAGACAATGTCTGGCCTCTTCTCTGATGGGTGGGGGGAATGGATCATTGTCCTGGAACCTTTTTGCCTTGAAAAGAACTGTTTTCTATTTATTTGTATTTGCTCAGTTATGTATTGTTTTTTTAAAAAATGAATTTTACTGTTTTCAATAACATGGATGGATTGACTCTTCCAGAAATGTTTTTTTGGTGGTGTTTTGTGTTGCTATATACACAAGAAACAACATTCAGCAGCAATACACTCCCCGAAATAGCACTGATCACATTTTAGGGAAGTGAAAGTGCAGAAGGAAACCCAAAGTGGGTGGCCAGTGCCTCAGCTTACTGATCTGTGTCAACTCAAGTTCCTCAGTGCCATGATTTTCCAGACCCACCAGCTTTTCCCTGGAGTTGAATTGCAGCCTTCGTCGCCTCAGTGGAGGATGACTCTTTAGCCCCATCTCATCCCTTGGCTGATGAGTTTGGGACTGGCCCATCTCCCTCTATTTTTCTATTTGAATGATCCTGGTTCCTGGTGGGCTTCCGGGAAGGCCTGTGCACTCTTGTCCTTTCTAGCTGACACATGATGGCCCTTTTCCCCACTTCAGTCATCTGATTGCTTAAATCAAACTGATCTCTCAGGTTTTGGAAGTTTGAGTCAAGGGTCACGCTGACAGGTTGGCACTTGCTTGCCAGTAGTTCAGATTAGCTGTTTATTGGGTAAGGATTTAAGAACAGCATCAGGGGGTGGCTTGAGCAGTGGATTGAGAATCAGGCCTAGAGAGGGGAGGTCCTAGGTTCTAATCTAGCCTCAGACGCCTCCCAGCTCTGTGATCCTGGGCAAGTCACTGAACCCCCATTGGCTAGCCCTTCCCCTTCTTCTGCCTTGGAACCAATACACAGTATTGATTCTAAAGCAGCTGGGAAGGGTTGTTTTCTTTTTTTTTAAATAAGAGGAATTTAATTATCAAAATCCAGAGTTTGCAAGCAAAGTAAAAAATAATGCAAGCAGATGGAGAGAAAGAATACAAATACAAAGGAATTGGAGTCAGGGTTACACAAAATTCTTTTTCAACTGCATAATAAAATAAAAAATAAAGAAAAATGTTGAAAATTCCAAATGGCAAAAGATAAAAGCTAATAACCAAGAATATCTTGAAAACTGAGCATAATCATGAAGGTAAAGATTAAAAAAAAATCACCCTTCCTTGGGCCTCAGGGTTCCTGAAATCTGAGATTTGTAACAGGAATGCTTTCAGAACTTCCCTTGCACCAGGATGACCCAGAGTGCTGGTATAGACAAGACCCATGTATATTAAGAAGCACTGCAGCTTGGAGGAGTCCACCATAGCAGCAGAGGCCAATGGCAAATCTTGTCCAATCATAGGAAGAGGAGGGAAACAAATACACCTGTACTGTGCAGGCAAATCCAGGCATACAAAATGGATCAAGGAGGGCCCCGTTCAGGCATATAAGAACTGGGAAACTAGTCTATCAGAGAGTCCTATTTTAATGTCCTCTAGACTGACAAAGGAAAATGTTGCTATACAAAATCAATATTTACTCTAATATCTCAGATAACCTAGTTTCTGAAAACATCTAGCCTTTACAGCCTTCCAGAAGAAGCACGCATCTGGTATCCTTTTTTTTTTTTACCCTTACTTTCTGATCTTGTAATTACGCTTTAAGATGAAAGGACAAAGGCTAGGCAAACAGGGTTAGTGACTTGCTCAGGGTCATACAGCTGAGATCAGATCTGAACCCAGGTCCTCCCAACGCCAGGCCTGGCTCTTATCCACTGTGCCACCCGGCTGTCCTCACACCTGATCTCTTGACCTCAAGGTTTTTCACACCACGTGAGAGAGTTGGAAGGGATCTCAAGCAGGCATCTACTCCCAACCCAAGTACAAAAGGAATCCCTTCTAGGTACACCCCAGCACCTACTCATCCAGCTTCTCCTTGCATTAAGAGATGGATCTGAAGAAATTAGTCTTTTGTTTGCTAACATTCTTGTGACGCCTCCTGTGTGTGATGAGGGATCGAGTGTACCTGAAGGATCTTCCTACAGCTGTCATATCAATAAGCTTTCCCTTGACTTCTCTGATTAGTTAACTTTGACCTATTGCTAAAGTCTTACCCATGTTGTTGTTTTTTTTTAATGAAAAGCATTTAAGGGAAAGGAAATGAGCATTTGTAATTTCATTTTTGTAATTTTAATTTTTTAATTTTGATAAATTTCCACACAACTTTCCCCATTATAAGATATAGATCATCTTCCTCCCTTCTTCCCTCCCCCCTCCCAAGAGGGAATAAGCAATTCAGTCTGGGTTTTATGTGTATTATCAGGCAAAACATTTCCATATGATTTTTTGTAAGTGCATAATCTTATGAAACAAAACCCCCCAAACACATATCCAAATGAACAATTGATAAATCATATATTTCCATCTTCAGATAATAGGCATTTATATAGTTCTTATTATGTTCTAGGCATTATGTAAAGTGCTTTAAAAAAAAAACACAACACCTTACCTTCCATCTTAGAATCAATGTTATTTATTGGCTCTAAGGTGGAAGAGAGATAAGGGCTAGGCAATGGGGGTTAAGTGACTTGCCCAGGATCACACATCTAGGAAGTGTCTGAGGCCAGATTTAAACCCAGGTCCTCTCTACTCCAGGCCTGGATCTATCTCTTGATACCACCTAGCTGCCTCCTATTTGCCTTTTTTTTTTTTTTTGATTTTTTTTTTTTTTTATTTTAAACCCTTAACTTCTGTGTATTGACTTATAGGTGGAAGAGTGGTAAGGGTAGGCAATGGGGGTCAAATGACTTGCCCAGGCTCACACAGCTGGGAAGTGTCTGAGGCCGGATTTGAACCCAGGATCTCCCGTCTCTAGGCCTGGCTCTCAATCCACTGAGCTACCCAGCTGCCCCCCTATTTGCCTTCTTTTTTAAAAAAATCATTAATTTATTTCTAACATTCTTAAATTTTTTTTTTTATTTCCTCCTATCCCCTTCCCCATCCACTGGTAAAGAAAGCAAAATGATATCCAGTTATACATGTGAAATCATGCAAAACATTTCTGTGTTAGGCATATCTTTTTTTTTTTAACCCTTATCTTCTATATTAGAATTCATGCTAAGTATCAGTTCTAAGTCAGAACAGCAGTAAGGGCTAGACAGCTGGAGTTAACTGATTTGCCCAGGATCACATAGCTAGGAAGTACCCGAGACTAGATTTGAACCTAGGGTCTCATATCTCTTTATCAAATGAGCCACTTAGCTGCCCCTAGCTGTGTCTTTTTAAAAACTCAAGAAAAATAAAGAGAAAAATTATATTTCAATTAGCTCTCAGTTCATAAGGTCTCTCTCAGGAGCTGGATAGCATTTTTTTCAGCATGAGTCCTTTTGGAATTGTCTTGGACCACTGTATTGATGAGAGTAACCAGATTTTTTTTTTTTAAACCCTTGTACTTCGGTGTATTGTCTCATAGGTGGAAGATTGGTAAGGGTGGGCAATGGGGGTCAAGTGACTTGCCCAGGGTCACACAGCTGGGAAGTGGCTGAGGCCGGGTTTGAACCTAGGACCTCCTGTCTCTAGGCCTGACTCTCACTCCACTGAGCTACCCAGCTGCCCCAAGAGTAACTAGATTTTTCCAGTGGATCATCGTTACAACATTGCTGTTACTGTGCAAAGTGATCTGGCTCTTCTCACTTCACTCTGCGTCCATTCATGTAGGACCTGCCATGTTTTCTGAGATGATTCCTCTCTTCATTTCTTATTCAGCCATTCTCTAATTCATGGGCATTCTCTCTCTTTCCAATTCTTTGCCACCACCAAAAAAAAAAAAAAAAGCTGCTATATTTTTGTACATATAGTTCCTTTTTCTTTTATCTCTTCCGGGTACAGATCTAGAAGTGGGATTGCTGAGTCAAAGGGTATATGCAGTTTTATAAATCTTTGGGTATAGTTCTAAAAATTATTTTCCAAAACTGTTGGATCAGTTCACTATTCCATCCTAGGTCCATTAGCACTCCTCCCCCCCATCATTTCTCAATTTGGATATGTGTGAAATGCTACCTCAGAGTTGTTTTTATTTGCATTTCCCTAGACAATATTGACTTAGAGCATTTTTCATACAGTTGTAAACAGCTTTGATTTCTTCTGAAAATTGCCTGTCCATTTTCTTTGACCATTTATCAATAGGAAAATGGTTCTTGTTTTTAATAAATTTGACTTAGTTCTATACAAAGTATATATTTGAGAAATGAGACGTTTATCAAAGAAAATTGCTATACAATTTTTTTCTTTTTTCTTTTTTTTTTTTTTTTTTACCAGTTACATGATCGAACATATCTTCCTCCCTCCCCTTCCCTTCCCTTCCCCTTCCCGGTGGTGGCAGGTGATTTGATCTGGGTTACACATGTATTATCATGCAAAACATTTCCATATTGTTCATTTTTTTTTCAAACAAACCGATTGTTTTTATTGATATTTGTTTTTATTATATAATCAGAGTACTTTATGTGTCCTTCTCTTTCCATTCCCTGAGAGCCATCCCATAAAACAGTGGTTTTTAAGAAAGAAAAAGATAGTATAGCTGATTGATGATACAGTAAGAAAATCTGAAAACATATGCAATATTTAATACCCAAGAACTTTCACGTCCATGAAGGGGTAGATTGGAAGTGTCTTCTTATATCTCTTCATTCAAGTCCCACTTGATCTTTATAACTTTGTTTAAGTTGACTTTTGATTTTTTTGGTGCTGTATTTTTTTTTGTTTCATTCATCCATCCATTCATTCATTCATCCATCCATTTATTTGTTTGTTTGTTTATTTATTTAGAATATTTCCCCATGGTTACATGATTCATTATTTTCCCCACCCCCTTTCCCTCCTCCCTCCCAGAGCTGACAAGCAATTACACTGGATTATACATGTATCATTATTCAAAACCTATTTTCATGTTATTCATATTTGCAGTAGAGTGATATTTTAACATCTAAACCGCAATCATATCCCAATCGAACCACATGATCAATCCTATTTTTTTCTTCTGTGTTTCTGCTCCCACAGTTCTTTATCTGGATGTTGAGAGCATTCTTTCTCATAAGTCCTTTGATGTTGTTCTGTGTCATTGCATTGCTGCTAGTAGTAAAGTCTATTACATTTGATTGTGTCATAATTTATCTGTCTCCGTGTACAACTTTCTCCTGGTTCTGCTCTTTTTGCTCTGCATCAATTCCTGGAGGTCTTTCCAGTTCACGTGGAATTCCTCCAGTTCATTATTCTAGTAGGGCAAATGCTGAAGTAGGAAAGGAGTAACTTTTCTTTATTTCTTGAGGGCAAACCCAGGCATCCATCTTGGGCAGGAAGTCCATATTGTTCATTTTTTGTACAATTTTTTATTTTGCTTTATTGTCTTCAGTACCTTTTTAGCAAGATGTAATTTCCCTATTTCTTTTCATTGTCTTTGCTTTTGCTCTGACTGAAAGCATGAGTATTACTCCCTGCCCTTTTCACTTCAGTTGAAACCTTTTCTGCTCTAGTCCCTGACCCAAGCTTCAGGCTTTTTTATGCTACTGCTTTAATTTCTAGGAGTCTGCAAGTTTTTGATGCCTCCGAGGTGGTATGATTCTGAGAGGAGGATGGTCACTTGTCCTCCTGGTCTGTGCTCTGGTTTTTACCAAGGAAGGGCCTCTAGTCCCCTGTAGCTTCAGATGCCAGCACTTCTCTGGTACTGTGACCAGGGTCTTTGTTCCCTTTCTAACCAACCACCAGCACTCCTCTCCAAGTTGGAACCACTACCCAAATAGATACCATCACCTGAATATACTAAGTTGGGACAATAAAAAGCAGGAGAACAACATATAAAATAATAGAAATATTATGTGGTGATCAACTGTGAAGGACTAAACCAGATGCAGCCCCCCAAAATGTTCTATCCAGCCTCTGACATTATTCCTAATCTGATGTATACAGTGAGTAGGATACAATACAATGAAACTTTGAAAGAGTTGCCTTAGAAAACAGACTGACAGATGAGCATTTCCTTTCCTTTAGCCCCCTCTTTAAAAAGTTTGCCCATCCCTGGACTAAACCATCATTAGCAAAGCAAGTTCTCAAGATTTCCAAAAAGAACCCATGATGAAAAATACTAGCCGTAGCCAAAGAAGGAACTGTCGGAGTCTGATTGCAGATCATAGCATGCCATCTTTATTTCCTTTATGAGTTTTTTGTTTTTAACCCTTATTTTCCATCTTAGAATCAATACTGTGTCTTGGTTCCCAGGCAAAAGAGTGATAAGGGATAGGCAATGGAAGTTAAGTGACTCACGCAGGACCACAAAGCTAGGAAGTGTCTAAGACCAGGATCTCCCATCTCTAAGCCTGGCTCACGATTCATTGAGCCACCTACCTGACTGCCTCTCTTCATGAGTTTTTTAATTCTAATAAGTATGTTCTGTCATGCTATGAGCAATATGGAAATATGTATTGCGCAAAAGATCTGGTATAACCTATAATAGATGATTACTGCCTTGTGGAAGGTAGGAAGAGAGAAAATCTGAACCCTAAAATTTCAGAAAACAATCATCAAAAATTGTTTCTACCTGAACTGAAAAAACAAACAAACAAATAAAAAACTGTGTCCCAGGCTGGAGAGGATCCAGCTAGAAGCCCGGGGTCGGGAAGACCTGTGTCACTATAGCCAGCTTCCCAGGTGAACTGCGAACACTTCTATAATGAGACAAAGTTATCTTTGTTTCTTATTTCAGCCCTCTTATAGTGTGGAGGAATAAAGCCTGTAAAAATCACCTAAAATAATAATGATTGCTTTCTGCTGGAACACTGGACTGGTATTCCAGTAGCTCTACTCACTTCTGGCAGGGAGAAGCTGTCTAGACTGGCCTATCTCCCTGACTCCTGTGTTGTCCCAGTCACTGAGTGCCTCAGTCTTCCATAACCCCCTCCTCTAATCTTTAGCTCTGGGTGTAGGAGTTTCAGAGCTGTGGTAGACAACTCTTCTTATACATCAGATGGAGTCCCACTTATTCAAAAGCCTAGTTAACTGAGTCCAAGGTCAGGGTTTCTATGGGAAAGTGTGGGGGTGGCTAGGTTGGGAGGGTACAAATTAGTCTTACTCATAAAACTAAAGCCCAAGAGAAGAACTCAAAGAGGATCATAAAAAAAAAGCAAATTGCAACTCATCTATGATTTAAGAAATAATTTTTGAGGATCAAGAAACATTTAGTAAGCACCTACTGTGTGCTAGATTTTTGGGGGGCACAGATAGATATGAGGTGGACTGTTCTCAAAGAATTTAATAGGTAAGATATGATAGGCAAATATATCTTTGCAGTATAGATCCAAGTACAAAGAAGGGGTGCTGACAATGTTCTATGAGAAATTTGCAAGAAAGATCACTTTTCCCTCTATGTAGGGGGAGGGAGGTCAGGGGAGACTTCTTGGAGTAGGTAACATCTTGGTCAGGTCTCAAATAATACTAACTGCCCCAGTGGAATTGTGCGTCGGCTAAGGGGGGTTAGGGGGGTTTGGGAAAGAGGGATAGAACATGAAATATGTAACTAGGAGAAAATATTCAAAATTTAAAAAAATTAAGAAAAAAAACAAAGTCAAATAATACTAACTAGCCTTCATTTAGCACTTTGAGGTTCCCCTTATGGTTTGCTGAGAGCATTACACACACTACCTCATTTTATTCTTATGACAATCTTGAGATAAGCATAGTGGGATTACAGTCCCTATTTTATGGATGAGAAGACTGAGACTGTAAAAAGTTAAGTGAACTGGGTGGTCCTTGAGGTCCTTTCCAGTTTGAAATCCAAGATACTAAGTCTGATTCATGATCATTCCTCTAGTGTCAGGGGCAGGATTTAAACCAAAGCCTCTCTCGATTCCAGGTTCAGCATTTTGGTAGCCTACAGCAGGGTACCTCATTGAAGGAAAGAAAGGTCTACAACCTATAGTACTGGGGGAGGGAGCAAGAAAGAGGTTGGGGTAGTCTATTTTGGGCATGGGGAACAAACAGCATGAGCAAGGGCCAAAGAAAGGGGAACCATGTATCTGTTGGTGATGGGAATACTGTTGTGCTCAAAGGGATAATAAACTGTAACGACCTCCAGGAATTGATACAGAGTGAAAGGAGCAGAACCAGGAGAACCTTGTACACAGAGACGGATACCCTGTGGCATAATCAAATGTAATGAACTTCTCTACTAGCAGCAATGCAATGATCCAGGACAATTCTGAGGGACTTGTGAGAAAGAACATTATTCACATCCAGAGAAAGAACTGAGGGAGTAGAAACACAGAAGAAAAACACCTGCCTGATCACATGGGTTGATGGGGATATGATTGAGGATGTAGACTCTAAACAATCACTCTAGTGCAAATATCAATAATATGGAAATAGGTCTTGATCAATGACACATGTAAAACCCAGTGGAATTGCTCATTGACTATGGGAGGGAGTGGGAGGAGGGGAGGGAAAGAACATGAATCATGTAACCATGGAAAAATATTCTAAATTAATTAAATGAAAATTTTCAGATAAAAAAAAAGAAAGGGAGATCATGGACAGAGAGTATGTAGTCCAATATTGGAATATTAGTCTAATAGTTGGAATGTAGAAGATCTGAAGACAAGATTGGAAACCAAGGCTGGAAGCTGATTATGGAGGAACTTGAATGCCAGGATCAAGAGTTTATACTTTAGGGACAGCTAGGTGGTCCAGTGGATAGACATCTGGTTCTGGAGTCTGGAGGTCCTGGGTTCCCATCACACCTCAGACACTTCCTAGGTGTGTGATCCTGGGTAAGTCACTTAACCCCAATTGCCTAACCTTTACCCTTTTCTGCCTTAGAACTGATCCTCAGCATTGATTCTAAGACGGAAGGTAAGGGTTTAAAAACAAAAGGAGTTTATATTTTGTCCAATGGGCAATGGGAAGCCACTGAAAGGTTGTTAGCGGGGGATAGAACAATCGTAGTAGCTTAAGGAGAGCAGCAAACCCGGCCCTTTGGCTCTCCCCCAGCAGCCCACAGAAAGCTGAGAAGATTTCTCAGAGCCTCTGGTTTCTCAGCACCTTCCAAAGAAATCCGCCTGGCTGAACTTCCTTTTGTTCCTGGGGAGTGCAAGACATCCCCCACCCCCACCCCCTGAGGACGGGAATGCTTGGAATGTGAGCCCCCCCTTCCCCACGTGCCATCATCTAGGTCCCCTGCAAAGCATTCCCCACATGCCTCCTGCTCCATTGAGAAACTCCCAGGCGAGGAAATCTGAGGACAGATGGGGACACAGCAAGGACAAAAGGGAAACCCTGGGCAGCGGCGGCGAGCTCTCTGGCCCCCGATCCGCACCTGCTCCCCCGGCAGCCCACCCCCGCCCCTCACCTGGCCCTTTCTCTCCTCATCTCTTTGTCCCCCGCGCACCTGGGGGATCATAAAGCGTCCCGGAGCCTGGAGAAGAGGCTTTCGGGCTTTACTGCTGTGTGGCGGAGAGAATTGAACTTGAAATGAGAGAAGAGTCCAGGGGAGCTGAGGGACTGGCTGCCCCCGCTCCTCACGGGGTGGTGACCCTTGGCAAGGCTCTTCAGCTATCTCTCGGACCTGCCGCTGTCTTCTTATCTACAAAATGACTTGAATCTTATTTGCCCTTCTCCTTCGCGGAGATGTGGGGCAAATGCGATCATAAATGTCAGCGGGGGGTTCTTTTGTTCGCTTTAATGCTAGCTTTTGTTTTTACCTCACCTTCCTCTCCAGGTAGATCTCTTTCTCTGTCCCTACCCAGAGAGCCAGGCTTTGTAGCGAAGCGGTTTTTTTTTTTTAAGAGAAAAAAAAAATAGATCAATAAAAGTAACCAATGGAGGGATCTGACTGTATCGCCACTTCTGCCAAGAGAGGAGGGAGGTGCATTTTCTCATCTCTTCTCCAGTGACCAGTTTGGTCATTACGATGAAAGGAATTAGGGGGCAGCTAGGTGACTCGGGGGATTGAAAGCCAGGCCCAGAGGCAGGAGGTGCTGGGTTCAAATGTAACCTCAGACACCTCCTAGCTGGGTGATCGTGGGCAAGTCACTTGACCCCCATTGCCTCACCCTTACCACTCTTCTGCCTTGGAACCAATACTCAGTATTGATTCTAAAGCAGAAGGTAAGGGTTTAAAAAAAAATAGAATGAAAGTAATTAGAAATAACACTTAATTGAAGGAGGAGCTTTGCTATTGTTTTCCCCACTTCATAATAATAATAAAATAGCTAACATTTATATAGAACTTATTATGTGCCAGGCATTGTGCTAAGTGTTTTATGATAAAGATAGCTAACATATGTTTACTATGTGCCAGGCACTGGGCCAAGCACTACAATTTTTGTCTTGATCCTTACAAAAACCCTGGGAGGTAGATGATGATAATATTGAACATTTATCTCTTGTTTACTATGTGCCAGGTCTTATGCTAAGTGCTTTGCCATGATCTCATTTGATCCTCACAACAACCCTGGGAGTAGGTGCTGCTATAATTCCCATTTTATAGATGAGGAAACTGAGGGAAGCATAGGTAAGGAGATTTGCCCAGAGTCACACAGCTAGTTAATATCTGAGGATTTGAACTCAGGTCTATCCTGACTTCAGACCAGGCACTTTATCCACTGGATCACCTAGCTTGCCCCTACGTTGTTGTAATATAAGTTGCCACTTCCATTTTTTTTTCATTTTTTTTATTGTCATGAAAAACACTTCCGAATTGGTCATTGTTGTAAGAGCAAATTCATACATAACCCAAAACTCCAAGATAAAGCCTTAAAGACACTGATGTGAAGGAAAGGATTCCACCAGTTCTTTCTCTGGAGGTAGAGAGCATTCCCAGCATTCCCTGTCATAAGTCTTTTAGGATTGTCCCAGGTCAGTGCATTGCTGAGTTTTTACAGATAATCACGGCCCAATGTTGCTGTTACTGTGTACAATGTTCTCCTGGTTCTGCTTGTTTCACTCTGCATCAGTTCCTGCAGGTCTTTCCAGCTCTCTCTGAAATCATCCTGCTTATCATTTCTTATAGCACAATAATATTCCGTCACCGACATGCACCACAATTTGTTCAGCCATTCCCCAATGGACCATCATGTCCCCAATGTCCGATCCTGGGCCACCACCAAAAGAGCAGCTACAAATCTTTTTACACGAGGAGGTCCTTTCCCCTTTTTGATAGTCTCTTTGGGATAGAGACCCAGTAGTGGCCCCTCCGTTACTGTAGGAATTGGGCATACTATTCTTCCCCTTCTGCTTATTCCTCCTTCTGCTTTCACTGCCTAATTTCTGGTGCCTTTCTGTACGGTCTTCATATTCCTGGTTTCTCATAGCTCCATAATCTTCCACGACCGTGAAAGCCATGAGAGGGGAGGGCTTTAGAAACGTGAAGGAGCCGGTGCCAGCTATGGCGCTAGGATGGCTCTACAGTCTGCAGAGGGGTCTTAGCCATATACCTCTGCCCACATTTGGCGTATGAAGAGATAGCTAAAAGCCAGAGTAACCCCTAAGTACCGAGTAAGCAGTTCAGGAGAAGCCAAGATGCTGATGTCATGGCTAAGGAGGGGATAATATGTAATGCTAGGGAAGGAAGGAAAGGCCAGTGATGTCCTGTCCTGAGACCTTTGTTCTTTATTGGATGTGTTTACTTAACCCCTTCGGACCCCACACTGGCCCTGGCTGGTTTGCCCTGCTCTCACTGTGGGACGTGGGGGCTGGGCTCGAGGTGGGGGTGGGGTGGAGCAGAGGAATTCCATTTGAGTCCTGGAAATCATGGAAAAGGCTAAGAGAGGGCAAGAGAGCCTGAGCTCCCAAAGGGCAGATGGCAGAGAGGCTGGGGCTCCCGTGGGCTCCAGCCCTTCCCCCCACCTACCTCGGCTTCTCATAGCTGCAAGCATTCCAGAAAGCGGGCCTCTGAGAAATGATGTTGGCTCAGGGAAGGGGGGGGGAAAGGGGCCGTCTGGAGCTCCAGGAATGATTAGTGCCACATCAACACTTCCGGAATGTGGATACCCCCCCCCATGACCTTGGGCAACTTTGGAGAACAGGAAGGAGCCTTGTATGGGGATGCTGGAAACTTCTGGGTGCACACTTCTCAGGCAGAGTCTTCTTCTTTCTCCCTCCTTCTTTCAGCCTCTCCCCTGGCCTTCTGAGTAGCCCCTAATCCTCTCCCCACTCCCCTGTCCCTTCTTCCCTTTCGCTTCAGGAAAGCCCTTTCTCTTCTTATCCTTTTTTTAAACCCTTACCTTCCATCTTGGAGTCAATACTGTGCATTGCTTCCAAGGCAGAAGAATGGTAAGGGTAGGCAATGGGGGGTCAAGTGACTCGCCCAGGATCACACAGCTAGGAAGTGTCTGAGGTCAAATTTGAACCTAGGACCTCCTGCCTCTAGGCCGGGCTCTCAATCCACTGAGCCACCCAGGTGCCCCCAGCCCTTTCTCTTCCTAAGTGGAAATTTACTCTTGTGGGAGAGTCCCCAGGAATTCCCTTTGAGGAGGATCTCCAAACTGGACACTTAGCATCCATCTTCCTCTGGCAGGATTTCCCCTTCCACTGCTGATTTAGGGCCCCCTCCCTGGACTCCAGCCACTGTTGACGTAGTGCTTCCCCTTTGTCCCTGGGGATCAGATAGATAAAGGAGGGTCTGAAGATCTGTCACACTTGAAACTTTTAGCACAGGCATTAATACTACAGGAATCTCCCTGCTTCCAATCCATTGGAACCAGTCCAACAAGAAGAGAATTGGCAGAGGCTGACTGAGCCCTTCTGGGAGATACTACCAACATTTCAGTAGTGCTTTAAGGTTCGTGAAGCCCTTTTCTTGCAACCATGCAGTGTGATAAGCATTCTACATAGTAACTGCCCAATTAATGTTTGTTGATTGACTTTTTACAGATTTAGAAACTGAAGACCAGAGAAATAGAATCTGTCCATGGTGAGGAAACTGACTGATGTCAATTCTAGGATTTAAATCAATGAGATTTAAATCCTAGAATTAAAATGATTATTCTTAAAATTGTCTTTAAAAATTATACTTAAAATTTTTATAATATAAACATTTCAACATAATAAAAAACAAAAAGATAATTTTATATGAAAGTGTGAATATTTACTACATGTAGTTTGGTTTTTTAGTGTGTATCTACATGATGATAATACCAAGAAAACACTAAAAGGGGTCACAAAGAGTCAGACACTGCTGAAAACAATTAAACAACAACAAATGCCTTGCATCTCTGTGTCTCCTGAATTGCCTACTATGTATTTTTTACTCTTTCAGTGATATGTTTTTTTCCATTTTTTTGTGTCGCTATTACAAATAGCCCTCTCCCCTCCCACAACTCTCTTTCTCCATCCCCAGCCCCCAATAAAAAGTCCTCTCCTGTAATAAATACAGAGGTTAAAAGAAAAGACATTCTTATATTGGTGGCCGTGCCTAAAAATTTATCTGTCCCACTCTGCCCTTCTAATCCTTCATCTTTCTTTCTGCCAAGAGATGCTTCATCATCCCTCTTCTGTAGTCCTCACTGGTCATCAATCAGAGCTCTTAGACTTTCAAAACTATTTTCCTTTATAATATTGCAGTCACAGGCAAAGTATTCTTGGTTCTATTCATTTTACTCTGAGTTAATTCATACGATTCTCCTTACGTCCAGTATTCTTTCTACTCTACCTCAATGAGGGGTTGTTTAAGGGATTCTGCTCAGAAATAAGTTAGATTAGCTCTGAGATTCTCTGATTCTACTCTGTTCAATTTGGGGTTTCATATTTTAGGAGGGACTTGGGCAAATTGAAGCATATCTGAAAAAGGGAGACCAGGATGGTAAAGTCACTTGAAATTGAATCTTATGAATAAGTAGGGCAGTGCCTTGTACAAAACAAGTGCCTAATCTATATTTGTTTAGTATCATAGATCTAGGTCTGAAAGGGCCCCGCCAGACCACCTAGACCAGTCATGGCAAACCTTTTGGAGGGTGGTGATGTGAGAAATGTCCTCAGGTGCCAGTGGAGAGGGGGAGGGTAGAAGCTTGGCCCCACATCCCTCTGGCTTTCTAGTAATGAACTCTGGCGAACTCTGTGCTGGGATGATGGCACATGTGCCATAGATTCACTAACGCAGACCTAGACCAACTCTCTCACTTAACAAATGAGAAAACTGAGTCCTAGAGAAGATTAAGTGACTTCCTTAAGGTCACAAAAACAATCCAATGGCAGAATTGAAAGTTGAACTGAGGTTTTCTGACTTGAAATTCAGCAAACTTTTCACTGAACTACCTTCTAATTGAACAGAATCAACCATTATTAGAACCAGGGTTATTTAGCCTGTAAGAGAGAAGACTTGAGGGGAGGGGAAACACAATAGCCAAATTAAAATTTTGAAGGGCCATATTACTGAAGAAATATTAGACTTCTGCATAGTTCCTGAGGGCAGAGTTAAGAACCAGTGGGTAGAAGGTACTGGAAGTAAATTTTATCTCAACAGAAAAAAGAATTTCTAAAAACTAAGCCTGTGTAACACTGGAACACCTTTCTGAGAAGGTAGTGGACACTGGAGACATCTTTGACCATCTATGAAGGATGCTGTAGAAGAGAAACTGATAGATGGTACAGGAGGTTGGTCTGGGTGATATCTAAAATTCCTTCCTTATTATTCTGTGACTATGAATAAAGAGGGGAGCCGTTTCCATGGTGGAGGAATTGCTTAGTAGCAACTCTGAGAAAATGACTGGCAATGAGGTTAGGGCAAGAGAATAAAGAAATGTTACAAGCATCATTTACCATCTCTTAGGATATAAGAGATTGATAGCCAGCTCACGGCTGAGTATCTGCTTCTCAACAGATCTCCACTGGCATCAGAAGGAACCATGTTCAAATCTTACCTCAAACATATTTACTAACTATGTAGTTCTGGCAAGTCAGTTAATCTCTATGGGCCTCAGTCTCTTCATCTGTAAAGTGGAGAAAATAATAGTACTACCTCCAAGGGTCATTGTTTGGATCATAGTTGTAAAGTGTTTTGCAAACCTCAAAGTGTTTTTAAAATACTCATTATTGTTGTTGTTATCCTGGTACAAATGAATTGTCCCACTGGAATGCTTATTCCCAGATATTGGATTTCTGTCTCCACTGAGGATGTTAAAGGACTAAGAAGCTCCGGGGAGTTGATTGATGGAGAAAATATTCTTTGGTGTTATTTACTTCTCTGGGGCTCAGTGTTGCCTAACATGAGGGGCTTGGTTAATCCTATCTGATTTCTAAAGTCCCTTACTGTTTCAACCCAGTATCATTTTGTACCTACAAAACAAACGTTGTTTATGTCTTAAGAACACCAGAAGTGCCATTCTGTAGGAGATTAGGGTTCTCTCTGGCAGTGGCACCAGGCATCATAGGATCGATCCCTGGATTAAAGAACTAGAAGAAAATGTAATGATAATGGAACGGAATGGAAAAGACTTTATTAAACTCTTCCTATTAAATACTAGGGCAGCTAATAGTAAATCAAGACAGTCCCTCTTGACTTATGGCAAAAAAATGCTGTCCACCTCCAGAGAAAGAACTGGTGTCGTTGGATGTAGGTCAAAGCATATGATTTTGGGGTTTTTATTGGGGGGTTTTGGTTTTATAAGATTATTCACTTATAAAAATGAACAATATAGACTTATATTTTGTGTGATAATACACATATAACCCAGAAGGAAAAAAAAAAAAGACAGTCCTTCTTCTCAAAGAACTCACATTCTAATTGGAGGAGACAACACATAGAGGACGGGTCATGTTTATGTTCTCTTCTTGGCCGATAGAAAGAACAGGTAGTACTTAGAATAAGACGCTGGTTGGGCAGATAGAATTCTAGCTCCTGATGACCTTGGGGAAGAAAGACAGGGCAGATGGTCCCCTACCAAGAGGATAATGGGTCAGAGACCTAGAGCGGAATGGGGTTCTGGGCTATCTCTAAGAGAGGTAAGCAATCCAATCTTTTCATTTTACAGATAGGGAAACTGAGACCCCAAGAAGTGGAGTGATTTGCCCAAGAGTAGATGTGGATTCTAGATCATAGCAACACTAGAATTCCAAGCCAAGAAAGACACAACAGATTGCCATATTTCCTGGTCCTTTTTTTGTGTCCCAGGCCCTTTGTCAGTCTGGTGAAGCCTATGGAGCCCTTCTCAGATTGATATTCTTCAAAGCACAAGACAAATTACACAGGATTGCCAAGGAAACCGATTTTGTTGAAATAAAGTTATCAAACATTTTTAAAAAACAAACCAAAAAGCCAAGTTCATAGACTGCAGGTTAAGAACCCCTGTGGTAAAACACAAGTTCCATGGGGTCCAGGACTCATTTTTATTTTGTCTTTGTATGTGATGCCCAGTGGCCAGCACAGTGCCCTGTAGATAGTGGGGTGTTGAGTAAAACCTTATTGAGCCTTTCTGTATTGGATCATCCCTAAATAGGAGCCACCACCGGAAAGGAACAGAATAACTTAACTGCTCAGCACATGGCTTTTCCCAACTTGATCAGAAGCCTTCCTCCTCCCTTCTTATCAGTTTCCCTTCTCCTCAAAGCTCTCATCCCCATATTTCTTCTCTAAATCCTTTCTCTAATCCTTCTTTCCCACCTTCTCTTCCTCTTTCTTAGTTTTATCTCTTCTGGTCTTCCCAGGGGGACTAGGGTATGTCTGAGAGGATGAGTCACCCCTTGGGGGCTTCAAGTCCATAAATGGTCATATCTCCGGTTTAAGTCTCCTGGGATGGGCCTGGGCTGCCCTCCCTTTCCTCCTGTCAAAGGAATTCCCCAGAGATGGGAAAAAGAGCCTGAGGCTGGCTCTGGACAAATGGAATTCTTTGGCAGTAGCTGCCCCTGAGAGAGATAGCTCTCTCTGACTCATCTCTCCTGATAAACAGACACTGCCGGCCAGTAGTGGGCTGTCCAAACTGGGGTTTTCCCAGACTCAGAGATTTCCGACCGGAAGAATCTATTTATTGCTGCCTCTGGACTTGGGGGCCAGAGCCTTTCACACTCACCCACTTTCTCCTTCCAAAGGGAGTTCTGTGGGCTTGGAATGGAAGCCCAGGTGGCAGGTAGATTCTTTGACAAAGAACTAAAGAAATGCTAGTGACCAATGTGGGAGTTTGTTTTACTGCCCTAAGCATTTTATAAGGGTTTTCTTTTTTTGTTTGTTTCATTGGGGAGGGGAGGGTAGTAACAGATTGAGAGAGAGAGGAAGAGAGGGGCAGGGGAAGAGAGAAAAGGGAGAAGGAAAGGGAGAAGGGGGGGAGATGATAAGTGCTTGTAAAACATATTAAAAAAAAAACAATCCCTTACCTAATCAATATTTTGTATTGGTTTCAAGGCAGAAGAGCAGTGAGGACTAGGCCATGGGGGTTAAGTGACTTGTCCAGGATCACACAACTAGGAAGTATCTGAGGTCAGATTGGGACCCAGGACCTCCCATCTCCAGGCCTGGTTCTTAAAACCACTGAGCCACCTAACTACCCACTAAAATACATTTTTTTAAAAACTATTTATCTATTTACCAATTACATGTAATAACAACTTTCCACATAAGTTTTCCGAAGTTATATGATTCAAATTGTCTCCCTCACTCTTTTCCCTCTCAACTCCTGGAACTGGCAAGCAATTCAGTCTGGGTTATACATATATAATCATGCAAAACATATTTCTATATTGTTCATTTTTGTAAGTGAACAATCAAATAAAACCAAACCACGCCCCCCCAAAACATAAACCCAAATAAATAAGTGAAAAATCTCATGCTTTTCATCTGCATTCTGACTCCAGCAGTTCTTTCTTTGGAGGGGGATAGCATTCTTTGTCCTAAATCCCTCAGAATTGTTGAGGACAATTCTGAGGTACTTATGAGAAAGAATGTTATCCACCTCCAGAGAAAGAACTGTGGGAGTAAACATGGAAGAAAAATAACTGCTTGATCACATGGTTTGATGGGGATATGATTGGGGGTGTAGATTCTAAGCAATCACTCTAGTACAAATATTAATAATATGGAAATAGGTCTTGATCAATGACACATGTAAAACCCAGTGGAATTGTGTGTGGGCTATGAGAGGGGGTGGGAGGAGGGGAGGGAAAGAACATGAATCATGTAACCACGGCAAAATATTCTAAATTAATTAATTAAATAAAAAAAAGTTAAGACTAAAAAAAAAAAAGAATTGTCCTGGATCACTATATGCTGAGAGGATCTGAGTCTATGACAGTTGATCATTTTAAAATACAGCAAAAAAAAAAAAAAAGAATTGAAAAATGTTAGAGCAGGAAAGAGTCCTAGAGATCAATCTAGTTTATCTCCTCATTTTCGATGAGAAAACCAAGGCACATAGGGGGTAAAAGTGTCTTCTCATATAAGGAAATTAGTGTTAGAGCTGGGACTTGATCCCAGGTCCTTCAGCTCTCCTCAGTGTTCTTTCCACTATCATGCATGAGTTTTTTTTTTTTGTTATTGTTGTTTTTAACCCTTATCTGCTATCTTGGAATTAATACTGTGTGTTAGTCCTAAGGCAGAAGAATAATAAGGGCTAGGCAACGGGGGTTAAGTGATTTACCCAGAGTCACACAGCCAGGAAGTATCTGAGGCCAGATTTGAACCCAGGACCTCCACACATGTGTTCTTAGCGGAGAGGGTACTCATCCACTGAGACTTGCCTGATCATGTTGCCCTGCCCAGATGCAGGGGGATGAACAAGTTGACCCTTCCAAATTTGTTCAAGTCGGAAGATCCTAAATCTTCCCTGCTAACTGTAGGGCTGCATGATATTCCTTCCTCAGTGTTAGAAGGGACCTCTGAATGGAATGGACTAGATAGACTCTAGCACAGCCTGTGTCTGAGCAGGAATCGGTCATGTGCCATCCTGGATTAGAGGTCATCATCCAGCCTCCGTTGAAAAACATCTAGTAAGGGGTGATCTACTTCCTAAAGCAGCCCATTCTTCATTTAGACAGCTTTAATTGGTAGTAGGATACTTTTCCTGACATTGAACTAAAATTGCCTCCTTCTCTGCAACCCCTTTCTTCTTAGTTCTGTCCTTTAGGGTTAAACAGCAAATGTAACCCCCTTCCCACATGACAGCCCTTTCTTTAGACTATCAGATTCCACCCTCACTCCCAAGTTTCTCTGAGCTAAATGTTGGCTCTCCAGTCCCTTAGTCTCTGGCTTGCTCCCCTTTGTATGTTCTGTACCTGGTCTGGGTCCTTATAAAAGGGTGGTGCCCAGCACTAATACACTGTTGGTGCAGCTGAGACCTGGTCCAACCATTCTAGATAGCCATTTGGAAATGTGCGAGAAAAGTGACAACTTCTGATCCATTGACCCCACAACTGGGCATTTATACTTTAAAAAGGTCAAAAAAACAAAAGCCGCACCAAAATATTTATAGATAAGTGAAGAACTGGCAGGAGGGGAAGAGAAGTGGGTGTCAGTTGGTGACTGAAATAATCTAGCGTAGTCTCCAGTTTTGGAAAACAGCATGGTACAATAAACACTGTTTGTAGAGTTGGGGGGACCTGGGTTCGAATCCTGCCTTGGATGCTTACTGTTTCTGTGACCTTGTCAAGTCCTGGAACTTGGGTTCCTTATTATAAAATTGGAGCATAGGACTAGATGACCTCTAATGCCCCTTCTGGTTTTCGTTCCATGATAGATGAACAGTTTATAGTATGTAAATCCAATGGGATATTATTTTACAGTAAGAAATTGCAAATATGAAGAATTCTGAGAAATGGGAAAATTTATATAAATAGATGCAGCATGAAATAAATAGAACATTATGTATGATGACTACTGGAATGTAAATGAAAAATCACTCAAAGGAAGCTTGGATTAGAATCCAAGTCACCTCACTCCTTGGCTCATGCTCTGATCTAATTCTCTGCCATCCTTTATCTGTCATCTCTTCCAGAGTTTTTCCCTTCTTGGCTTAGGGTTCTTGAAAAAAAAAAAGTTTTATTCCCATTCACCAAATAAAATGAGTTTCTCCATATAGATAGAACGGAAAAAGACGTTTGTACATGAAACAGCAGATCTCTGTTAAATACTCTTGTGTTTCTTTTGAAGTATATGCTAAATTCAACCCACAGCTTTCAAAGTTGTCTGCTTGTCTATGCTTCTTTCTGGTCTTCCTTCTGGATTCTTTTCAACATTAAAAAAAAGAAAAGAAAAGAAAAGATGCCTCGGTGGCTCATTTTTCTTTCCTCTTACTATTTAATCCCTATCCACCTCACCCTATCGCCTACACTTCTCATCACCCTTCTCTAAAGTAAAAAGGAAAAACAAAACCCATTTACCAAGTGTGCATGCTCAAACAATTCCTGGATAGGCAGACTCTGTCCAAAAATGTGAGTTTTATTCTTGAAACCATCACTTCTCTTTCAGGAGGCGGACGATATGCTTCAATTCTTTGGAATCGTGGTTGATCATTGCATTGATGGGGGATCTCAAGTAACCAGGCTCCCTCATAAACTTTTGTTTTGTTTTGTTTTGTTTTGTTTTGTTTTGTTTTTTAAACCCTTAACTTCTGTGTATTGGCTCCTAGGTGGAAGAGTGGTAAGGGTGGGCAATGGGGATCAAATGACTTGCCCAGACTCACACAGCTGGGAAGTGTCTGAGGCTGGATTTGAACCCAGGACCTCCCATCTCTAGGCCTGACTCTCAATCCACTGAGCTACCAAGCTGGCCCCTCCTCATAAACTTTAAGATGCAGAGGAAGCTTTGTTTATCTTTTTCTTTAGGCTGATTCTGCAGAGCAGGGATTGCAACCTGGATCTCTGGGGAGTCTGGAGACTGGAGACTAGAGAGAGCTAGACTCCCCTAGCTGGAGTTTGAATTTGGTCATACCCTGGCTTCTTCAACCCTTCAAACCACTTTCACTTTGGAGGCATTGAAAGAAACAGACCTGGTTGTACTGTCTCCCTGAGCCTCGCCGTCACTAGTTGTATCAAAAGTGCCGGCTGGGTAGAAACTCTATTGAAAACCCTCCCTATTTGTCTGGTTTAAGTAACTCTGATTCTCATGAAAATTTCAGGAATTGCCCTTTGAAGAGAGAGTATTGCCTGGATCTCTTTCTTGTTTCCTGGATCCGTTTGGTAATCTAGTAAAGCCCCGGGACTGTTCTGCTACTCTGGGTTTTTGCCTACCTTCAGGAAAGACTCAATTTCAGTTAGAGGTCAATGAAAATCAAAAAACATATTTTTTTTCTCATTCAAGTTCACTGCCCTCCAGGAATCTATTCAGGCACTATGGACCCATGGACCCTATGTTAAAAAACTCTCGTACTGGAGTCAAAGGTTATAACAGAAAAGATTTAGGGCAGACACCAGAAAGAATGTGAAGTTCTTCTATTGGAATTACAGAATGCTGGAATTGATTGTTAGACCTGAGAGATTACTCTAGATTATTTTAGTGGTAAGAAAATTGAGTCTCAGGGAGATAAAGCCATAAAGTTATGAAATGAATAGCAAGCATATATAATAGAGCTTCAGATATGTTTTCTTATTTGAGCCTCACAAGAGCAAACTAGGTGGTGCAAAGGATAGAACTCTGGGTCTGGAGTCAGGAAGACCTGAGTTTGAATTTGGCTCTAGACACTTACTAGCTGTGTGATCCTGGGCAAATTACTCAATTCTGTTTGCCTTGGTTTCCTCATCTATAAAATGAGCTGGAGAAGGAAGTGACAAACCTCTTGGCAAGCCTTTGCCAAGAAAACTCCAGATGGGGTCTTAAAAAGTCAGACGAGACTGAATATATATTATCTTATTTGAGCCGTACAACAACCCCGTGAAGCTAGTGATATTATTATTCCATTTTATAAATGAAAAAACTGAGATTAGTTAAGTGATTTGTCTAGGGTCACACAGTAAGCATCTAAGACTAGTTTTGAACTCAGGACTTCATGATTCCAAATTCAGCTCTCTATCCATTGTGCCACTGAGTTACCCATAAACTCAATAGTAACAGAGCTAGAATCATGATTTATGTTTAAGAAATGAAATAGATGATACCATCGGGGAAAAATATGATTAGAAGAGAAGGTTGGGCTAGTTATTTAGTGAGAGGAAGGGATAACAGATAGACAGCCCCAAGAATGTACTTGTACCCAATAAGTACCAGAAAAAGGCCTCTAGGACAATACTTTGTGAAGCTTTTATGGACCCAAACTGGCTAAGTCCATGCAATAAACCCAATTTTGTTAAGATTATGGGCCTATTAAAAAAAACTCCGTTGGCTCCCTATTACCTCCAGGATCAAGTGGAAAATCCTCTGTTTGTCTTTTAAAGACCTTCATAATCTGACCCCTTCTTACTTCTCCAATCTCATTACACTTTACTTCCCTCCTCATATTCTTTGATCTACTAACACTAGCCTCCTTACTCTTCTTCCAACAAGGAGCATTTTCTCTGGCTGTTCCACAAGTCTGGGATGTTCTCCCTCCACATCTCTGCCTTCTGGTGTCTTTTAAGTCTCAGCTAAAGTGCCATTAAAAAAAAAAAACTTTAACTTTTTAATTTTTTTTCAATAACACAAAGATTTTTGACAATTTGTTATCTGATATTTTTCAATTCAGATTCTCTTCCTTCCTCCTTCCCTCACCACCTCCATTCCTGAGACAAGAGACTGATATAGGTTATACCAGTGCTATCATGTAATACCCATTTCCATAGTCCTCATGAGATGAGAGAAAAAACATAGCACACACAATAAAAAAACTCATGAAGGAAATAAAGTGAAGCATGGCATGTTTTGATTTGCAATCAGGGTCTATCAGTTCCTTCTTTGGCTGTGGATAGCATTTTTCATCATGAGCACCATGGGGTTATCTTGGAAACTTGTATTGACGATAGTAGTTTGGTCCTTCACAGATGATCATCATATACTATTTCTGTTACTGTATACACTGTTCTCCTGGTTCTGCTCACTTCACATTGTGTCAATTCATATAAGTCTTTTCAGGTTTTTGTGAACTCTTCCTATTTATCATTCATTTGTTTGCTTCTTCTTTTCCTTCCTTTTCCTCCTTTTCTTCCTTCCCCTTTCCTTTCTCTTCCTTCCTTCCTTCCTTCCTTCCTTCCTTCCTTCCTTCCTTCCTTTCCTTCCTTCCTTCCTTCCTTCCTTCCTTCCCTCCTTACCTTCACCTTCTGTCTTAGAATCAATACTAAGGATTGGTTCCAAAGCAGAAAAGTAGACAATGGGATTTAAGTGACTTGCCCAGGTTCACACAGCTAGAAGTGTCTACAACCAGATTTGAACCCAAAACCTCTTATCTCTAGGCATGAGCCACCTGGCTGCCCTTATTTATTATTTCTTATGGCACTATGGTATACCATTACCACCACATTCCACAACTTATTTATCCATTCCCCTATTGATGATAAAATCCCATCTTCTGTGAGAAACTTTTGCTAGTGTTCTTTAATCTTAGAGCCTCCTTTCTTAGATCTCTAATTTATCCTGTCAGTATCTCATTTGTTTTGCATGTTGCTTCCCCTATTAATGACTTTGAGTCCCTTGAGAGCAGGGATTGTTTTTTGCCTTTCTTTCTATTTCCAGTGTTTAATCCAGTGCTTGGCACATAAAAACCTGTTGACTTGACCAGCATTGAGAGGAGATCTATCTCCTCCAAAAGAGAAGAGCAGAGAAGTGTATGAAGACTCATAAGCAAATCGGAGTATTATACTCAAGGAATACACGGACAAAAACAAAATCTACTCTTAAGGATCTTACAGTCAGCTGCAGATGAAGACAAAAACGTATCACATGCCTGGTACATAATAGGGGTTTAACAAATGTTAGTTGGCTGACTAACTCTAGACTAGATAGAATGTATGAATAGTCCATGATCTGTACCAGGAATGCTCACATGGATCAAATCCCAGATTTTTTGTGGTATAAACGGAAGCGGCTGACATCACGAATGGAATGCTGTGGGCCTATGTTCTGTTCTTTTTTTTTTTTTAAACCCTCACCTTCTGTCTTAGAATCAGTACTAGGTACTAGGTATCAGTTCCAAGGTAGAAGAGGGAGAGGGGTTAGGCAATGGGCGTTAAGTGACTTGCCCAGAGTTACATGATTAGGAAGTATCTGAGGATAGATTTGAATCCAAGACCTCCAGGCCTGGCTCTCTATCCACTGAGACACCTAACTGCCCCTTCTGTTCATTTTTGTCAGAGATGCGGACAAAGACATGAATGACATGCTTGTCAAATTTAACATGGAACTGGGAGGGACAGTGACTATGCCGGGTGACAGAACTGGGATCTTCTTGGGGAGATCTCAACAAGCCTAGGCAGTGAGATGAAATTTAATGGATAAAAACACCAAGTTCTGCCCAGAGGTTAACAAATTTTACCCACGTAGGGAATGGAAAGTTGTAACTAGACATTGGTTTCTGTCAAAAGGATCTGGCAGTTTTTGAGACTATCGGCGCCATTTGCAATGCAAGTTGAATTAGTGTTCAGTCTTTTTAGTTATGTCTGACTCTTCTGGGCAAAGATACTGGAATGGTTTGCCATTTCCTTCTCATTTTACAGATGAGGAAACTGAGGCAAATAGGGCTCAGTAATTTTCCCAGAATCACAGCTGCTAATAAGGGTCTGAGGCCAGATTTGAACTCAGGAAGATGAGTCTTCCTGATTCCAAGGACAGTGCTCTTTCCATTATGCCACCTAGCCACCCAACCGTATGTTACAGGAAACCCCAAAACTAATGGGATCCTAGGCTCCATTAACAGAAGAAGGGGAAGGACCAGGAAGTTATAGTACTGCAATACACTGACTTGGTCAGACCATATGAAGAGTACTATATTAAGGTTTAAACCCTACATTTTAGAAAGATGCATTTTATTTTTTAACCCTTTTTTCTACCCTAGAAACTACTCTAAGACAGAAAGGCAGGGGTAGACAAAGAGGGTTAAGTGACTTGCCCAGAGTCAGTCACACAGCCAGTAAGTATCTGAGGCTAGATTTGAACCCAGGACCTCCAGGCTTGGCATCTATCTACTCTGCTAATTAGCTGAACCTTTTAGGTAGGATATTGATAGCTGGATCATAACTAGAGAGAAGGGCTACCTGATAGTGCAGAAAAATGAAAGGAACTCAGAATTTTTAGCCCAGTGATGAGAAGGATTAGAAAGACATAATAGAAACTGTCTTTAAGAATTTGAAGGATTGGAGCAGCTGGGTGGCTCAGTGGATTGAGAGCCAGGCCCAGAGATGGGAGGTCCTGGGTTCAAATCTGACCTCAGACACTTCAAAGCTGGGTGACCCTGGACAAGTCACTGAACCCCCAATGCCTACCCTTACCACTCTTCTGCCTTGGAACCAACACACAGTATTGAGTCTAAGAAGGAGGGTAAGGGTTTTAAAAAATTAAAAACAAAAAAACATTGGAAGGACTGTCAAGTAGAAAAAGACCTGCAGAACTAGTGGTGATGAGTAGTAGTTCAAAGAAATAAATTTCTACTAAATAGGAGGAAGAACCTATTTAGGGAGGGTTTGAGCTGTCCCCAAGTAAAATGAACTGCTGTAAGAGGTAGTGAGCTCCCTGCCTCTGGAGGTTTTCAGTTGGCAGATGGATAGCCCCTCATCAGAATCATTGCCGAGGGATTCCTGTCTATATCCAAGTTGGCCTAGATGACCCAGGAAGTTCCTCTAATTCTGAGGTTCTGATTCTAGTAAATGTGGCCTGAGAATATATGATGCATTATAGGAGAAAGAGCTCTGGGTTTGGATTCATGAGGATCTGGGTTTGAATCCCTGCTCTCTGCTTTTATTCCCTGTGGAACTTTAACTTCTCTGGGTGTTAGTGTCCTCTTCTATAAAGCAGGAAGGCTGAATTCAGTGACCTCAGACCCCTTCCAGTTCTAATCTCTGGTCCTCTGATTTTATAAATGCAAGGAATGGTTTCAAAATCCATCAGACCTAAGACCGGGAGCCTCTGTCAAAATTAAGGTTAATCTGGGAATTGGCAGAATTCACATGTGAAGCAGGGGGATGAACTAGATAACCATCACTTTTTCTTCCAAATTCAAGAGTTTGTGATTCTAAGATCCTATAGTTGGGGCAGATCTCTTCCCCAGTTTAGACTTTATCTTACTCTATTGGGAAAAGGAGTAGCCCCTAACCACTCAAGCAGCTAGGAGGAGAAGCAAAGACCCATGAAATGGGGGAGGAATATCAAGATTCATGTCAAGCCGTGTTATGATTATTCAAAAAGAGGAAGTGTGGTCTGGTGAGCTGGGAGTAGTGGGGACAGGCTTGAACTTGTAGTCCTTGGGGAATGTCAAATACTTAGAAGAATGAAATCATATGCTCCCCCTTCCCCCATAGGCCAGGCTAAAAATAATCCATCTGACTTGGGCCTTGGAGAGGCCAGAGAGCAGAAGCTTATCATGGGACACAGCAGAGGAAAAAGAGAGAACTCTGGGTGAAGTCACATGGAGGGCACAGCATATATGAACATTGTCTATAGGCTATAGGCCAGAGCTCTAAGAGAAATAGGTATGATGCCGTTGTTTTTTTTTTTAATTATATTTATCATCATGCAGAACACACTTCCATATTGGTCACTGTTGTAAGAGCAAACTCATACATAACCAAAACTCCAAAATAAAACTAAAGATACACTGATGTGTAAGATGAATCCAACAGTTCTCTCTGGAAATGGACAGCATTCCCCATCATAAGTCTTTCAGGATTGCTCCAGATCGGTGCATTGCTGAGAGTAGCCAAGTTTTCATAGTTGATCAACGTCCAATATTGCTGTTACTGTGTACAATGTTCTCCCGGTTCTGCTTGTTTTGCTCTGCATCAGTTCATGTAGGTTTTTTCCAGCTCTTTCTGAAATCATCTTACTTATCTTTTCTTATAGGACAATAGTATTCTATCACTGACATGTACCACCGTTTGTTCAACCATTCCTCAATTGATGGACATCCCCTCAATTTCCAATTCTTTGACACTACAAAAAGAGCTGCTACGAATATTTTTATATCAATAAGCCCTTTCCCCTTTCATATTATCTCTATGGGATACAGACCCAGTAGAGGTATTACCAGATCAAAGGGTATACACACAGTTTTATAGCCCTGTGGACGTAGTTCCAAATTGCTCTCCAGAATAGTTGAACTCCACCAACAATGGGTATGACACTCTAAAGAAACAAAGTGGTGCCACGGCAAGAAGCCCTTGGTTCTGAGGCCAAGCTCTGCTGTTTACTAGCCACATGAACAAGTCACGGCTTCTTGGAGGTTGAATTTTTTTATTTGTAAAATGAGGATTATTATGATAATAGCTCGCCTTTATAAAACAACTATTTCAAATTTGCATATCCCTTTATGTACAGTTCCTCAAGTAACAGCTCCAATTAAGAGGCCTTTCCTAAGTTTTCTAAATGTTCATCTGTACTCCCAGCCCCATCACAATTCCTTTGTATTTCCTCCATCATGCCCCAGAAACTCTTCAAACTGGAAGGTCATGTTAATCCTGGAATTTGCACCTCAGAAGTAGCCTTGAAGGCTAGCTAGGTAGCACAGTGGATAGAGCACCAGGCTTGGAGTCAGGAGGATATTGGCTCAAGTCTAACCTTAGCTACTTCCTACGTGGGCAAGGCACTTAACCTGGATTGCCTTCTGTCTGAGAAATGATATTAAGAATTGTTTGCCAGCTCTGGGAGGGAGTAGGGGAGGAGGGAGGGAGGCAGTTTGGATCATATAATTTCAGAAAACTTATGTGGAAATCTGTTATTACTTGTAACTGGCTTTAAAAAAGAAATGATATTAATATAGAAGGTAAGAGTTTAAAAAAAGAAGTACCCTTGAATCAAATGAGATATTTGTAAAAAATAAACATCCAATACAGTCCTCGAATACCTGTGGGGCTATATAAATTCTTATTCCCCACTTTGAAGCCTTTTCTACTAATTGAATGGCTTCTCTCAAAAACTCCATTTAAAGCTGGCTCCCAGGCCAGCTATCTCTTTATTTCTCATCTGTACTTTGGTCTCCTCCATCATGCCTCAAGATGAGCATCAGCCCCTCCTTATTCAGTTTCCCCCATTAGAATGTAATGTGTTGTCTTCTCCTATTAGAACATAAGTTCCTTGAGGGTACAGCCTGTCATCTTTGCTTAGATTTTCATTCCCAGGGCTGAGAGCAGTGCCTTGCCTGGAATAAAGACTTTATAAATGTTTGCTAGTTAACTGACTATATTTTGTATTTATTCCTGTCTCTGTTTTCTCCTAGTAGAAAGAGCTCCCTCAAAGGCAGAAACTTCCATTTTTGTCTTTATCTGTCCAGCACCTAACACATACACTTAATAAATGCCTTTTGAATAAATTGAATCTCATTTGGGCATCTGCCTCACAGCTACTTTGTAAAATAGGAGGTGCTCTTATTCTCCTCATTTTAGAAATGAGAAAACTGAGGTTCAGAGAAGTAAATGAATTGCCCTTGAAGCTGGTAAGTGTCTGAGATAGGATTTGAATCCAGATCTCTCACATTCAACACTATATCCACTATATTATACTGTCCCTCCTAATAATAATACTTATAATACTACTAATCTCACATAGAAAAATGTCATAAATATTTATAAAGTCTCAAACTAAAATAAAGTCTGTAATAAAGGAGAAGACTGTATGGAGATGAGGTACAGGGGTGTAGTTTAGACATTAGTATAAATTTGGTTTAGGATTCAGGCTTTTAAAAAAATTCTTATTTTATATCTTAGTAATGACTCCAAGAAAGGGAAAAGGCAAAGCAAACAGGTTTAAGAGACTTGCTCAGGGTCACACAACTAGGAAGTGACTGAGGCTAAATTTTAGCCAGATCCTCCCAACTCCAGACCTGGCACTCTATCTACTATGCCTTGTAGCTGCTCCTGGGCCCAGGGTTTTTAACATTCTTTTTTTTTTTAATTCCAAATTTTCTTTCTCCCTCCAACCCCTCCCTTACCCATTGAGAAGACAAGCAATGATATTAATTACACATTCAGAATCATATAAGACATATTTCCTTATTAGCTATGGTGCCAAAAAAAGGGTGAGAAAAACAAAGTGAAAAAAATTATTCTTCAGTTTGCATTCAGAGTTCATCAGTTTATTTTCTAGAAGTGGATAATATTTTTTATCACAGGTCCTTTGGAATTGTCTTGAATCATTGTACTGATGAGAGTAACTAAGTCTTTCACAGTTGATAATTGTTACAATATTGCTGTTACTATGTATAATAATCATCTGGTTCTGCACTTCACTCTGCAGCATCAGTTCATTTAAGTCTTTCCAGATTTTTCTGAAACCTTTCCTCCACCTCATCTCTTATGGTACAATCATATTGTCACAATCATTTAACACAACTAATTAGCAAAGGCTTTGAAGCTCTTAAGTCTATAGTCCTTAAGTAATAGAGAAAATGCCAGAAAAAGGGTTATAGCATTTAACTCTAAGTATCCTTCACTTTGTCTCACTTGAGGCAGAAGAGTCAGGCAAGAACCAGATGTCTTATCTAAAAGTAATTATCTCAGTGGCTTATGCTCAAAGTGAGAACCTGCAGTCATCTCAAGGACTAATTGATACAGATGGCCCTATCTGTAAAGGGTAGTTGGGCTGGTCCTGGGTGCTGAGGGAAAAAGAACACAGAGAATTTGGGGATATAGGCTGAGGGTCATATAGTAGAAAGAAAGAAGAAAACATTCTTTTTGTCCATTTTTTCTTATATTGTGAATTTCATGTATCTTGTGTATCTTGTGAATTTCATGTATGTCACCTATCTTGTGAATTTCATGTATCTTGTGAATTTCATGTGTCTTGTGTATTTCATGTATCTTCTGTATCTTGTGAATTTCTCTTGTATCTTGTGAATTTCATGTATCTTGTGTATTTCTTGTATCTCATGTATCTTGTGAATTTCTCTTGTATCTTGTGAATTTCATGTATCTTGTGTATTTCTTGTATCTCATGTATCTTATGAATTTCTCTTGTATCTTGTGAATTTCTTGTATCCTGTGAATTTCTTGTATCTTGTGTATTTTGTGTATCATGTGTATTCCTGGCTGCTAGAGTTGGTTCTCTTTCTTTCCCCTTCTCATACTCTCCTTATTTCTGATGTGAAAATCTCAGGATTACAGAATTGGAATTGGAAGGATCCATAAAGATCATCTAATCTAAACTTCTCATTTTATAGATGAAGAAACATAAGTTAAGTAGCTTGTCTGTTTTTACACATGTCAAAAGAAAAAGAGCTGGGATTTGAAGTCCAGTCCTCTCATTGTAAAAGGTGAGAGATAGAGAAGAGAGGAGGAAAAAAGGAAATCATGAGGGAAAATGACATTCAGGAGAGCATAATAACGTCATAATTTAACAATTGTTTATAATAGAAAAGAGAAAACAGAAGCACTTACGTGAAGACATGTGCAAAGTGCATGCAAATGAATTGCTATTTCAATTTCTTGTAGGTGGGCCTCCACAGAGGAAACACCTGCTCTCCCCATATTGTCTCTGCCTCACTGGTCTTCAGACTCAGCCTCTGTATCCTACTGCACCTGGCTGGGGCCAGGATCCAGGCCCTGGTGCAGCGGGTGATCCCTTTCAAAAGTCCCAGAAAGCAGTCTGGCCCTCTCCCTCACCAAACTGGATGCACCTGAAACAAATACACAGCTTCTCACTCACTGTCCCCTGGGCACAAGGTGGAAGATAAGTTGAGGCCTGCCAGCCACTGATCTCTTTTCTCCTGGATCTTCCTCTTTTTCAGCCTCTCCTGACGATGTTTAACTTAAGTCAAGCAGCTCTCAGGCAGAGAGGGCTATTCTCCTAAAGTTACCCATTGTCATGGCCATTATTCCCCTCATAGAGGGTCAAGCCTGGAACTCCCTGGAGGCAGAACATCATAGAGGGTAGGACATATTCCATTCTTTCTCCTGGCAGGCCAAGGAAGTCTCAAGAAGGCCAAGGTGCTGAGCAGAGTATCCAAGGGCTCTCATCTGTTTCTCCCTTCCAAAGTTAAGGCCACAAACCCACTGGTGAGTTAGGGGGTGTCTACCCTAAGCATGTGATGATTTTCCCTGGGGGAAGGGGTACTTGTGAACAATTGATTCCAATGGCCATGGAGGCAGCTGAAGCAGGCACTGTGGAGCACTTGGAGCTCCAAGATCATCCACTGCATCCTGGGCCATGACCAGTCTGCCTGACTTTCATCTTGCCACTGGACATCAATGACTCTGGAAGAGAGAGTGAGGCTGACAACCTGGTGAAACTCTGGCTCTCTTCAATCTAATTAATATATAAGTCAAGGCATCATTCCATGATGTCATCAGCCCACTTTGAAAATGAAGGACAAACAGCAACTCCCTTCCAAAAGGGCAGGTCTTTGGGTATCTGCCCCATAGTTGTAGGATGGGTTTGGGGAGCCTTGACCTGGGGTATGAAATAAAGCTTCATAGTTTTCTAGATTTTGAGCTAGAAGGAACCTCAGAGATCATCTAGTCTCCTTTCACTACTTTACTTTATTTTAAAAACCTTTACTTTCTGTCCTAGCATCAATTCTAGGATAAAAGGTCAAGGATTAGGCAACTGGAGTTAAGAGACTTGCCCAGGGTCACACAGCTAGGAAGTGTCTGAGACCAGATTTGAACCCAAGTCCTCCAGACTCCAGGTCTGGCACTCTAACTACTATGCAACCTAGCCTGCCTGCCCTGCTTACCCTCTTATTTTATAGTTGAGGAAAAGATTGCTCCACATAAGCTAAGTGACATGTCCAAGGTGACACAGATAATAAATAGTAGAGAAAGTTTTTTAACTTGGGTCCCCTGACTCCAGATCCAGCATCCTTTCCATTGTACTTAAATCAAAGAGAGAGGCAGTAGGGTAATAGTGGGTAGATCACAAAAACTTGGAGTTAGAGGAGATCTGTGTTAGAATCTAGTCTCCGTCATTTCCTAACTATGAGACCACAGACAAATTATTTCCATCTCATCCATAGTCACAGTGTGATAATACCCAAGGTGGTTGTGGTCACAATGTGACTATGAAACTCAGATGGGATCATATGAGAGCACCATAAAAATCTCAGCTATCATTGTTAGGACCAGATCAACAGCTTTTAGCCTTTCTCTGGTGGCCTCAGAGAAGTTGTGAAAAATGCTCATGACTCATTTCTTTTTCACTGGAGATATTGATACAAAATTTAGGATGTTGCAGAGGGGATTCATGATGCTCTGAGGAAGAGTTGGACTAGATAATGTCTGGTCCAACTAGATGACAGTCCAGCCGGCCCAGGAGAGTTGGGTAGGACACCTTTCCCTCATTTATTTATGTTTGTTCATTTGTTGGTTTAATTCATTTGTGTATTTATTTTGTAAAACTCTTATCTTCTGCCCTAGAACCAATACTAAGTATTAGTTCCAAGGCAGAAGAGTGGTAAGGACTAGGCAATTGGGATCAAGCAATTTGTTCAAGGTCACACAGCTAGGAAGTCCAGGCCTGGCTCTCATTAATCCACCCAGCTGCCCCTCCCACATCTTCCCTGCGCCTGGCCCTTCTGGCTCAGTAAGTTGTGGAGATGGATACTTCCTTTCTACCTTTCTTTCTTTCTTTCTTTCTTTCTTTCTTTCTTTCTTTCTTTCTTTCTTTCTTTCTTTCTTTCTTTCTTTCTTTCTTTCTTTCTTTCTTTCTC
>NC_058133.1:109030226-109057803 GCF_016433145.1 Gracilinanus agilis | reverse complement strand
TTCCTTCCTTCCTTCCTTCCTTCCTTCCTTCCTTCCTTCCTTCCTTCCTTCCTTCCTTCCTTCCTTCCTTCCTTCCTTCCATCCTCTTTCTCCTTTTCTCTCTGTCTGTCTCTCTTCCCTGCCAAGTATAAGTACCAAAGTAAAAGAGCAATAAGGGCTATGCAGTAGGGGGTTAAGTGACTTGCCCAGAGTCACACAGCTAGGAAGTGTCTGAGGTCAAATTTGAACCTAGAACCTTTGATCTCCCAATCTGGCTCTCCATTCACTGAACCACCTAACTGCCCTTCCTTTTGCTTTCTTAATGACAAATACAAATTGTTTTCCTATCATATATTTCTTTGATGACATCTTCAAGGCCACTTAAAAAGTTTACATACTAGTTACATAAACTAATCACCTGCACAATCATCTGTGAAATGTTGCTCATAGACTCAAAGAGTCAGAGCTAGAAGAGTTCTTAGAGAGGTCATGTAACCTAATCCTCTCACTTTAAAATCATATCCAGAGAGAGGAAATGATTTGTCTAACACTTCCCTTTCCCAAGAAAACATTGGAAAAAACCAAGCTTGAATCCAGACCCCCCAGCTCTAAGTTTAGTGTTCTTTCCATGACATTATATTGTCTCTCAAGAAAGAAGTTCTAGGGTCTTTGGCAGAGAGTTCTGGAATAGCCAGCAGTTTCAGAGGCCTGAGGTTCCAGTCAATAAGGAAGAGAATCTGGGGACCCTTGGTTAGTGGGGAGAGGTCCCTGAGAAGGCTGTTGGCTGAAAGGTCTTGGTCCAGTCATTAGGGAGAGGAATCCGGGATCCTAAGTAGATTGCCCTGATGTCGGCAGGACTGGAGTACTACTGTTGCTCCTTGGCATCATGGAAATAGATCTGGGGTATCAGGATGGGTAAGATGGATATTTCTGGCTACTAGCTACTGCCTACATACTTAAAATCCTAGGTAAGGAGGCGTAGGTGAGGTCCCAATATGGGCTCCCTTTGGGTGGTAGGATCGTTTTGTTCCACAATAAGTTATGTTGGTGAGCCTGCCCCCATCTCCACTTTCCCTCTTTAGCAGCTAGGGAATTGGCTTGGAGAACCAAAGACTAGAAGGTTCCTGGCTTGGGGAGGATTGTGTCAAATGTCTGTGGTCTAAAGCAGCCAACCCCTACCTAGGTCCAGTAATGTGGGTTCCCTACAAAAAGGACAAGGACACAGAACCACAGTTAGAGCCCCTAAGAAGAACCCAGAGAGAAGTGAATGATTTCCTAGATAAATCCAGAATGGGGATCCAGAAAAATGGGGTGGTATCTATAATATGCTACAGTGGAAAAGAACGCTAACTCCAGAAGACTCTGGTTCAATTCTTAGCCCTGCCACTCTCTACCTGTGTGATCTTGGGGAAGTTGCTGTATTTCTTTGGTCCTCAGTTTTCTCATCTGTGAAATGAAAGGGTAGACTATCCAGCCTCCGAGTACTCTTTCAGCTCTAAAACTTTAATTATCTACGATTCTATGAAACAGGAATGAAAAGGGATAGAATTTCTGAAGCAAGTGAGGGGAGATTAGGCTTTGAGACATTTAATTCTCTAGACCAGCAATTCTCAGCCTTCTGAAATCTGATCATGTCACTTAGCCCCAAACCTCCAATCAATAGATTTCTAGTATATCCTGGCCACCTCCAGGGTCAAATAGACCATCTTCTATTTAGATTTTTAAGCCTTTCACAACCCAACTCCTTACCCTGCACGTACTTTATGATCCAGGGACAATGGCCTCCTTGCTCTTCCTTGGACATGATGTACCATCTTCCCAACTTGTTTTCATTGACTCATGCCTTGTGCCTGAAATGTTTTTCTGCCTCAACTCTGCCCATTGGCTTCCCTCCTGGCATCTTTCAAAATTTCAGCCCAAGGAGGCAGCTAGATGATTCAGTGGATTGAGAGCCAGGCCTAGAGATTAGGAGGTCTTGGGTTCAAATATGACCCTCAGACACTTCCTACCTGTGTGACCTTGGGCAAGTCACTTGACCCCCATTGCCTAGCCCAGTGATGGGCAACCTTTTGAGCTTGATGTCTCAAAATTTGACAAAAAAATGAGCATAACTCGGGTGGTGTGTCACTTTGAGAAAAAAACCATAATTTCATGATATTTATAGTTTAAATAACAAAAAAATGTATAATTGTAATATGTAACTGTATCTAATAAACCAAAATAGGTAAATTAATAGAGGTAGAATTGTCATCTATAGTGCACAGAGTGCCTATACTACACTACAACAAATGTTTCATCCTTGGCGTGCGGCCCCAGACTTCTCTGTATGAGGCCACATACGGCCTCGCGTCATCGAAAATAGCTACGTGTCAGTGTTGACACGCGTGTCATAGGTTTGCCATTACTGTCATAGCCCTGATCACTCTTCTGCCTTGGAACCAATACACAGTACTGATTCTAAGATGGAAGGTGAGGGTTTAAAAAAATAAAAAAACAACCCAGCTCAAATCCCACGTTCTATAAGAAGCCTTTCCAATTTCACCAACCCTTCCCCACTTCCACAGCTGGTGTCTTCTTTCTGAGATTACCTTCCATTTCCACTGTCGACACTTGATGTGTACATAGTTGATCACATGTTGTCTTGCCATTCGTGAGTTCTCTGAGAGCCCAGATTGCTTTTTTTTTGTATCCTTAGTCCTTATCAAAGTGGCAGGTACATAGTAAAGGGTTAGGAAATATTTGTTTGGCGGTCTCCTTTGGCAGTCTGGTAAAAGAATATGGACCCATTTTTCCAAATCAGGCTGTTTAAATGTACAAAATAAAATATGTAAGACAGTATCAGAACATATATATATATTTTAAACCCTTGTACTTCGGTGTATTGTCTCATAGGTGGAAGATTGGTAAGGGTGGGCAATGGGGGTCAAGTGACTTGACCAGGGTCACACAGCTGGGAAGTGGCTGAGGCTGGGTTTGAACCTAGGACCTCCTGTCTCTAGGCCTGACTCTCACTCCACTGAGCTACCCAGCTACCCTTAGAACATATATATTTTTAAAGTTCATATATCCCAGGTTGAGTCCCTGTTCTGGGTAAAAAATGATTTTAGACTCACTTCCATTTGTACTGAGTGATAGCTAAAGCAGCGAAGGGCTATTAGGACATTAGAATCATGTGGGATCTCTTCTTTCAGTGTCTAAAAACAGGGAAGAATGGTGCCCAAACTAGGTTGAATGTGTGGTGGAAGAGGAAAGAGCATAGAACTTGAAGATCAAGGATCTGGGTTCAGATTCCTGATGTGCTACTTACTACCTCTTTATCCCTGGGCAAATCACATAACCTACCTGAATCTTGGTTTCCTCAACTGCCAAAGGGGAGAGTTGAATCAGATGATCTCTAAGGCCCCTTCCAATGCAAAATCTGATGACCTCTTGAGTTCCCTCCCAGTTCTATATATACTTTGAACAGTATATATATTTTAAACATTTGTTATCTGGCATATTGCAATCCAAATTCTCTCCCTCTCTCTCCTCCCTACTCCCCAAGCCAGCAAGTAATCTAATGTGCTTTATACAAGTACTCTCATGTAATGTACATTTCTATATTCATCACTGAAGAGCAGACATTGAAAGACAAAGGTCAGGGATACCTCTGAGGGACTGAATCAGAAAGGAGATAATCCTGTTGTACTCTGTCCTGGAGTATTTTTTTGAATAGAAGATGCTCAGGGACAGAGATCAAGGATGTTACTAAGAAGCTGGACTAGAGGGAACAAACAGTTCTGCTGTACCTGCCCCGGTCAGACAACATCAGGGGCAATATGTATAGTTCTTGGTGCCACCGTTTAGGAAGAATATGGCCAAGCCAGAGGAGAACCGGCAGGATGGAGAGAGGAATGAAGGCCATTATTTTTAAGAATTAGTTAAAAGAATAGAGATGTCTAAAAGAGGCTAGACTCAGAGAGGGACATGATAGCTATTTTTTTTTAACCCTTGTACTTCGGTGTATTGTCTTATAGGTGGAAGAGTGGTAAGGATGGGCAATGGGGGTCAAGTGACTTGCCCAGGGTCACACAGCTGGGAAGTGGCTGAGACCTCCTGTCTCTAGGCCTGACTCTCACTCCACTGAGCTACCCAGCTGCCCCCACTATTTTCAAATATTTAAGAGTGTTATATAGAAGGGGGATTCCATTTGCTTTGCCTGGTTACCTAGAGCAGAACCCAGAACAAAGGGTTTAAGCAGTAAAGAAACAGGTTTAGCCTCTGTGCCAGGAAAAGCTTAGCAAATGGAGCTGTCCAACTTTCTCTTCATTCTTTGTAGAGGTGGGAGACTAGGATTGTGGAATAGTGAATGTACTGTCAGTCTCAAGAGGTTTGGGGTGGTTGTGCTAAACTGTTCTCTCTCTCTCTTCTTTGTTCCAAAGGATGGCTCTTTGGAGAGAAGAGGCAAAAGGGTTATATTTGGAAATGAAGATGATATAAAAGCAGAAGGTAATTATGGAAAGCAATTCCAGCTGCCCCAAATGAAATATATAACCTCTGAAGTACCAACCTTCTCGCCATGCTAAGATCTTTCAGCAGAAGCTGGATGACTATTTATTGGGAGTGGGGAGACTTGTAGAAGGAATGCTAGTTCAGGTTGGATGAAGTAACTCCGTATCCCTTCCAACTAAGAAATGGTGTGGTTTAGGGGAGTAAGGCCATTTCTGTGGGGCTCAGGATGTGGGGAAGTTACTAATGATTGCAGCTCCTTGTGTTCCAGCTGTGGCCCTGGAGGCTTCTGACTCAGACCCTACTGTCAACCTCAGTATGTGCTGGAACAAGTTTGTGGCTTCCATTCCCTGCTCTTGTCCTCTCCTTGCACCCCAACTCTGCCACTTCAAACAGGCCCAGTGGGTTCTGAGTTTCTTTCTTCATATTGACATCAAGGCCGCCCTCCTTTCCCCTCCTCCTCCATCTGTCACTTCTTGCCCAGTGGGTCTCAATAATGTTTGATGGGGCCTGTTTTCCACTTTGCAGGTAAGGACCCTTCCTCTCTGCTCTCAGAAGAGTCTGGTGGCATCCTCAAGGGCTCCCCACTCTGCAGTCAGGGCTAGAACCAAGCTCCAAATCAAGGCACCCAACCAATACTAGCTAGACATATCATTTAGTCATTTGGACCTTTGTTTCCTCACCTGTAAAATGGAAATCATATTTCTACTCCCTATCTCAAAGGGATATTTCAAGCCCACAAAATGGAATGGGCTGCTTCAAAAGGTGAGGAAAGGGGCAATTAAGTGTCTCAGTGGATAGATTCAGGTCTGGAGATGGAAAGTCCTGTATTCAAATTTGACCTCAGACGCTTCCTAGCTGGGTGACCCTGGGCAAATCATTTAACCTTTATTGCCTAGCCCTTACCATTCTTCTGGCTTAGAACCAATATGTAGTTTTGTGGGAAAGTAAGAGTTTGAAAAAAGGTGAGGGGACCTCCCTCTCTCCTTGGAGATCTTCAAGCAGAAAGAAATTGGATGCCCATTCATCAGATGGGAGGGATTAGATTAGATGGCTCCCGAGGTCCCTTCCAACTCTCTAATTCTGTATTTCTGTGAATAAAGTCATTTGCAAACCTTAAAACTCCAGCTAGATGTGGGTTATTAAGGACCCCAGCTTCTAATAAGGAGTACCCAGGGGGGCAGCTGGGTAACTCAGTGGAGTGAGAGTCAGGCCTAGAGACAGGAGGTCCTAGGTTCAAACCCGGCCTCAGCCACTTCCCAGCTGTGTGACCCTGGGCAAGTCACTTGACCCCCATTGCCCACCCTTACCAATCTTCCACCTATGAGACAATACACCGAAGTACAAGGGTTAAAAAAAAAAAATAAGGAGTACCCAGGGACTTGATGCCATCCTATCTTCACCTCTAAAGACTAAGTGCCTGGGGGCAGCAGGGTGGCTGAGTGGATTGAGAGTCAGGCCCAGAGACGGGAGATCCTGGTTTCAAATGTGGCATCAGACAGCTGTGTGACCCTGGGGAAGTCACTTAACCCCCATTGCCTAGCCCTTACCACTCTTCTGCCTTAGAACCAATACTCAGTATTGATTCTAAGATGGAAGGTAAAGGTTTTTTGTTTTTTTTTTAAACCCTTACCTTCCATCTTGGAGTCAATACAATTGACTCCAAGGCAGAAGAGTGGTAAGGGCTAGGCAATGGGTGTTGAGTGACTTGCCCAGGGTCACACAGCTGGGAAGTGTCTGAGGCTAGATTTGAACCTAGGACCTCTCATCTCTAGGTCTAGCTCTCAATCCACTGAGCTACCCAGCTGCCCCCAAGGTAAGGGTTTTTAATAAAAAAAAAAAAAAAAAAAAAAAAGACTAAGTGACTCTGAGGGGCAGTTAGGTGGCTCTGTGGATTAAGAGCCAGGCCTACAGACAGGAGTCCTGAGTTCAAATGTGACCTCAGACACTTCCTAGCTGTCTGGCGAGGTCACTTAACCTGGCCAAGTCACTTAACTCTGCCTTGAAACCAATACATGGTATTGATTCTGAGATGGAAGGTAAGGAAGTCTTTAAAAAAGACTAAGTGGTACCCCAAAGAGATCATAGATAAACAGACTTGTACAAAAATATTTATAGCTGCGCTTTTTGTGGTGGCAACAAATTGGAAAAGGAGGGAATGTCCTTCAATTGGGGAATGGCTGAACAAACTGTGGCATATGCGGGTGATGGAATACTATTGTGCTAAAAGGAATAATAAACTGGAGGAGTTCCAGGCGAACTGGAGAGACCTCCGGGAACAGATGCAGAGCGAAAGGAGCAGAGCCAGAAGAACATTGTACACAGAGACTGATATACTGTGGTAAAATTGAATGTAATGGACCTCTGTACCAGCAGCAATACAATGACCCAGGACAATTCTGAGGGATTTATGGTAAAGATGCTACCCACATTCAGAGGAAGGACTGCAGGAGAGGAAACATATAAGAAAAACAACTGCTTGAACGCATGGGTCGGGGTGGACATGATTGAGGGTGTGGACTCGAAACTACCACACCAAAGCAACTACCAACAATTTGGAAATTGGTCTTGATCAAGGACACATGACAAAACTAGTGGAAATGCGCATCGGCCATTGGGGAGGGTGCGGGGGGGGGGGTTGAAGGGGAAAGGTGGAGCATGAATCATGTAACCATGTTAAAAATGAATATTAATAAATGTTAAAAAAAAAAAAAAAGACTAAGTGGCTCTGGTGCCAACTTAGTCCAAGGCCTTCTCGAGACCAGAGGCTGGACCAGAACCTTCTAAGTGGATGTTTAGGAGGGTAGGCAGCACACCATGAACCCAGGCTCTCACTACTTTTCTGGGAAGAGATGGTGGAAAAGAGAGAGGAACTCTATTGGGATGCAGGACCTACAGCAGCCTGTCTTTCCCCCTAGGAACCAGGATCACAGGGGAAGCTCCTCATTGGACTTGGAAGCCTGAGGCTCTGACATACTAGGATTGTGGCCCCAGGCAAGTCTCTTATTTCTTTCTCTGAGCCTCAGTTTTTCCTCCTCTGTAAAACAGGAATAAAAAAATCAAACTTGTCCTTGGAGAGTGGCTGAGAGTGGAGGAGACGCTATACCTTGAGGAGGCTGTGCTGGGAAACTCCTCCAAAGGGTCATTTTAGCTGTTCACCTCCAGTCCCATGATTCCGCAGCACTCTCACTGTCCTGAGAAAGCTGAGGGTGGAGGAGATATTAGCCATAGTTCCTGTTTCTCTGGTCCTTTGGCTTCCTTCACCACAGCCCTGCCAGGTGGGTAGTAAAACATTATTCCGAAAGCATAGGTCTGCTCCTTTCCTGACTGTGGTTTTCCCTCGCTCAAAAGCCTTGAGTGCCCCCACTCCAGGGATAAAATATAAACTCTGGCTCGTCTTGTAAAGATATCTTGCTCTGGAATTGGAGAGTCTCCGTTCAAACCCTGCTATCTTGGACAAGACAAGGGGCTCAGTTTGCTCATCTACAAAATGGGGAGATTAGACTAGATGGCCTCGGAAATCCCTTCCAGTTCTTGACCTTCTAGCCTTATTGCACATTATTTCCTTCTTGTACTAATCTTTCCAGTCAAGCTAGCCTCCTTGCGGATCTGAACTCAGCATTCCATCTCTACCTGTGTACCTTCACAGAGACTATCGTCCTTCCCTCCTCACCTTTCATGCCTCCCTCCCTCCTTCTGTCTCTTATAATCCTCAGCTTCCTTCAAGGCTCAGCTCAGGGTTTGAGCCCTCCATCAGAAGTCTGTTCTGGGGGCAGCTAGGCCACCTAGCTGTGGATATCTATCAGTGGATAGAGCACCAGGCCTGGAGACAGAAGGTCCTGGGTTCAAATGTGGTCTCAGACACTCCCTAGCTGTGTGACCCTAGGCAAGTCGCTTAACCCCCACTGCCTAGCTTTTACTGCTCTTCTCCTTTGGAACCAATGCACAGTATGGATTCTAAGAAGCAAGGTAAGGGTTTTAAAAAAATCTATTCTGAACCCATCAATCATCAGTGCTCTCTCCTCAAATAATCTGGTCTGTTTCTATTTACTTGCATCTCCCAAAAGAATGTCAATTCCTTGAGGGTAAGGACTGTTTCCCCATTTGTATCTTTATGTCTTAGCTTAATGCCTTACCAATAGTAGGCAATTAATCAATGGTTGTTGAATTACATTGTGTTATTACCATTTCCCTGACTAAAGAGATTGAGTTTCAGAGAGGAAGTGATTTGTGTACAGCTACACAGCTAGCAGCTAGGTGGAACAGTGATGAGAGTGCCAGATCTGGAGTCAGGAAGACCTGGGTTCAAATCTAGCCTCAGATGCTTGCTAGCTGCATTTACCCTAGGCAAGTCATTTCACCACTATTTTCCTCTTCCTAGCAGTGTGTCCCTGGCAAGCCACTTCACCCAATTTGACTCAGTTTCCTCATCTGTAAAATGAGCTGGAGAAGGAAATGACAAATCACTCCAGCATCTTTGCAAAGAAAACCCCAAGTGGGGTCATGAAGAGTGAGATAAGTACTGTCAGAAACATCAACACAGCTAGTGAGAATCTAGATGGTCCCGGGGGCAGCTAGGAGGTGTGGCAGATAGAGCAATGGGCCTAGAGTCAGGAAGATCTGAATTCAAATCTGACCTCAGATGCTTGTTAGCTGCATTTACCCTAGGCCGGTCACATCACCCCTATTTGCCTCAATTCCTCATCTGTAAAACAGGGACACAATGGAGAAGGAAATGACAAACCACTCCACAGTATCTTTGCCAAGAAAACCCCATGGACAAGTCCAGCGGAGTCATATGGAGTTAGACACAACTGAATGACTGAACAACAACAGGTAGTCACTGATGTTCCTTCCAAACCCTCAGCTTCTGTAATTTTGAGAGTCTGCGTCTCCAGGTTTGAAATCCTCCATGCTCTGTGTGTTAGACATCTCAAGTCCCAGCCCCCACTTTCCCTAATCTATTGGAGGCTACACTGCAGGAGTGCCAAGCCTACCACTAGCTGGGCATATGAATCTCCACCATTCCTGAACTAGATTAAAATGTAATGGGAAGGGAGAAGCTGGGTGGCTCAGTGGATTGAGAGCCAGGCCTAGAGATGGGAGGTCCTGGGTTCAAATCTGGTCTTAGACACTTCCCAGCTGTGTGACCCTGGGCAAGTCACTTAACCCCCATTGCCTAGCCCTTATTGCTCTTCTACCTTGGAACCATACACAGTATTGATTCTAAGATGGAAGGTGAGGGTTTAAAAATATATATATCTAATTGGGAAAATTTGACAAAATAAATAAAATGTAATATCACATCCTATAAGAGATGATCATTTGGTTTTCTAAGTCAATACGCCGCTGGCAGGGGTCCTTCTGTCCAGTTTAGCGGCCCCATTTCTGTTTGAGTTTGCTGGAAGAGCCCCACATGCTGGAATTCACTTTCTCCAAATGAGAGGGGTGGGGAGCACCCCGATTCCCCGTGGGCATCGACACCCTGCTCTAACAGGCCCTGCATGCCACGGGAACCTGCCCCAGGCCTTGGACACCTGCCTGTTTAATGCCCGGCATTGAGGTGAAGAGATGGCCCCAGGCAGAGAGCTCTCTCACCCATCCCCACCCTAGAGATGGACTGAGGTCTATTGTGTGCCGGCCTGGCTAGGCGCCCTGGTCCCTCCCAGGAGAGGAGGCATCCCTGCCAGGTGCAGGGCCCAGAGACCCGAAGGGACAGGAGTGCCGTCAACTAGCCAGTTTATTGGGACAGATACCAGTGAGTGCTCAGACAGCTCCAAATCCCAGTGGCCCCAAAGTGAAGTTGGGGAGAAGATACATAGGGACCATTCAACCCATTTTATTTTTTTTTAAACCCTTATCTTCCACCTTGAAATTAATACTGCATATTGGCTCCTAGGTGGAAGAGCGGTAAGGGCTGGGCAATGGGGGTTAGGTGACTTGCCCAGGGTCACACAGCTAAGAAGTATCTGAGGCCAGATTTGAACCCAGGACCTCCCCTCTCTAGGGCTGGCTCTTCATCCATGGAGCCACCCAGCTGCCCCTACCAAACGTGTTCTTTACTCCAGCAGGCTGAACCAAGGAGCCCCATCTCGCAGCTGAGGTATCCCTTGACCCTTTCCCTGAAATGGATAATTCCAGGCCCCCAAACCTGGCCCATTCTCTTTGCAGGACCCTTTTTTGCTGCTTGAATGTTTTCCCAGCGTGCTTGGTGTTTGCTCTGCCCGTTCCAGGTTTGCTGAGGAGACACTGACCCCCTGCCCTCCCGCTCTCCTTCCCTCTCTCCCCCCACCCGTAGCCAGGACAGCAGAGAGGGAATTGTTGTTGAGAGCCCAGGAACAGAAGCGTCCTGACCTTGGGGAGGAATGTGTAAAATGTCTGTGGCCAACAGCAGCCACCCCCCACCTGGGTCCAGGAATGTGGGCTCCCTGCTGGCCCCCATCTCCCTGGGGGAGGAGAGGGGGAGGAGCTGGACTCCTGAGACAGGAGAGGATCCCGGACTCTCAGAAGGGAAAGGCGACTCGGGGATCGTCTCCAGTCCAGCCCCTCCGTGCCACGCCACAGAGGGAGAGAGAAAGACTAGGAAAGTGGGAGGCAGCCCGACGTGGGGCAGAGACACCAGCTGGGAGTCTTTGTGCTGACATTTAATAGCTCGGTAACCCAGCGCAAGCTTTGACACTCACTTACTGGGGAAGGGACCCTGAGAAAGTCTCATCCCCCTCAGCCTCAGCTGCCTCAGCTGCTAAATGGGGATAATATAAAGGGCATCCATTGCGGGGCTCGCAGAGTTATTGCTGGTGAAGAAAGCTTTTGTAAGCCTAGGATGCCAATGAAATGGAAGCTATTGATTATGACAGCACTTTATTTTTTTTTAACCCTTACCTTCCCTTTTAGAACCAATGCTGTGTATTGGCTCCAAGGCAGAAGAGTGGTAAGGGCTGGGCAATGGGGGTTAAGTGACTTGCCCAGGGTCACCCAGCTTGGAAGTGCCTGAGGCCACATTTGAACCCAGGACCTCCCATCTCTGGTCCTGGCTCTCCATCCACTGAGCCACCCAGCTGCCCCCATAATCTACTATGTTTAAAAAAAAACAACCCTTCAATGTATCATACATAAAGGCAGAAATAAAACTGCTCTGCCCTCAAGGAGCTGACGTTTTGTCTAAGAAGGCCGGCTGGGCATGTTATCATAGAATTGGGGATTGAGTTGTCTTATTCCCCTTCTAAAGGGTATAAACTCCCTGAAGGTGAGGGAAATTTTAATCTAAATTTCAGGCACTTTTATCTGACTCTCTGACAGTGTCTGGCACTGTGCATGGTACACAGGATAAATATTTGCTGTTGTATTTTGCAGAGCAAACAGTAGTTGTCTCATTCCACAGAAGATCAACTGGGGGGGAGGGCAGAGAAGGGGAAGGAATTTGGCCAGGGTCACTTCTACTGCCAAGGCCCCACGAGACTCTTCTCTGTTTCCCCCATTTCTGACCCTCTCCATTCAAACCCGACTTCAGGATCAGAATTCTTGGGAAGCCTCGAGAAGAGTTTGCTTCTCATCCTACTGAGAAGCTGAAGGTCAGATTTCCTACCTTTCTGGTTCAACACCCTTTCCCTCAGATTGGGGGGCTTCATTTTTGATATGTGTGTGTTCATTTATATATGTGTGTTCATTTCATAACATCTTTAAATACATGAAATAAAGTATAGAGGATTATAAAGGGAACCAATTCTATTGAAATATAATTATGGGGGCAGCTAGGTGGCCCAGTGGATAGAGAGCCAGGTCTAGAGATAGGAGGTCCTGAGTTCAAATCTGATCTCAAATATTTCCTAGCTGTGTGACCCTGGGTAAGTCACTTAACCCCTATTGCCTAGCCCTTATCCACTCTTCTGCCTTGGAACCAATACACAATATGGATTCCAGAAGGGAAAGTAAGGGTTTAAAAAAAAGTAATTGGGAAATGTTTGGGCAATAAATAAATAAAAATATAACACAACACAGATAATGTTCATCTGTGGTTTTCTACATCAATATACAGCCCACAGGAATTTGTGTCTGTTTGGCAGATCTTTGCCACAAAGGGGCTGGCAGGGACCGTTTTTCCTTTCTCCTACAGCAGCTCCATCTTCTGGGAGAGAGCCTGGAGGCTCTTGTGGGTTTCTTTGTGCCAGCAGAGCCTGGGCCAGAGTGCCCTCGGGACACAGTGAGCAGGAGAGAGGGGCAGGAGCTGAAGCGTGGTCATCATCCCGCCATGTAGCCTCTGGTTCAAGGCTCGAACTCTTAATGGGGAAGGGGCTCTGGGCCAACGAGCCTGGCAAGGGAATAAACAAATAGAGCTAAATGATCCCAAGAAATGCTCCCTCTGGGGGCAGAGCTGGGGGATACGGCTAAGGGCGGCCTCTGAGGCTGGACTGCTTCGAGTGTCCCTAGGAAAAGCCGGGACTTTGTTTCCCTCTTGTGGCCATATCTGGGTACGACTGTGATGGCCGATTCTGTGTAGTTGCTCCATTTCCCTTCCCTTCTCTCAAATTCCCTTGTTCCAAGAAACCTTGGCCATGAGGGGCCCCAGAGGTCATGTAGTTTAACTTTATCTAGTAAAATGGGTTGAATCCTTGGGAAAATAATGAAAATAATGACAGCAGCTTACATTTAATATTTGCAAAGTAGTTTCCTTGCAACCCTATGAGGTAGGTAGTACAAATATTATTAGGTCCATTATATAAAGAAATTGAGAACTAGGAAAACTAATAATTGCATGTTGTTTTTCTTTTTCTTTTTCCTCTCCTTTTCTTTTCTCTTTTAAATACTCTTACCTTCTATCTGAGAATCAATACTATGTATTAGTTCCAGGGCAGAAGAGTGGTAAGGGCTAGGCTATGGGGGCTAAGTGACTTGCCCAGGGCCACACAGGAAGTACCTGAGGATAGACTTGAACCCAAGACCTCCCATTTCCAGACCTGGCTCTCAATCCATTGAGCCACCTCATGCATGTTGTTTTTGAGTCATGTCTGACTCTTCATGATCCCATTCAGAGTTTTCTTGGCAGAGATACTAAAATGCTTTGCCATTTCCTTCTGTAGCTTTCTTTACAGATGAGGAAACTGAGGCAAACAGAGTGAAGTGACTTGTCATGGGATTCACAGCTAAGAAATATCAGAGGCTGGATTTGAACTCAGGAAGATGAGTCTTTTTGACTCAAGAACTGATACTCTATTCATTGTGCCACCTACCTGCCCTTTGTCTGCATGGAGGCAATTGGGCAAAGAATTCTGGATTTTGTGTTAGACTTGAATTTAAATATCAGTTGTGTTCTGACGTTGTTCAGCTATGTTCTCGGGGGCAATACCCTAATTTGTCTGAGCCTTAGTTCCTGATCTGTAAAATGGAGCCAATAATACTTGGATTGCCTGCCTCACTGGATTACTTTGAAGAAAAACACTTTGCAAGGTTAACTCTCAGCTGCTACTGTCACCACCATCATCTTCATCTTCATCAGTAGTGGTATGAATAATAGTGACATTTTCCCAGAGATTCCACCCATTTTACTTGAACTATTTTACTATGGCTGGCAGTGACGGGTGCAAGAGAACATAGGACAGTAGCCTTCATGGACACCCACCCCATCAACAATCAACTCAGGCAACACAAAATGAGTTTGAGAATTCAGGGAGGATCTTTATTTCTTTTGAGATCCCCAGTCAAGTTCCAAAGTGGGCAGGGATCACCCAAACCCCTGAGGATTCCATTCCTCCTTCTCCCAGAAGCCCCCTTTTCTCTGGAAGTGCCAATTGGGAAGGTAGAGACCATGAACAGCAACCATACACAACACTCCGGTGACTTAAAAAAAACAACAAAAAAACAACCCCAAACATACACCCGCATACACACACATGTACAAATAAATAGACATAAAAAATGGAGGTCAAGGCTCGAGTCCTCCTGTCCCAGATGGAGCACTACTCCCACAAGGCAAAGGGGGTTTGATAACTTTGATACCACTCTAGACTCAATGGTTCACAAAGTAAATCGTACTGAAGTGCTAGTACCACCCCGATGGGAATCCCCAGGGTAAAACCCTGGTTTCAGAGAAAGAAGACAAGAAGAAAAATATTGGGGGGAGGAGAGAAGGGGCCTCCTTAGAATTCAGGATGGGAAGAAGAAATGCAGCCACAAATAAATAAATAAATAAATTGACAGCGCTTACAAGTGCCCAAGACCTGAGGCTTGGGACCCGGGGGAAGGGGGCTATATTTCCCTGAAAAAGGCAAGTCGATGACAGCAAGAAATGGACTAACAATTTCAAAAAGCACACAGTTCCCAAGACCCGGGCCCCTCATCCTCCAGTCGGGACCCTGTGCATCACAGGCTTCAGCTTTGCAGCAGAAAGGGCTGAGCCAGGCTTGGGAACTAGCTCCCCTGGGTCCCTTTTTACTCCACAGACATCTGAGGGTATGGGGAACACCTCCTGCCCCTTCAAAGACCTTTCCTCTCCGGTGGCTTCTCCTAAACCTCAGGGGGTCTCCCATTTCCTCTTTCCCGTTTGGTCAGCTTGCCCATCTTTGTCCTGAGCTCAAATGGAGAGAGGTCTCTGTGAGAATTTTCTCTCAAGGGGCTCAGAGCAGAGAACTCCACTCCCTCCCTCCCTCAGCGGCCTTCTGGGCTCTCGGGGCCATCTCTAGGCCAGCAAGGAAGAAGGCCTCCAATGTCTTTTAAATAATCAAATAAATACAATCGCTGGTTTTCTTCACTCTGTATGGTGGTCCCCACATCTGTGCCGAGGGAGGGAAGCTGTCAGCTTCCAATCTACCCTGGGATGGCTTTCCCTAAGGGAAGGAGGAAACATTATTGGATATGAAAGAAACACAAGGAAAGACAAGGGGGCAACAGAGTGCGGGAATCTGAGGCAAGAGCCTGAACCAAACACATGAAGAAATCCAAGGTAGGCCAGGTATCTGGGTCTCCCCCTCTGCCTGGGAGCTCAGCTGGGCAGTACCACATGCTCCAGGAGGTAGCTCAGGGAGTCCCAATGTTTCCAGAGGAGGAAGAGGACGAGGACGAGGAGGGCAGTGCTGGCAATGCGGAGACGGGTCTTCATGAGCGGCGTGATGAAGTTGGCGATGGTGGAGACGAACACTAAGAGCACGGCCATCAGCGCCAAGATCACGTTGATGAACTTGCCCAGCAGGGCTCGGGCATTGGCGTTCTCCACACCCTCCAGCTGGACCACCTGTTGCTGCTGCTGCTGGAGCTCTAACTTGGTGACTCTGGTCAGGCAGGACTCCACAGCCTCCTGGGGGTGGGGAGGAAGATGAGGGTGAGAAAGGGAGAAGATTTTTCTGCCCAACAAGTCTGCTCTAGAGTTCTATTTTTTGTTAAACCGTGACCTTCTGTCTTAGTATCAATTCTGTGCAGGAGGAAAATTTGCCACCCCTGAGCTACATTCCCAGCATCCTTTTAAGTATGTCCTCATTTGTACAGGGGCTTGGGAGAGAAATTTGGCTGAGACCCACGTTTCTTGCCTCTTTTTGGGCTTGCTTTGGGAAAGTGCTGCAGGTGGGAGTCTCTGGCTCTCTTTGCTCTGCTCACTTGACTGAAAGAATCCTTTTCTTTTCCCTCTCTTTTTGATGATTATTAAAATCCTATATATTTTCAAATACTAGGAGCATTTATTCATTTTTATTCCTACAATTCTAAGACAGAAGAGTGGCAGGGGCTAGGCAATGGGGAGTTAAGAGACTTTCCCGGTATCATAGAGCCAGAAGTGTCTGAGGTCTTCCTGAGTTCAGACTTGATGTTCTATCCACTGTGCCTCTTGAACTAGAATTCTAAACCCATCTATAACATATGCATACAGAACAACTCAGCAATGGGGCCAAAGAGGATGGATCTTGCTTGGAGTCCTTATAGTGGGAAGATTAAAATATATAGTATCACAGGAGTGGGGGGGGAGTATCTCATTTCTAGGGGTTCAGATGAACATAAACTAAGAACTGGAAAGGACTTTCGAGAGAATCAATTCTGACTCCTTCACTTTATGGGAGACTGGGAGCCAAAGAGGGAAAATAACTTGTCTAAGATCACACAGCAATCTTATTAATGGCAGAGCTGGGACTATACCTTTGGACTATCAATTCTGTGTTTTGGCTATTTACAACTCAGTGTGGGCTGTTACAATTATGAATGTGAGGATAAGAGGTTAGGAAAGGATGCTTTGGGAAAGGGAGCAAATTGATCCAATCCTAATTAGAAGAGCTCCAAAACTAGCCCATGTTGCTCCTTGTGGCAAGGCTGAGAATGCAGTTTGGTGGCTAGCAGAGGCAAGTACATACCTGCAAGGCTATAGTACAGAAGATCTGGGGACAGGACTTATCAATTAGACTGATCTCTGTGCACTTGTCTCTAGTTCTTACTGTGTATACGTGTCTATCTGTCTATGGCTACGTTTTCCCTCATTCTCTCTCTCTCTCCTATATTTGCTGGATTTTCCTCCTGTGCATTTTTGTCTCTTTCCATCTTCCTGACTAACTGCCTTAGCTTGGCAAAGAAATGATGGCGAGCCTACTGCCATCACCAGTCCTTACAGGAGGAAAAAGCCTTAGTCAGGACCATTCTTGGCTTGGCCTGGCACAATCCCACCCCATATATACCTGGATGTCTCGGGCCCTCTCATAGGACTGGTAGGCCACTTTCTCCTCCATGCTGGCCAACTCCTGCTTCAAATTAGTCATCTCGTTTTGGTGTAGTTCCGTCAGGTCGTTCAACTGCTCTTCTAGGCGCTCATACCTGGTGACGGAGAAAGAGTTACAACCCAACTGGTCCTCTTTGCCCAGTGCCTCTCCTTCTTTCTCAATCCATTTTTTTATTCATTCATCTGTTTTTTAATTCATTCATTCATGTTTAAATTTTCTTTTATTTTAAGAATAAATTTCCACATAAGTGTTCCAAAGTCATATGATCTATATCATCTCTCTTCCTTCTTCCCTCCATCCTCCTGGAGCTGATGAGCAATTCAATCTGGGTTATACATGTATTATCACACAAAACGTATTTCCACATTATTCATTTTTGTAAGTGAATAATCTTATAAAACCAAAACCCCAAATCCTATCCCCAAATAAACAAGTGATAAAGTATATGTTTTCATCTGCATTCCGACTCCAGCAGTTCTTTCTCTGGAGGTTGCTCACATTCTTTGTCACAAGTCCCTCAGAAGTGTCCTGGATCACTGTATTGCTGAGAGTAGCTAAATCTATCACATTTGATCATTCCACAATATTGCAGTTACTCATTCATTCATGTTTGACAAACATTCCACAGGCTCCCGGTCGGGACACAGGGCAACAAAAGAGGAGGGAGAGGGGAAGAACAGAAATACTGGGGGGAAATCTTGGGCCTCCAGAAGCTATTTATACTCTAGCTGGGGAGACAAGAAAGGCAATAAATGACATGTATGCTAACCCGGGAAAGTGTTAAGGACGAGGACACTAGGAGACCCGAGAGAGGCAAGCACTGAACTTAGAGCCAGAGGAACCACAGATCGCATCTGCATAATAATATAGAGCTAGTATCTATATAAGGCTTTAAGATTTGCAAAGTGCTTTACCTATATATTGCCCATTTCATCCTCACAATTTTTCTTTCTTTCTTTTTTTTTTTTTAAACCCTTACCTTCTGTCTTAGAATCTTAATGGTTTCAAGGCAGAAGAGGGGTAAGGGTTACGCAGTGGATGTTAAGTGACTTCCCCAGGGTCATACAACTAGCAAGTGTCTGAGGCCAGATTTGAATCCAGGGCTTTAATAATACTTTAATAATAGTAATAGCTAGCAGTAGATAGTAATTCACAAATATGATCTCATTTGATCCTCACTATAATCCTAGGGGTAGGTGCTCTTATTATTCCCATTTTATAGATAGGAAAACTGAGGCACATGGAGGTTAAATCATTTGCCCAGAAAAATGTAGTATGTGTTAAAGGATGGATTCAAACTTAGGTTTTCCTCACTCCAGGTTGAGGGTTCTCTGGTCTATGCCACCTAGCTGTCTCCTACTACGCAGTGTTAATATAGTGTTGCGATGTTCAGAGAAGACTTGGTTAAGTTCCTGGCTCTAATACTAGTAATATGCCCATAAACAAATCTTTTTTTTTCTTTTCTTTTTTTACACTTTTTAAAATCTTTTTACACTTCCATCTTTAAAGTGGGGATACCTTCATAATTCCATTGAGTCCTCTTTGCCAATCACCTCCAATTTCTCTTGTATCTAGCTTGTTTATAGTAGTTGCTTGCATGTTGACTCTCCCATTCAACTAGGAGCAACTTGAGGGCAGGGACTATCTTTTACCTTTCTCTGTATCCCCAGTGTTTAGCACAGTGCGTTAGACATAGCAGGAGCTTAATAAATATTTCTTTCTTTTTTTTTAGACCCTCACCTTCCGTCTTAGGATCAATATTATATATTGGTTCCAAGGCAGAAAATCGGTAAGGGCTAGGCAATGTGGATTAAGTGACTTGCCCAGGGTCACACAGCTAGGCAGTTTCTGAGGCTACATTTGAACCCAGGACCTCTCATCTCTGGCTCTGGCTCTCAATCCACTGAGCCCCCCAATTGACTCCTTAATAAATATTTCTTGATTGACTAAAACAATATCACTTTGAAAAGTGCACAATGACACAGGAAACATGAACTATTACTATTTCTACCACCACCACCATAACCATTCCTCCTCTTCCTCTTCCTTTCAGGGGAGAGAGAGGTTCCAGTTGGTTTCAGCCCAGCATCCATCAGAAATTCTAAATGAGACAATTAACTGGTCTTATTCTTAATTTTCCCATCCACATAATTTTGCTTGCTTGGCCCAAGCTAGGTTTATAATTTTAAAAAAATAATTTTTATTTATTTCATTAAATATTTCTCAATTACATGTATGAAAAGTTTTAACAATCATTAAAAAAAAAAACTTTTGTGTTCCAAATTCTCTCCCTTCATCCCATCCCTTCCCCTTCCTTGAGAAGGCAAGCAGTTTTGATATTAATTAATATAAGGTTTAAAATTTTAAGGATATTCAAGTGGCTCAGTGGATAGAGCTAAGCCTAGAGATGAGAGGTCCTGGGTTCAAAACTGGCCTCAGACACTTCTTAGCTGTGTGACCTTGGGTAAGTCATTTAACCTCAATTGCTCAGTCCTGACTGCTTGCCTGCAGTTCTGCTTTAGAACTGATAACTTAGGATCAATTCTAAGACAGAAAGTAAGTGTTTTGGTTTTTTTTTAACATACTGGAGTGAGGACAATTCCGAGGGACTTATGAGAAAAAACGCTATCTACATCCAGAGAAAGAACTGTGGGAGCAGAAACACAGAAGAAAAACATAGGATTGATCACATCGTTCGATGGGGATATGATTGGGGATGTTGACTTTAAATGATCACTCTGTCGCAAATAGTAAAAATATGTAGATAGGTTCTGAACATGTAAAACCCAGTGGAATTGCTCATCAACTCAGGGATGAGGGAGGGAAGAGGGGAAGGAAAGAACATGAAGCATGTAACCATGGGAAAATATTCCAAACTAATTAATTAAATTTTTAAAAATTTAAAAATATAAAGATACTGGAGTGGTTTATTATTTCCTTCTCCAGGGGATTAAGGCAAGCAGAGGTTACATGACTTGCCTGGGATCATATAGCTAGTAAGTATCTGAGGCTGGACTTGAACTCAGGAAGATGAGTCTTCCTAACTCCAGACCTTCCACCTAGCTGCCATAGGAGTTCCAATCCTGCATTTGCTACTTATTAGTAATATGATCCTGAGCAAATCACTTAACCTCTATTTGCCTCTGTTTCAATCTACTAAGCGCCCTAGCTGCCATAAATGTGTGTGTGTTGAGAGAGACAGAGAGAGGGAGAGAAAGAGAGTGAGACAGAGAGAGACAGACAGACAGACAGACAGAGAAAGTGAGAGAGACAGAGAGGGAGAGAGGGAAAGAAAGAGAGTGAGAAAAAGAGACAGAGACAGAGAGAGAGAGAAAGAGAGTGAGAAAGAGAGACAAAGAGACAGAGAGTGAGAAAGAGAGGGAGACAGAGAAAGACAGAGAGACAGAGAGAGAGAGAGACAGACAGACAGACAGACAGACAGAGAGGGATAAAGAGAGACAGACAGAGAGGGAGAGAGAGACAGACAGAGAGACAGACAGTCAGAGAGAGACAGAGAGACAGACAGAGAGAGAGGGAGAGAGGGAAAGAGTGAGAAAGAGAGACAGAGAGAGACAGAGAGACAGGCTGAGAGAGAGACAGAGAGACAGAGAGAGATGAGGGAGAGAGGAAAAGAGAGTGAGAAAGAGAGAGACAGAGAGACAGACAGAGAGACAGAGACACACACACATAGATATGCGTGTATGTGTATACAGATACAGATACATACATACATACATACATACATATATATATATATGTAAACTCGTCTGTCATCTTAATCCTCTCCTATGCCTTTAGGTGGCCCCAAACCTTTTAGAAAACCTTTGCCCAACCACCCCTGATCGCCCCATTCTAGCCTTCTGTGCCCTTCCCAGATCTCTCTTGCCGCATTCTCATATGTTCTCAGAGGTATCATCTCATATAGAAGGCAGACCTAAGGGATAATATGAAAAGGGACAGAGAGAAGAAAGAGAATGTGGGTGCTCAGGGACCCCAGGAACAATCGCAGTCTCCTACCTGTAGCGTTCCTCTTGTAGGCACTGTGTCATGTAAGTATAATCTCGCTGGAGCTGAGCCTTCAAGTCTTCCATGGAGTCCTCCAGGTGTGACTGCCCCTCCTTGATCTCTCGCAGCTCTTCTAGAAGGGTATCTAGGTTGTTGGGGTGACTATACAGAGTGTTGGACTTGGGGCTCCCTAGTCCCCCACCGGCCCCTGCCCCAGAGTTACTGCCTGCCCCTGCAGAGCTGGCACTCGCACTGGAACACTCGTCGTCACTCCCATACTTGGGACTGGACACCAGGGTGGCACTGCCACTTAGAGCCCTGGCTGCCTCCTCTGGGTGGCCATCTTCAAGCGGGTCCTTCAGGTGGGCGATATTGTCCGCACTGCCAAATTTATTACGGATGAGGCTTGCGAACTCCCGGGGCTTGGACACCACGGCTGTGTGGGTCACCTGGGAGAGCCCTGAGAGGCTCCCCTTGACGCCCTCTACCACTCCACCCCCGAAGCCACTGATGCCCGCCCGCATGTTGGCACCGACATCCTTCAGCCCCTGCTGCATGTCCCTCAGGACATCTTTGGGCTGCCGAGAGGGCCCATTCTGCTCGATCTCTTTCAGTCTCCGGTGGTAATGCTCTAGTTTCTTGTGTAGCTGGGCGATGGTCTGGGCTGACTTCTGGTTCTTCTTCTCAAACACCTGTTTGATACGGGACACCTGCTGCTTGTCCGCATTGTTGGCCAGCTTCAAGTACTCGGCCACATTGTCATCCCGGGCCTCCTGCTCAATCTTAATCTGCTCTGTGATTTTGAGAATCTTTTGGTGCAAGTGTTCAATGGCGGCCTTGGTCCGGTGGGGATCTGGGGTCCCTTCAGGGACATCCAGGCTGATGGGGCCGTCTGAGTCACCATGGCCAGGGCCACCAGGAAGTGCAGCGAGGTCACCCTTGTCTGCCTGGAGGTGGGAGAAAAAAGGAGAGAGGTTGGGGAAGTAGGTTGGGAGGAGACGCTCTGGGGTTGATAAGATATTCTTGGTTCTATTTCTTAAGAGGCTGGGTGGCTTCCACTTACTCGGTTCTTTTGTGGGTTTTTGTCTTTTAATTTTTATTCTAAATTTAGCAAACACTAAATGAAATAGGCATTTCCATATGCATAATGAGATAGAAAAAGAGGATTATATCAGAAACTACAGATCTCTATTATGTACAGCTTGCTTTTCAAAAATAAATTTTTACTATTTTTTTTGTTGTTGTTTTTACAATTTCCCCCTGGCATCTTCCCCTTCTCCTCTCCTTTCCCAGAGAACCATCCTTTATAACAAAGAATTTATTTTTACAGCATACATATACTTGCCCCTGCCAGTCAAAAGAATGCGTTCTCAGCCTTTCCACAAGGAGCACTGTGGGTTATTTGCAGAGCCCTCCCTCCCTCCCTTCTTTCTTTCTTTTTCCTCACTCTCCAACCCATATCCCACATGACAAAAAAAGAAAAACCAAATTCTTGCAACAAAAACCATGATCAAGCAAAACAAATTACACACGGTCCCTTTGAGCCTTGATTTCCCCACTTATAAAATAAAAAAGAAATATGCACTGGAAACTTCTGGAAACGCACAAGCAAACACTCTCTATCTCTAGAATACTGATTACTAAGAAGTCCAGTTCTTTGTTGGAAAATTATAAAGATGATGTCAAACTTATTCTAATCCTCCATTCCAATATCCACAGGAAAGCCCCACCCTCCCTGGACTCAGCCTTCTGCTGTCCCCACCACGCTCCCAGCTGGTGGGTCTGTCTTTGACCCCCTGAAGCATTCTGGGGTGTGGGTGATGTTACCTTCCAGCTTTCAGGGAAAGCCACCAATATCTTCCGTTTCATGGTAGTGGGTGCATCCAAGCCCCTCCCCTTTCCCCAGATTCTGGGGAGAATTCAGACAGATACCCAGTCAGCCGGCCAGAACCCCCCAAGAACTAAAGCTGAAAGGAGTGACTCACAGGCCAGGTGGGATAAGTCAGGTGAGAGGTTCCTGACCGCTCTGAGGACCTGAAGGAGTCAGCTTCTCAAGAGAGGCAGTCAAATTGAAGGGAAATGACAGACGCCGCTCCCTTCCCTTCTCAGAGACAGCAGAGCCTCACACAGAACAACAGTGTCACTTAGCCACAAGGAAAGAGAACAAAGAAAAAGGCAGAGACAGGGAGAAAATATAGGCAGATGGAAAAAAGAATAAGAAAAAAAAAAAAAGGACCCAAGAAAGGGGGGAAAAAAACCCAAAGAACAGAAAAACTCTGAGACTTTCAGTGGCACCAATCTACCAGGATGCTTAGTTCACCCGTTAGGAGGATCTGGGGTATCTTATCACAAGCAACAACGGAAGCAGAAGGAAATGGCTCAACTTGGGTATTTTTACGCACAGCACACCCTACGTATATTGCCATGTCAGCTGGGTTCTTTATGTGTTTATGTGTTTGGGGGAGGGAGTAAGGTGAGCAAGAAAATGGGGTGAAAGCTAAGAAAAGCCCCACTTCACACCCTGTGACAGGAAATGGATTCACAACAATTAAATGCAGAAGTCACCAGACCTGATTTCCACCAAGATACAAAATTATTGGACATCTTGGCTTTGACCATCTCCTGAGACAAAGGGCTTCAGTGACTCAAAGGCTGAAAACCAATCAATTTTTCTAGCTCAGGGTCCCTTTAGCCTTTGATGAATCTGCCATTAACTTGCTGCTCCGCCTTGGATGGGTCACTAATTTTCTCCAACAAGATCCCAAGTCTAAGGCTTTTCCTTCACATTATTTCTTTTGGTCTTTGCTCTTTCTCAGTCTCCTTCCTTCAGTAGATTTTCATATACCCAGTCTCTGCTCCTCATACAGAAAATGTCTTTGTTACTTCATTTGAAGTAAAAGGACCTGGGTTCGAATTGCTGCTTTGCCACTTGATGGTGGATGAATGGCTTTACCTCTATAAAATGGAGCTAATGCCGATTATACTCTCTATTTCACAGGGCTTTTGTGAGACTCAACTCATCAAGAAATGCAACAAACCCATGCAAAAAAGCATTTACTAAATAGCTACTGTGTGCCGGGCACTGTGTTAAGAGCTTATGTTCTTTTTGGGGAAATAGCATGTACACATATGAATAGATACAAGATATATAGATATAGATTACAGATATATCTATATATCTTGTATATCCAAGGGAAATGCAAGGTAACCTAATTAGGTCATATACAAAGAGTCCTTTTAAAGCCATATACAGTGCTATGTAAATGTCAGCTCTTACTTTGTCATTAATAACCCTTTTCCTTTTCTAGGGTCAGATAGGGAACACAGTGGATTAAAGCAGTAGCCTTAGAGTCAGGAAGACCTGAATTCAAATCCTGCCTCTGACATTTACTAATTGATGACTGGCGACAAATCACTTAGCTGCTGTTTGCCTGAATTTCCTCATCTACAAAATGAGGATGATAACAGTATCTACTTCCTAGGGTGGTTGTGAGAATCAAAGGGGATAATATTCATAAAGTCCTTAGCCCAGTGCTTGGCACATAGTAGTACTACATAAATGCTTTTTTCCTTCCATCCACTAATTTTTTTTTAACTCTTATCTTCTGTCTTAGGATCTTTACTAACTATTGATCCCAGGGCAAAAGGGCTAGGAATTTAGAGTTAAATGACTTCCTCAGGGTCATACAGCTGGGAAGAGTCTGAGGTCACATTTAAACTAAGGACTTCCGATCTCCAGGTGTGGTTCTTTATCTAGTGTACCACCTAGCTGCCCCTTAACAAATAGTTGACTGGCCTTTGGACACGAAGTAGGAGAAATAGAGACTCATCCATGAATTCATTGGGTGGCTCAGTGTTCTGACTCACCCTTCCTTCCTTCCTCCCTTCCTTCCTCCCTCCCTCCCTCCCTTCCTTCCTTCCTTCCTTCCTTCCTTCCTTCCTTCCTTCCTTCCTTCCTTCCTTCCTTCCTTCCTTCCTTCCTTTCCTTTCCTTTCTTTCTTTCTTCCTTCCTTCCTTTCTTTCTGTGTGGCCTTTTCCTTTCAAAGGGAGAAGTCTTGCCCCACCCTGCTGGTTATGATCTAACCCCAGGATGGGGTTGAAAGAGAGCGGTCTGCCCAAATGCCATGGCCAATGGAAGTGATTCTGATTCAGGCAATCAATTCTTTTTAGAGGGAGCAAAGCTAAATCCTCCTCTCCAGCACTATCCTACTGCTGCCCTTGAGGTCTCCATTCATAAGAGCCCCTGCTCCTGTAGTTATTCCTCTTGGGGGAGGATTTCATTGTGGACATAGAGAATGGGACGAAGAACTTGTACAAGCACTATGATTGCTGTCTCTGCCATAGTCAGCATTTTATTCTTCTCCTTGAGTTGCTATTCTAAGTGCTCTGGAAGCAGAAGAAGGAACAGCTGCCCTGGAAGGTGGGGGGTTGGGGAGGACCCTAGATGAATGGAGCAACAAAACCCTCTGAGTTGGAGAAAAATGATTCCCCAGGGCTCAGGAACTAGACTATGATTGCTGGCTGATGCCTTTGACTTCTGTATTTGGTCCTATCTACTGGCCTTCCTTGCTCCTAAAAGCTTTTCAGTTCTCCCTTACTTACCCAAGACTAGAGCACCAAAGACTGAAAAGCTGGAAGAGCCCCTAAAAGTCATCTAGTCCAAACGTTCCGACTTCAAAGATGAGGAAGATGAAGTCAGTGACTTGTCCAAGGTTGCACAGCTAATAAGTGTAAGAGCTGGGATTCTTTGCATTCCATCATACTGTGTAATGAATGAGCTTTGACTTGCCTCTACAACTTACTTTTATACATCTGGTATGAAAAAAGGAGAAATAAAGGCATTCGATTTCACTTTTACCTTCTACCCTTCCAGCTCCTGCTGGAAGTAATCAGGGAATTGTACTTATAAGAGGATCAAAGATAAAGCAGGAAGGAATCTCAGAAGGTCTGTGGCTCAACCTTTTGATTCTCCCTGGAGGAGTGAGAGCGGAGCATCTCTACCATCCCTGCTTAAGGGAGGGCCCCTTATTTAGAAGGTAACCTCTTGTAACAACAACAATAATAACTAACATTAGCATAGCATTTTAAGGGTTTGCACAACATTCTCCACAGGTTACCTCAATATTTGATGCTCACAATAACCCTGGGAGATGAGTGCTATTATTATCATCCCCATTTTACAGATCAAGAAACCAAGACAGTAGAGGCTAAGTGACTTGCTCACAGTCACAGTGCTAGTACGTGTCTGAGGCAAGATTTGAATTCTGGTCTTCTTGACTTCTATGGCAGGTAGGTGCCAGGCATGGAGAAAGGAAGACTCATCTTCCTGAGTTCAAATCCAGACTCAGACACTTATTAGCTGTGTGACCCTGGACATGACACTTAAACCTGTTTGCCTCAGTTTCCTTATCTGTAAAATGAGCTAGAGAAGGAAACAGAAAACCAAAAAAAACCTCAAAAGAGGTCATAGTCAGACAAGACCAAAAACAACTAAACAACAACAACTTCCTGGCTCTGAGTTCAGCACTATCCAGTGACCAGCCTGATAGCCTAGGCATATGGGGTGATAGCTGTACCTTCGGGGAGGAGGTGGGGAGAAGGGATAGATTTTTTTTTTAAATCACAAAATTGATGGATCCTCCCCTACCATCTACTTCAACCCTACCCAGGTGCACACACTTCCACCCATGCCCATCAGGAGCTCTTAGGCAATATGTCACTAATTCTATTAGTCACTGCTAAACCAAGCACACTGGTGAGCAGGGGAAGGAAGAGGAAGGAAGCTTTAAAAACAGAGATGCAGAGCCCATGCTAGCTCCCTTACCTGGGGCTAAGTTATTCTTGAGGCTCAAGGGTTCCAGGCTTCCACAGACCCTAACATTAATCTCTCTTCCATCCTCGAGACACATCGATTATCTGAACTTAAGAATCTGGAACCTGGAAAGGGGAACATTTTAGGATTCTAGAGAATGATGATGATTCCTTGTACTCTAACGAGAAGCCCACCCCTCTGCGCAGGGTCTCCTACCTCCATGCCAGAGGGTGTCCAAAGAACCACAGGCTGTGCCTGGCTAGGCTCGAAGAGAATGTGAACAAGCCAGTGTTCAGCTGTGAGCCTTGTAGCACTGCCAACAGCTCCTCTCTCAGGATGGGCAAAAGGGAGGGAGGCTGGGCTAAGGACAGCACTAGGCAATTGTTTCTAAACTTTTCAGTCACAGACTCAGAAAGATGGAGGGAGATGGAGAAAAGAATGAGAAGGGAAAGAGTGGGGGTGGGGTATAGAGAAGGGAAGGGGGGAGGGAAATGAGGGAGCGAGGGGACATGGAAGAAAAGGAATAAAGTGAAGGGGAAATGGAGAGAAGAAAGAAGGGAAGGAAGGAATAAGAAAAGGGAGCTGGGAATTATGGAGAATGGAAAGG
>NC_058133.1:108967050-109030033 GCF_016433145.1 Gracilinanus agilis | reverse complement strand
AATGTAGATAAAGAGGAAGAAGGGAAAAAGGGGGAGAAAAGAATAAAGAAGGCAAAGGGAGAAAGGAAAAGAGGATATAGAGGGAAACAAAGAAAGACGAAGGGAGAAGCAATGAGCTCCACATTCCAAGACAAAGCAAGAGTTGAGAAAATAAGAAAGGGAAATGAGACAGATGGAAAGGGTGACGAAATAAGCCAGTGAGGCAGTGAGAAGAGAAAGACAAGTATTTGGCAAAGATGAAATACTGTTGGGGGGTGGGGAGGGGACGAGTCTCCACAAGAAAGACAACTCTAGAAGAAATAAAAACAATCTGCATGGTTGGTGGTTTTGAGGACCCCCTCTCCCCAAAGCCAGTGTGATGTGGTGAAAAGGTCACTAGTTGGGGCTGGAGCCAAGTGAACTAGACTGGGTGGGAACCAAGAGAATTGAATTCTAATTCTGACACTGTACATACTAGCTGTATGATCTTGGACAAGTCACTTCTCTTGTCCATGCCTCAGTCTCCTCATCTGTAAAATGGAGATAATATTATTCATGCTACTTACTTCAATAGAGCTTTTGTGAGCAAAGTGCTAAATAATAATAATGAAGGAAAGCTTTGATCATTCAGGAGGTGGAAGGAATGTGAGCAACAAATAGTTTCCAATTCAAATCCTTAGTACATGCTCCAGGCTAGGAGCTCCCGGGGTCCTATGATGCTTTATAGATGATCATTAGGGTTTGGAAAATGTGCTTTCCCACCTCCCCTATTACCCCAGACACCTGGGTTTACATATTTGCAGAATCATCCTCCTCTACCTCCTCCAATTAGCACACACGCACCCGATAAGCAGCTCAGCTCTCTGCATGAATCTTGGAAACAAATCCTACCAAATGCCTGCACCCAGCTGTCAGCCCCCATATCTGGAATTGTCTCTGTGCTCCCCTTTATCACCACTCACTCCTCTCTCCTTCAGCCCAGCCTCCTCCCCAGCCCAATCCAAGCAATATTACACAAGCGATGATGATTAGGCCCCAGAGAGAAGCAGGGCAGTCAATGACCCTTGTTGGCTAACTTCCACCTGCTAAACCAGGCAGGATCTGAGACCCAAGCTCCTGGGTTCCACAGTCCAATGTCTGACTGCTGACAGAGGAAAGCCATCTGGATTAAGGATCCTCGCTTTATTTCCCTTTCTCTCCACCATGAGGACTTCTTTATCAGTCCCCAAGCCCCCACCCCCACCCCTCACAGTCCCAGTTTAGAGAGAAAATATTCCTTTCAAGGGCTCCTGATTTACAGGTCTGACAAGTCTCATCTCCCAACACTGCTCCTTTCTCTAATCATGATACCTGAAGCAGGTTTCTGGGCAGAGGCTAAGGATGCCATTTAGACCAAATGACTCCTTAAAGGTTAGGGACTAAGCTACTGGACATATTTTGAATGGTATACAGTCATAGAGGCTCCAGTGCTAAGCCTTGCACATAGCAGGCATTTAATCACTGTTTGCCTTAAGTTAAATAAATCGATGGCAATCCAACTGAGGCTCAAGGGGGGGGGGGGTATAGTGACCTTCTATTACATGCTCCTCTCTAAGGGGAGCTGTGCCCTGCCCAGAACAGATTTTATATGGAGACATCCACCCAATTAATTCGGTGCTGGAAAGGAACTTAGAAACCATGGAGTCCATCTATTTTTCTTTTATTTGCCTTTTTTTTTTCAATTACATGTAGAAATGATTTTTCAGGATTGTTTCCTGACATCTGGTGATTCAGATTCTCTCCCTCCCTCCCTTCCCCTCTCCCAGAGGTGGTAAATAGTCAGATACAGGTTATACCCGTGCTTTCATATTTCCATATTCTCATGCAGTAACAGAAGACCCATATCACACAGACAATAAAAAACTCATGAAGGAAACAAAGCAAAAGATGGCATGTTTTGAATTGCACTCAGGTTCCCTCAGTTCCTTCTTTGGCTAAAGATAGAATTTTTTATCATGAGTCTCTTGAGATTATCTGGGGATCTTGTTTTGCTGATAATAGTTTAGTCCTTTACAATTGATCATCATATAATATTTCTATTATTGTACACACTGTTCTCCTGGTTCTGCTCACTTCACTTTGCATCCATACATATAAGTCCTTCCAGGTTTTATGGAACTCATCTTGTTTGTCATTTCTTTTTCTTTCTTCTTCTTTTTTTTAACCCTTACCTTCTGTCTTGGAGCCAATACATGGTATTGGCTCCAGGACAGAAGAGTGGTAAGGGCTAGGCAATGGGGGTCAAGTGACTTGCCCAGGGTCACACAGCTGGGAAGTATCTGAGGTCAGATTTGAACCTAGGACCTCCCATCTCTAGGCCTGGCTCTCAATCCACTGTGCTACCCAGCTGCCCCCGTTTGTCATTTCTTATAGTGTAATAGTATTCCATTACAACCATTTATCATAGCGTGTCCAGCCATTCCCCAATTCCCCAAACCCTATCAGTTTCCAATTCTTTGCCACTACAAAGAGAGCTACTAAAAATATTTTTGTACAAGTAGGTCCTTTCCCTTTTTTTTTTTTGAGGTCACATTTGAATTTTTATTTTTTTAGAAAAATTTTCCATGGTTACATGATTCATATTCTTTTCTTTAATTATTATATCTTTGGGATACAGAGAGAGGTAGTTTGCTGGGTTAAGAATATGCCTAGTTTTATGGCCCTCTGGGCATGGTTCCATATTGCTCTCCAGAATGGTTGGATCAGTTCACAGCTCCACCAACAACATATTAGTGTAGTCCCTCTATTTTCTAGATAAGAAAACTGAATCAGAGAGGTTAAATGGTATGTCCTGGTTCACACTACTAGAAAGTGTCTAAGGCAGAATTTGAACTTAGATCTTCCTGAGCCTAAGCCCAGCATTCTAGCCCCTGTAGCACGTGGCTCCTCTCAAGGACAGGGGTCCCTTCCCAATGATGATACCCTCTGCCAGCTAGAAGCAGCCACACCTGCATACTCAGCCCTGCACTGGTCTCTTTCAAAGCCCACACATGCTCCTCCAGCCCCTGCCATAGAGGCTGTGCTCTGTTTCCTAGCCCCATCCAGAGGAACTTTCCCTCCTCTCCCCTCATTCTTCTTCCTGCTCTCTAGACACTAAAATGCCCATTATGCTTATATGAATTGATTTAGAGTTAAGGGAACAGAACTAGGAGAACTATTTTTAAAAACTCTGTCTTAGTAACAATTCTAAAACAGAAGGGCAAGGGCTAGGTAAATGGGGTTAAGTGACTTGCTTAGGGTCACACAGCTCAGATCAGATTTGAAGCCTGTCCTCCCCACTCCAGACCTGGCTTTCTATCCACTGTGCTACCCAGCACAAGGCAAGTTTTTCTTTAGTTAAGAAACAGAATAGAGAAAAACAGGTCTTCAAACAGCAAGGGATCTTAGAGCTCATCCAGTCTGACTCTGCCTGATTTTAGAGATGAGGAAACGGGCTCAGAAAGAGGAAGTAATTAGCTTCAGATCACACAGTCAGCAATAGCAGTACTGGGATTTGAACCCAGATCCAGTATTCTTGCAATGAGATTGCACAGAGGACTCTGCACCATCTGTACCAAGAGGCGGGCAGACAGGGATCTTGACTTTTAACAGGAACCAAACAACAGCTTCCCATCAAGGTAACTCCAGGACCAAGAAGAGAAGCCCTGTTGGAGCTCTCCTGGCCTCTCCTGCTTCACCCTATCAAGATTGAGCCCAGGAAAAAGGTAGCTCTGCCTGTGTACCATCACCCTGCGTGTACCTCCCAAGGCTTGGGAACTACCGAGCAAGATGCCTGTTATGGACTCTGCTCTGAGCCTGCAGGATGTTCCTGGAGAGCTGGGGATGGGCCAGAAAGGACACAGGGTCCATGCCAGAGGCTTCTTCCAAAGCCCAGGGCTCCAGCTGGAGGTATCCCTGGAGATTCAGCTCAGGAGGAATTTCTCAGTTCATCTTTTACTGACTCTGAGGTCTGGCAGGCAGGGCTAACTAACCCAGGTTTAAAAAAAGTTCTCATCCTACCACTGCCAGCCTTACGATAACTGAGCTGATCTCACTAGGGGAAGCCAGGATAGGGTGCTGGACTTGGAGTCAGGATGTGACTTGAGTTCAGATCCTGCCTCAGACATTTCCTAGATGGGCAAGTCATTTAACCTTTCTCAGCTTCAATTTCTTCATCTGTAAAATGGGGATAACACTCACCTCACAGAGTTTTTGTGACAGCCGCCAAATGTGGCAACGTCGTAGGCCTTAAAATGCTTTATAAATGTTAATTATTATTAGCTCCCAATTCTCAGTGGAGATGATTGATCATTGTTACAGCAGATGGGTGGCACAGTGGCTAGAGCCCCGGGCTTGGAATAAGTCCAAATCCAGCTTGTGACACCTTACTAGCTATGTGACCCTGGACAAGTCATTTAACCGTGTTCACCTCAATTCCTCATCTGTGAAATGAGCTGGAAAAGGACATGGCAAACCACGTCAGTATCTCTGCCAAGAAAACTCCAAAATTAGGTCACAAAGACTTGGACACATCTGAAATGACTCAAAAATAATATTATTATCATTATCTCTTAGTTTGGAGTCTGTGAACTTGTCTGTTTTGCAAAAAAAATTTTAGACAACTATATTCCAGGATTGCTGGTTTCCTCCTTATTCGTATGAACTACATTTTATGCATTTAAAAATATAGTTATGAGAAGGAGTCCATAAACTTCGTCAGACTGATGCTCTGTGTTAAGGTAGATAAAGCTTAGGCTGCTAACTGCTCACCTCCCCAATTGCCCAGTGCTTACTAAATATGTGGCCTTGGGAAAGTCACAATAGCTACAAGACTGTTTCCTCTTCTTTAAAATGGGGATAAAACTCCCTCACAGGGTGACGTGCAGATTTTATGCGATAATGTGAAAGCACTTTGAAGATGGTTATTTTTCCATCATTCCTTCTTTCATCAGAGAATTAAGGTTAGCAAAACAAGTCGTAACAGCAATTCACAATTATATGGTTTTAACATTTGTTCATAATAATCCTATTTGATAGGGAGCGTGAAGAAGTTTCCCTGTTTTACAGATGGGGAAACTGAGGCTTGGATTAGTCACACACCTGGCGCAAGGACCCATTTCCACACCTAGTGACTCCAGATCTGGTTCTTTCCCCACCATACCAAGGACTGAAATCATTCATTCCTTAATAATCCCCAATTGATGGCTCCATCTAAACACCTGGGAGGGAAGCAGGGAGGTGGTCTATTATTCATTCCAATACCAACTGACTTCTTTGTTCACGTGGCCGGGCACGTATTTCTGGGGCAGGTCCTGAAGCCAGAAAAGGGCTCAGACTCCCATCCTCCTTTTGGCCTGGCCTCATTGATGGAGGAAGAACAGACGTCCCATCTCCCTCCCAGTGGGGCCACCCACAGCCAGATGCTTCTGAAGTCCTGACTCAAAGTGCTTCCAGAGCCTTGACTGCAGATGGCTGGGGTTGGAGGAGAGGCACTGATCCACCTAGCTGGCCGGGTATTGCCCTAGAAATGTAAGGAGCTTTTCTCACCGAGCCTGGGAATCAACTGTTCAGACAGGCTTAAGGTAGAATAGTACCTCCCAACACCATAATGTTACATGAAAAGAACTCCCAAGGAGAAGGCTTGCTGCTGGTTGAAGAGAGCCCTTAGAGAGTTTTCTTTTTGAAATTTTATTTTTATTCTGAACTTAACACTAAATAAAATGGAAATCCATATACATAGAACAGAAAAAGGTCTGTACTTGGAACTGTGCATCTCTATGATGCATACATAGCTTGCTTGTCTTCTTAAAGTAAATCATTTCAATCAATAGCTTTCAAAGCTGTCCTGCTGGTCAATGCTTCCTTTTGGCCATCCTTCTATTCTCTGCATTTAAAAAAAAAAAAGATTCCTCAATGACCTTTTTATTTCTTTTCTTGCTGCCCTCCCACCCTCCTGTACTGGATTGGGGAGGGAGAATTGGCAGGGAGGAGGGTGGGGTATAGAAAAACAAAGCCTTGATAACAAATATGCATAGCCAAGCAAAATTAATTCCTGCAAAGGCTGTACCCAAAAATGTAGGCTTTATTCTGCATCTTGAATCCAAAGTATCTTTCCTATTACTGACCCCCCAAGATTTCTCCTCCAAAATCTGGGCCTCACCAGGCAACTCCAAGTATCCCTGAGCCTTTGGTCATAGATGGAAAATGAGAAAGGCCTCCCCTAAAATTCAGAGCCTTTTCCTCCTTCATTTATGTGGTCCTGGCCCTTGCCCCCAGTTGCATCTACTGCATACACAGGGGGTTGGCTAAAGTACAGAGATATTTTAGAGCATGCCACAAGTGTGAATGAACATTGTTATGTTTATTTCTGTTTAGGTGAATAAGGACCAAAAGGCACAAACCGAATCACAGGCAAGGCAACAAATGAAATTATTCAGTAGCTACTCCATATAAAAACATCGTTAGGGGTCCAGGTTCACATTATTTAAGTAGTTTGGCTCAGGTTCCAAGCATGAATTAGTCTTTTCTAGGCACTTCCTGTTTCACCCTTCTTTCCATGGACTCCCCTTGATTCTGAGGGTCTTTTGTCATTTCTAGGTCATGATCAGAGTTCCTCCTTTCCATTCCCTTGGTTCAAGAAAGAGCAGGGCTCTTTCGTATCTGAGCTTAGAGTCCAGTCGTCAGCTTCATGAAGAATCTGCTCTCTTAATGGTCACCTGAACCCCAATTCAGCTGCTGTCCTGTGGATTTCACTCCCCCCTCCCCAGGAATTTGCTGAACTAATCTCTCTTCTGAACAGAGCTCTGTTCAGCTGTCCTGAAATGCCCCCACCACTCTCCATTAGCCCATCGTTGGACTCTCTTAAATTCTCCACTCCCTTATCCTTAAAAGCATCAAGTTATGAGCCATGAGCTCCTTGACAGCAGAGACTGTCTTTTGTCTTTCTTTGTATCTTCAGTGCTTAGTGTAGTACCTGGCACATGGGAGGTGCTTAATAAATGCCTTGAATGATTGAGTATAAAATTTATCCAGGCTTCCAATAGGGATAAACACATCATCTTCCCCAAGGGAATCACATTTCCAGTCCCCATCTCCCTAACAGTATTTCTCAGATAAACATTATTATAATCATTCAAGCAGCCAGGTGACAGAGAGGATGGAGTGCTAGGTCTGGAGTCAGGAAGTCTCATCTTTCTGAGTTCAAATCTGACTTCGGATGTTTGCTAACTGTGTGACCCTGGACAAGTCGCTTTGCCTTGTCTGCCTCAGTTTCCTTGTCTGTAAAATGAGCAGGAGAAGGAACTGGCAAACCAATTCATTATCTTTGCCAAGAAAACAAACCCCAAATGGGGTCACAAAGAGTTGGACATGACTAAAATGATTGAACAACAACAATAATCATTCACTACTCTATCTTCAACTCTCTCCAGTTCATTTTTCAGCCCAAGACAGACTGGATATATTAAAGGAATGCTTTTTTATTTTTGTTAGCCACACAGTCTCACAGGGGGAGAGAGATTACCCCGGAGGATTACCTAACCCTTTCCCCAAGGTCCCCCCCACCATAATCCAAGCAAGGAACCACCCTATATTTGACAGAACCTCACCTCTCACCATGAGAATCTGATCATTTTCACATATTGAGATAGTCAATAAACATTTTAAAGTACCAAATAACTACTCCCAGCCACATATATCACCTCCACCGATCCTGCCAGATTGTATTTTAGCCTCACATTTCCTTTAAGTCATGGCTCTTATCCATTTTCCCTTGTAGCCCTATTCCCTGTACTACCTCTTTCCAGATCTCCTCTTGGGCTCTACTGTCTATCTAGCCCTCTCTGTCCAAGTTTCTGGTTCTCTACTAAGCCATCTGGAGCTCCCAAGTTCTCACATCCAGAAAATGTTCGGAGAGGTCAAACACTTTTGTTATTTCCATGATCTCCTAAAATCCTCTAAGGAGAAGGAGAAGAGATGGAGCTACAGCTGAGATTCTCCTCCTGAACAACGGGATCTCAAATGAGTGGCTCCCCCTCTCTCCCATATCTTTCTCCTGTCTCTTCTGTGCACCATCCTGCCCAACACGCACACCCATAGCCCACAGAGACATTGTTCAGTGCCTTCTCTCCACAACCCCCCACCCACGTCCCCATCTACGTGGGCTCAACCTACAGAAAACCTCACCTGTCCATGTACCATCTCCAAAAACCGTGCTGGCGATGGGGTCCCAGGCTCTCTGACCCCCCAGCTCTCTGTGAGCTGGGCCAGGCTCAGGATATCAATGTCTCGGGGAAGCGCCAGCCTTGCCTTGGGAAGACAGGACCCACGAGCAGGCACAGCAGGGCGTCTGATATGTCCCGTGGTTGTCTCATCTGAGTCCCAGCCCTGGGGGATTAGGGACGGATTGCTCTGAAAGCCTTCCCATCCCTCCCCACCCCCTCACCCAGTACTGGTGGTACTGTGCATTCCCATCTGGCAGCCTTCTGGCAGGTCACCAGGGAGGGATCATTGGGAGTTGGACCTAGCTCTTTGGTGGGGGTTCTCCTGGTAGGGCTGTCCCAATCTCTAAGCCCAGCTAGTCGGACTAGGAACTCAGCCAGGATGGGGATCAATAGATAGGACAACCAGCCATTCCCGACGCAGGTGGGAGCAATAAAGCTATTGCCTTGGACACGGGTACAGGCACCACTCACAGGCACAATTCTCTCTCCTAGTCATGACAGCATGCACCTACCTCTCTGACAGACTGGTGGAGCCTCGGGTCCCCTTTTCAGAATATTTTTAAACGCATAAAATGAAATACAGACAGAGGAAACAAATTACACTGAAATGAAATTATCAAAATATTTTTTTAAAAAACAAGTCCATAGACCCTGAATTAAGAATCTCTCCTCTGATACAAGTCTTTCACTTTATAAATGAGGAAACTGAGATCCCAGGAGGTTTATGACTTCCCTAGGGTCATGCAGGTAGTGAGCATCAGAGGTTAGATTTGCACTCATGTCCTCTGACTAAACAACCAGGGCTTTTTATACCATACCACATGGTGTCAAAACTTTAAGAGCTGTCCACAGTTACATCTCTTACATCCATTCCACCCTACACACATGCCTTTTGTATTCCCATTGCCATCACCCTAAGGCAGGCCCTTACTACCTGAACCAGAAGTTTTGGGAAGTATAGTCTAAGGAATCCTGGGAGTCCCCAAGACCCTGTTCGAGGATCAACAATATCAAACTATTTTTTATAATAATGCTAACACGTTTTGATTTGCAAAAGGGTCACTGTTGAAAGAGATAAGCCGTGCAAAAAATTCTTTGGGTCATCCTCAATAATTTTTAAGAGAATAAATAATTCCTAAGAACAAAAAGTTCAAGAAATGCTGGCCTAGACTATTGAAGTAATCTTGCCAGTTATTCTTATTCCCATCCTCTATCAGCTCCAATCTGTCCTTGGTACTGCTGTCAGACAAATCTTTTTTTACTCACAAGTACAGATTTGGCTTCCTTAAACGCTTCCTAATTGTGTGACCCTGGGCAAGTCACTTAACCCCCACTGTCTAGCCCTTACCACTCTTCTGCCTTTGAACCAATACACAATATTGATTCCAAGATGGAAGGTGAAGGTTTTAACATTTTTTTCCTAAATAAAAAAAAATAAAAGTATCCTCTTACTTTGCCAGCCTTATTTCACATTATTCTCCCCCAAACACTATATACTCCAGCTCCCCTGAATTATTCTCCTTTCCCCTCAGCCTCCAACACATTCCATTTCCCAGTCTCTGTTATTTTTTTTCTGGCTGTTCTTTGTGCCTGGGAAGGGCATCTGCCCTCCCTTACTTTACCTGCTGAATTCCTACCCACCTTTTAACACTTAACTCAAATGCCACCTCCCAAAGGAAGCCTTTTCTTTATGCTCCAGAGAAAGGTCTTTCTTCTCACCACTTCTACTCCATCCCCCCCTTTTGTTAACTCACACATTCCATAATCTCATCTGTTATACATACCTGTTGGAGTCTCTTTGGGGATCATATTTGTGATCTCATTGGTATAGAGAACTCCAAGGGAAGAAATTCCCTCAGTTAAGGCAGGCCAGCACCCACCTTTCAAGCTATATATCCTTAGAGAATTGCCTGGAACACTGAGGAATTGTAATGTGCGAGTTCCTACGGATGGCAAGCATCAGAGGCGGGATTTGAATTCATATCTTCCTGACCCCACTTTCTATCTATCTTATCCTCCTGGTTTGACTATAAGCTCTATGATGTTGGGGATTATCTCTTATCCAAATTTGATATCTCTCTGAAGCTAAGCACAGTACTTTGCATATACTAGATCAGTGATTCCCAAAGTGGGTGCCACCGCCCCCTGGTGGGTGCTGCAGCAATCCAGGGAGCGGTGATGGCCACTTTTTTTTGTATTACATTCTATTCTGAGTTCAATAAATAGTTTCATAATTTCCAGGGGCTCTAAGTAATATTTTTTCTGGAAAGGGGGCGGTGGGCCAAAAAAGTTTGGGAACCACTGAGCTAGATGTTTAATAAAATGTCTGTCGTATTATGTTTTAGAGCCAGAGGATATCTTGAGATCACAGCTTTAAAGCTGAAAGAAAAGACGTCTCGTCTAACCCCTACATTTTCTAGATGAGGAACCTGAGGCACAGAGAGATCAAGTGACTTCAAACTGAATCCAGCAAATCCAAATGACCCCAAAGTCTCCTACTAAAATCAAAACTTCCGGAAGAGAGCTGACCTCCCAGACTAGCCAATCTCCTTAGAGCCCTCTCCTTTAACTAGTCTCCCCAGTTTCCTTAGATTTTCCCTTAACTAGGATGTCAGAGCTGAAAGGTGACTCAGAGAGCACCTAGCCCAGCTCCCTCCTCTTACAAATGGGGAAACCAAGGCCCAGGAAGGCCAAGAAATCGGCTCAAAGTCACATCATTGGTCAAGTACCCCGGCTGGACCTAGAACCCAGTCCAGTGTCCTGACACGCAGTCCTTACGAGGCTGAGGCTGGAATCACTGTCTCACTTTCACCCTCTCTCAAGAAATCAGCTTTCCCTGTTCTGCACTCACTAGTTCTTGTCCCCCAGAGCAGCTATAGAGCAGAAAGGAGGAAGGTCGGGGTACAGCTTTCTCTACCTCTCGGGACTTCATCGGGATGCTTCCAATCGGTAGAAGAAGCTCTAAGTAGCCAGTAGAGGGGGCCGGGTGTCCACAGAACTAGGAGAAGCCGGCCGCCGAGGGAAGAAGGGACGAAAGAAGCCGAGGCTGGCAGGCTGGGGTTTCCAGGTCCCTCTAATGAGCTTCCCACAACAGATCCACAGGGCTTGTACGAGGTCATCCAGTTCTGTACTTGGGGACCCGGCCAGACACTCAGGCCTTAAATACAGAGCGGCAGCGAGATTAAGCCGACCGTCGGTATCCGGCAGCTCAAGTTGGAGTGAGGAGATAAGGGCTGCTGGTTGGTATCTTGGGGCTCCCTGCTGCCAAAAACACAGGGTGGGGGTATGGGGTACACAGGGAAACCCAGATCACCCTGTACCCATGAGGACCTGGATATATGAGTCATGAGCTCTATAAAAACCTAATAAATATTTGTCATTGATGATGACTTGGGCTTTCTGAGGTTAGGAAGCTGGGTTAAAGTGACTTCACATGGGACAGCTGGGAGGCTTAGAGCACCAGGTCTGAAATCGGGAGGAAGTGGGTTCAAATTCGACCTCAGAGAGTTCCTAGCAGTGTGACTCTGAGCAAGTCACTTAACCCTGATTGCCTGACCCTTGTCCCTCTTTCTTACAAGTTATTACTAAGACAGAAAGTACAGGTCAGAAAAATGAGATTATATATCCTAAGCTTATATGGAAGAATGGGAGGCTAGAATTTAGGGGTGGGGGAGAGGGGATGGAAGAGGGCCAAAAACCCAGAACACTCCTCAGTTTTAGATCCCAAGGTCTTAATCTGGAGGCCACAGATGGATTTCATGACACTAGATGGGAGGAAAATTACATCTATATTTCAATATAACTAGTTTCTTTGGTAACGATGCCTATTTCACTTTTTTTTTTTTAAACCCTTGTACTTCGGTGTATTGTCTCATAGGTAGAAGAGTGGTAAGGGTGGGCAATGGGGGTCAAGTGACTTGCCCAGGGTCACACAGCTGGGAAGTGGCTGAGGCCGGGTTTGAACCTAGGACCTCTGGCCTATTTCACTTTTGCATTTAAAACATGATTCTGAGAAAGGGTTCTCTACCCAAGAAGCTGATGACACAAAAAAGGGGAGGTTAGATGTAAGCTACAAATTCATCCAGAAGGCTAATTTTTATATGTAAACAGTCAAGAGTGGCAAGTCAATTTAGCAACACATCCTTACTAAACACTGACTAAGCACTATGCCTTAAACTAGGATGTTATGGGAATTACAGAAGCATAACCCATGGTCCCTCTCTTCACAGCTGAATTAGAAAGAAAGAGAAAAAAAAATAACACAAGACATCAATACGAGTAAAGATAAAGTCAGAAGAATTGTCAGAAGATAATAATCTAAGATGTCAATCCATAAGTGTGCCTACTATGTGCCAGGACCATAGCTTCATGGATAAAAGGGACCTTGGGCTCATCTAATCCACAGGCTTTTTTTTTTTTTTTTTAATTTTAAACCCTTAACTTCTGTGTATTGACTTATAGGTGGAAGATTGGTAAGGGTAGGCAATGGGGGTCAAGTGACTTGCCCAGGGTCACACAGCTGGGAAGTGTCTGAGGCCGGATTTGAACCTAGGACCTCCCGTCTCTAGGCCTGGCTCTCAATCCACTGAGCTACCCAGATGCCCCCTAATCCACAGGCTTTTAATCTTTTTGGTGTCATGGATCCCTTTAGCAATTAGGTGAAGCTTGTAGACTCCTTCTCAGAGCAAATTTTTTTTTAAACACATACCTTCTGTCTTAGTATCAATTCTAAAAGATAAGAGTGGCAAGGGCTAGGCAAACTTGGTTAAATGACTTGAGCAGGGTTACACAGTTAGGAAGTGTCTGGGTCAAATTTAAACCCAGGGCCTCTCAACTTCAGACCTGGTGCTCTATCCACTGTGCTATTTAGCTACCTCTAAAGGTAATGTCTTTAGGGGGCAGCTGGGTAGCTCAGTGGATCGAGTGTCAGGCCTAGAGACGGGAGGTCCTAGGTTCAAATCCAGCCTCAGACACTTCCCAGATGTGTGACCCTGGGCAAGTCACTTGACCCCCATTGCCCACCTTTACCACTCTTCCACCAAGGAGCCAATACACAGAAATTAAGGGTTTAAAAATAAAATAAAGGTAATGTCTTTACATGTGTAAAATAAATACAGAAGATGACCAAGAAAACCAATTATATTATAATAAAGATGGAATTTTTACCATCCAAATTCAGAGACCCCTTAAACTGTCTATCTGGACTCCCAAGGTGGGGGTCTTGGGTTAGGAAGAACCCCTCACTTAAATACTTCCAAGAAGACATAGGTTCTGACTTTGATTCTTCTGCATACATGTTAGGAAATGTTTCCTTGACATGCCATAGGTTTAATTCAATTAATTTATGAAGTGCTTTCTCTATGCACAGCACTGTGCTCAGTGCTGGAGGTGACAAAGTTTAGATAAGGCACGGGACGGTTGGACTCTTGGCTCTTATAGTCTAGCAGGAGGAAAAAAAATATGCAGATGACTATGATAACAGAATAACATGAAAATATATTTGATTGGTATTTTTTTTAAATGCTATGTTAAGATCAGAGGAAAAATGATCATTGCTGAGAACTGGGGCCAGGGTAGTCTTCAAAGAGGACTTGGGGTGGAGAGAGGGAAATAAACATTTATAAAGCACATAGTAGGGACTACTAGGTGGCTCAAGGGCTAGAGTGTCAGGATTAGAGCCAGGAAGATTCATCTTCCTGAGTTCAAATTTAGCCTCTGATACTTACTAGCTGTGTGACTCTGAGCAAGTCGCTTAACCTTGCTTGCCTCAGTTTCCACATCTGTAAAATGAGGTAAACCATGCCAGTATCTTTGCCAAGAAAACCCCAACTGGGGACACAAAGAGTCAGTCATGACGGAAAGCGAATGAACAACAAAGGACCTACTTTGAGTTGGGCATTGTGCTAAGCCCTTTCCAAATCGACCCTCACAACAGCCCTGAGAGGTAGGTACTAATATTATCCCTATTTAGTAAAATTTCCTCAACAGTAATTAAGAAAATTGCTGTAGACAGAGATGAATGGTCCTAGATTGTCTAGGATCATCCTTAGTAACTGTCTTCCCCAAGACACAAAGCTAGTAAGTGTCTGAGACCAGATTTGAATTCGGGTCTCTTTGACTCTAGGTCCAGTGGGCTGTCCACTGCACTACCTCGTTTCCTAATTAAGAGGTAAGTCAGAGGGGAGCAGACTCTCTGGATACAATAGAAGTCGACTCATTTCCTTTTTATTAGGTCATCGGGGCGATGGAGAGCAGTGTGATACTCCCTTCTGGGATATTAACCCCTTTCAGTATAAAAGACCATTAACAGCTCCCCCTGGCACATACATCAGCTTTTTTCAGGCCCTATAAAACTTCTACCTTTAACCTTTCTTTATAAGTGAAAGGAGGCAACCGCTCTGGAAAATGATGGAAGGACAGCATGAACTGAGCCCAGGGAATCTCTGTAGCCAGAGACGTTACTCACTACGCCACGGACATATTTTAAGGATCCTTAGGATTCCTAAGCATCAGTCCACCCCTCAGCATGTCAGTCAAGTGTCCTGGGGGCTTTTTCCAGCCTCCCCTAGGATCCTGCAATCACTACTGTTAGGAAGTCTCAGTTCCACCCCAGGGAGGACTTTTTGCTCAGCACATTTACCCAGCAGCAGGTGGGAGAAAGAAATCAGCATCTGCTAAAAGGTCAGGAAGAGATTGGGTAATGGGTGGCAGACAGGCTAGCAGGAGACGGAACAGCATCCCTGGCTTATACTTCCCTCCGCTGCTCTGTTCTCTTCTGGGGATAACAAAAAAAAAGTGCTGCACTGGGGGTAACGAAAAAAAGGGGAATCAGAAGAAAATGAGGCCCAATTCCCTCTTCCAAATGATGCTAACTAGCTATGTGATCAGTGGAAAGTCATTTAACTTCTCTGAAATTGTTTCCTCATCTGTGATAGGGATATCAATAGAGCCTACCTCACAAGGTTGTTTCAATTTGTTGTTCAGTTGTTTTTCGGTCGTGACCCCATTTGGGGTTTCCTTGGCAAAGATATTAGAGTGATTTGTCATTGCCTTCTCCAGATCATTTTATAGATGAGGAAACTGAGGCAAACAGGGTTAAATGACTTGCCCAGAGTCACAGAGCTAGTTAGGGTCTGAGACTAGATTTGAACTCAGAAATAGGTGTCAGCCTGACCCCAGGCCTGGCCCTTCATCCACTGCATTTTAAAGCTTTAAAGTGATATAGAATCAGGGAGCAATTAGGTGGTTTAGTAGATTGAGAGCCAGGCCTAGAAACAGGAGGTCCTGGGTTCAAATTTGACTTCATCTATGCGACCCTGGGCAAGTCACTTAACCTCCATTCTTCTACCGTGGAACACAGTATTGATTCTAAGATGGAAGGTAAGGGCTTTAAAAAAAGGGATATAGAATCAGATTACTCACTGACTCAGGGAGAAGGAGAGGAAAGGAGAGAATTTGGATCACAGAATGTCAGAAAACAAGTGTTAAAAATTGTTTCTAATGTAATTGGGAAAAAATAAAGTGATATAGAAATGTTAGCTATTATTTTTCTTTCAGACCAAGAGAAAGACCTAAAACACAAGACGATAAAACCTCAGAGTTCAGGGATTCTGCATATATTGAGTAGAGAAACTCAGCACCGAGCAGCTCTGCTTTCTGGATATTGATACCACAAAATAGGTTGCCAATTAGCTTCTGTTGAATGAATGGATGAATAGCTAGATGGATGGATGGATGAATAGATAGATGGATGGATGAATGGGAGAATAAAGAAAGAAATTAACATCAAGATCCGAAGCAGGCAGAACAAAGTCATAATGCCATTCCCACCCTTCTTTCCTGTGGTCTCAAAGGTCATAGTAAAAATGAACAACTCTGATCAATGCAATGCTCGACTGTAATTGCAGAGGACTAATGACAAAGCCAGGTGCCCACCTCCTGAAAGACAGTTGATGGACTCAAGGTGCTGAAGTAGTCACATATGACATGGTCAATGTGAGAATTTTATTTGCTTGACAGTATATTTGTTACAATGATTTTCTTTTTTCTTTCTTTTAGTATGGGAGGGGGGATAGGAGAGAAAAAAGGCTTGTTAATTGAAAAATATATTTAGAAATAAAGAAAAATTAAAAAGAAAAACACAAGTTGTATATAAGGTAAACTCTGACAGGGGCAGCACCCTCTAAAGGGGGCCCAGTGGTCCTATTGAAAGATACCATCTCTGGGAGAGTTCAGGAGACTCTCCAACTACTAAAAAAGGTTTAGCTGCTTGTTGATTGACTACAAGTTGGCTTTAATCTGTTCTGAGGTTCCTTCTATAGAACTTTTTTTCTTTCTGGGACCGAAGAAAAAGACAATATGTATAGGGGCAGCTGGGTAGCTCAGTGGATTGAGAGTCAGGCCTAGAGACAGGAGGTCCTAGGTTCAAATCCGGCCTCAGACACTTCCCAGCTGTGTGACCCTGGGCAAGTCACTTGACCCCCATTGCCTACCCTTGCCAATCTTCCACCTATAAGTCAATACACAGAAGTTAAGGGTTTAAAATTTAAAAAAAAAAAAAAAAAAGACAATATGTATCCACCTAGACTCTACGTGGGTGAATCAGCAATGTGATTCCAACAATGATGAAAAGAGAAAGAAGGAAGAAGACTTGGAAAAAAGACAAAAATCCAAAAGGCAAACTAGTTTGGGGAAGTATGAAATGTGGTTTTTCGAATTAAAATGCGGTTTACTCTAAATTCTAAAAACCTTGCAACTCCTAATTCTGGGGGTCCAGAACTAGAATAGAAGATATCCCATTGCCTCTCCTTTGGAAACAGCTCAGACAAAACACATGGTCTCCACAGAACTGCACTGCCTCAGAGATGTAACTGAATTTTAATAAAATCTGTTTGTACTTCCTGTATACCAACTCTAGGAAGGCACTACCACTTCTACATATCTCATTTCCCTGAAAGTGAAACCTAGCAAGATAAATGAGCCCCTCTCTGCCTCAAAGGGAGATCTTGGAGAGATCCCTGAGATCAGAGGGACTCCTGAGACAATAGTGTGACATAATAGTCCCAAAACTTGGATTCGAATTATACCTTTGCTACTTAGTACCTGTAAGACCCTGGGCAAATCACTTAGTCTCTCTTGTTCTAAGTTTCTCCATCTACAAAGTCAGGAGTCCAGAATAGATTTAATTCAACATTTAAGAGCCTACCTACTATATGCAAGGAACTATGTTAGATTTTGAGATACTGAGGGAGGAAAAATCAAAACAATTACTCAAGAAGGTTACGTTCTACTGGCAGAGGAGCCAGTAGCTTTAAACCCTACAAAATCATAACCTTCCTTAGTGCAGTGTTTTGCACATAGTAGGCATTTAATTAAAAAAAAATCACTTCTCTTCTTTCAGCCTTATCTCCCCAACCCCCATATCTGTATGATTTGGGCCTCAGTTTCTTCATCTGTAAAATGAGAATGGAGGGAGAGAGAGAGAGAAAAGATGAGGTCCCTTCTATATGATTTTTATTATCTGCCTATTTTTATTTTTTCCATTTTTATTTTTCTCCTCTTTTCTCACCACTCCTCCCTTTCCCACCAATTTTCCCCTTCATTTTTCTTTCTGATTTCCAATAATATAAAGCCACACCAGTTGTGGGGAGGGGGGCACTAACATCCAAAGTTGTTAAATTCAGTGACTGAGCATAGGACAGCCTTGAGCACTGGAAGCCTGGATCATACCAAGGGAATCTGCCCCCCAAGATTCCTCCTTCAAAATCTGGGGATTGACATTATAAAAGTGAAAATGAACAGGCTTCCTTTTTGTTAACAAATATGACTGACAAAAGTAGAAAGTGATACACAGTACCAAGGGCAACATTCTCTCAGGGAATGTCCTTTGAGAGGGGTTGCATTTTCTGTGTCCACACACAACAAAAAGATAAGTCTCTCTGGCCCCCCTTTAAAAAACAAACAAAATCCCTCATCTTCCATCTTGGAACCATTACTAAGAACTGGGTCCACAGCAGAAGATAACTAGACAACTACAGTTAAGTGACTTGCCCAGGGTCATACAGCTAGAAAGTGTCTAAGGCCACATTTAACCTCAGGACTTCTCATCTCTAGGCTTGGCTCTCAATCCACTGAGCTACCTACCTGCCCCACCTTTTTTTTTTTTTTTAATCCTTAACTTCTGTGTATTGGTTCCTTGGTGGAAGAGTGGTAAGGGTGGGCAATGGGGGTCAAGTGACCTGCCCAGGGTCCCGCAGCTGGGAAGTGTCTGAGGCTGGATTTGAACCTAGGACCTCCCGTCTCTAGGCTTAGCTCTCAGTCCACTGAGCTACCCAGCTGCCCCCCCACCTTTTTTTAAGGTTAAAAAAAAAAAAAGCTTTGAGTTTGCCTTTAACTCTCCTCTCTCTGGACAAAAGTCAATATTCCTTATTTTCTCTCTTTCCTGTATCTTTATTCAGTTATTGCCAGATATGCCTCTATAGAATCTCACAGAATCCTATATACAGAGGTAGAAAGGGCCCTCCAAAGACTATCACCTTCATTCTACAGATGAGGAAACTGAGGCCCAGGAAGGCCAAGTGATTTGGCTAGGATAACAAGCAGAAATGATTAGAGGCAGAATTTGAACTCAAGTCCTCTGAGTCTAAGGGCTAGTAGGCTTAGGCTACCAAATTTAATTTCATACTCACACTGTTCACAGCCCTTATGCTACGCACTGAGGATGCCAATAAAGAAACAGAATGGTTTTTGTTCTGAAGGGTCAGGAACACGGACACAGAAAAATAAATTTGAAGCTCTCTTCCCCACCGAAGGAGATCCCAGCATGGAATCAAATATCCTTGAGGATGAATCAGGACAACAAGGGTACCAAGGTGTCCTTGGAGTAGATAGGGAACCCTAGCCACACGGGACCCAACCCTGACAGGCTTTGAGCACCGGGTGGTAGGGAAGCTGTAACTTTGCTGCTTTGGGGAAGAGTTGTCTATACAAATGTGTCTTGGGCAGAACTCTCTGTTGGAAGTCCTTCTTGAATAAATGTGTGAGTGGGGAGGTGGGTGGGTATAACATTGACACCATCCCAGAGACTGTTCCATGGAAACAGCCATTCACTCGAGTTAGTAGAGGCAAACCAAAATTTGTGCCAGGCAGGGGAAAAGATACTTGATTTCACATACTTCACATTCATGGCAACTGCCACAGGGAAGGATAGGCTGGGAAAAAGCCAAAGATCCAAGGAGGAAGCCAGATTTCCATCTCTGGAGGTCTTTAAGGAAAAAAAAAAGAGAGAGAAATCTTTCCTTTTCCTTTTTTTTTTTTAACTCTTACCTTCTGTCTTAGAATTGATATTCAGTATCAGTTCCAAGGCAGAAGAGCAAGAAGGGCCAGGCAATGGGGGTTAAGAGACTTGCCCAGGGGCACACAGATATGAGGTCACATTTGAACCCAGGACCTCCTGTCTCCATCCACCGAGTTACCTAGCTACCCCAAATCTTTCCTTTTAACATCATATTCTTGGGATCATGTAGGGATAGTTATTCTGGAGACAGCGGACTGAACAAGATGACCTTTATAGACTCCTTCCAACTGAGCATCTGGTTTTCACAGGCTATCTTTGTGCTGAGGGTACCATCAAAGGGGCTTGTCTGGCAAGTCTTAGAGTTTGGGCAGAGGACAGATCCACAATGCCATCCATCCCCCAAGGAGTTAACAGAAAGGCGCAGTGGCCAGATCATATGCAGGGCTGAAGCCGTCTTTCTCAGGCTAGGAAGAAACCTTATATAATGGAGTTAATGTTACAGGCAGTTGTCTTTCTAGGACAGGGTTCGCCTTTCCAGCAGCCCTAAGGAGGCCTCCTAGTCACCATATCACCTTGGATCTGAATTTGCTTTTTGCTATGGGACTCAGTGAATTATTCACCAGCTGTGAAGGCAGCCCTGGATTTGGTGCAGAGTTGGATCCAGGTGGTGGGCTGTAAAAAGAGGAAGATGGAGACTCTACGTGACCTCATTCAGACCTCTTTAGTAGTCAGACTGGCAGAGAGGCTAAAGGGAACAGAAGGAATAAGGAATGTCTTGCTCAGTTTGTCAAGGATGCTAAAAACTCGAACTGCAGGACGCGTTGATGGCAGCAACCCCCTAAAAATGGGTCTCCCCTCTACCCAGCCCCCAACTCTTCTGTGGATTCACTGAGAGTCTGTCATCCTCAGAGGCTTAGAACATCACCCTTGGATGAAGTTTAAGAAATTCCTCAGTTTCCCAGGGGACTAGAAGGGCTTATGCATATGTGTCTATCTGTTTCTATTTCAAGTCACTCTTCCCCTCCAAGAAGAAAGAAAGCCCAGACATAGTTTAAACAGGAAAGTCGGGGGTTGGGTCAGGGTAGGGTGGAGAAGCAGGGATCGGGTTCATGATACTGTATTTCCATTGCCTCATCAGGCAGCAGAAGGGTCCAGGGTCACATTTCACTTCTCAGGCATGTGGCCGGATCCAGGGAAGAATTTGCTTCAGTGACTAGGACTACAGAGCTAACTCCCACGGCCCCCACCCATCCTGCCAGACCAGGCTCCTCTGGGTCTGGAACCCAATGCCAGAGAGCTCCTTCACCCCTGGCTGCTATTGGCTCTGGCACAGAGAGGCCTGACACCTGAGACTCCTGTACGCCTTCCTCCCAGGCAAGGAGAGTCAGTGGGTGGTGAGGGAACCAAAGCAAGAATGGATGGAACCCTGGAGAGGAGACTAAGAAAACGAATTCGGCAGTTCTCTTTGTTTGGACTGGCTTTACTTCTAAATCTTTACTACTACTGATAACCAAGGGAATTCTGAAGAATGATGAGCTAAGAGACAAGGAGTCAGAAAGGAGAGGCCTGGATCACTATCCATTCCAGGCCAGATACCTGCGAACAATTTGCTTAGGGATTCTTTATACCCTAAGTTTTTTCCTTCAGATACCTTGGGAAGTTATACTTCTGAAGGGAGCTAGCAAGAAAGGAAGGAAGAAAAGAGGAAGAGAAAGATGGAAAGAAGGAATAGAGGAAGGAAGGGAGGGAGGAAGAAAAGGAGGAAAGAAAGAAGGAAGGAAGGAAGGAAGGAAGGAAGGAAGGAAGGAAGGAAGGAAGGAGCATTTAAATATCTATGTTCTAGGTACTGTGTTAAATAAAACTTTATAAATATTATCTTATTTGATATATCTGAATGAGTAAAAGGAAAGAAGTTTTCTAAAAAGAAACCAGAATGATAAGAGGCAGAAGCAAGAATGGGATAGAGGAAGAGAGGAATGGAATCTAATTCTAGAGACTTGGCTGGACAGGAAGCTTGTGTCCTTGTGGATAGGGAGACAGGGATAGACAATGGCCCTGTGATTTCATTAACATAGGGAACTCCCTGGATAAAGGAACTCCCTCTGCTACTGAGGCCTTCTTCACAATTTTACAATCTTAAAAAGTTGCCTAGAGGATTGAGGTAGATGTTCTGTAACTTGCCCAGGGGCACAGAGCCAGGAGGTCAGACACAGGACTTGAACCCAGGTCTAAGAGTGAATTAAAAACAGATTATCCTTATAAGACAAGAACACATTCAATGAAGTCAAGAGAGCTGTTATATCTTTGGGAAAGGGGCAGCTTCCTACATTTTAGGACTTCTTCGGGTACCATCTTCAACTGAAGCATGAGGGGCTCTATTTAGAATTTTTTTTAAACACTTACTTGCTGTCTTAGTAACAATTCTAATACAGAAGAGCAAGGGCTGAGCAAGTGGAGTTAAGTGATTCGCTCAGGGTCACACAATAAAGAAGTGCCTGCGGCCAGATTTGAACCCAGATTTTTTGGATTCTAGACCTGGCACTTTATCCACTGTGCCAACTACCTGCTCCTCTATTTAGAATTGAGAAAAAAGTTCCTGACTGTGGGGGGATATTAGAACTCCAAAAGGCAGACTGCTGTGTTGGAGCCTGAAGGCCTCTGGGAGTCAGAGAAGCTTTTAATCACTAATGAATAAAGATTCCTGGCAGATCAAAGGAAGTGCTCCTCCTCGGCTAGTAGGAGCAGGGTGCTGCCAAAGAAGGTTGCCTACCCGGCTATACTAGATGCTGCTCTCCTGGTTCTGTCTGAAGAAACCAAAGAGTTCCAGAGTGGAAAAGCAGATCATTCATTAGGTATAGAACAGGAAGGGGAAAGGAACTTGTCTCCTCCAGCATCAGAGACAGAGAGACAAAGAGAGAGAGAGACAGAGACGGAGACAGAGACAGAGACAGAGAGACAGAGAGAGAGAGAGAGAGAGAGAGAGAGAGAGAGAGAGAGAGAGAGAGAGAGAGAGAGAGAGAGTGTTTGTGATGGATGTGAAAGCACTTAACCTGTTAGGTTTACAGTATAGAGCATTTGCACTGCAACCGAACATCTCTGTTCCCATACAAATCTAGGCCAGGAGGTCCTGGTTAGAGTCCAATTCCTTTGCTTTCAGCCCTCAGGAGCTGAGGCAAATACTTATAGCTTAACAAGCAGCTTGGTTTTGATGCTACAGAGGACAATATGGCCTGGCTGGGCCTGGGTGGCACAATAACTGTTCATCTTTCCATGATAACCTCCCCCACCCCAAACAGAGGAGGGAGGATATTCAAAAACAACTCTCGGCAAAGGCAATCCTACCCTTCCCCCATCCATCAGGCTCCAGACACATAAACAAGCAGGAATCCCTCAGCCCTTGCCAAGATCTTAGTCTTTTCTTGGCAAGGGCCTCTAACTGGGGGCCTGTCCCTCACTAGCCATCCCTCGTGGTAAACATGGGTGTTTGTTTATGCCAATGGAGTGAGAAAATCTCAACTGGTTACTAAAGCTAAAAGAGGAAATAAAGAGGCCAGAAAACCTGAGGTCTCCCCCTATTTACTGATTGACCGATTCCCCACGGTCTCCCAGTGTGGCTCCTGGAGATAACAACACCCTGGTGTGAAGGTTAGAAAAAGCCTAGTTTAGGGTATCACCACCCTTGCCTGCCTCATCCTCTTAAGACTGAGAGTGATCTCAGCTCCCTTTCTACAGCAGGGCTTCAAAGAAGCTGGCAGAACTGTCTGTCCATCCCATGGTGGCAGCTCTGGCCAGGAGAAGTTCTCTAGAACACTGTGGATTTTTATTCCCTACAGCTATTGGTAATTTTTCCCCCCTAAGCTACCAGCATTCCACCCATGGAATTTCATTCATCTTTAGTCCAGTCCCAGGAGGGGGTAGTCCATATTTCAGAGACAGACAAAAGCTAGGGTTAAGGGGGTAGCCTGAGGTTACACTGAAGAGGCTAGGGAGAGAGGGATACAAACTCACAGACCCTACTGTATGATCCTGGTGGGGGTGGGGGGTGGGTGGGCCAAAAAGGCCCAAACATGGGGTGTAGCCAATAAAGCCCTCCCAGATCCTGAAAAGCTCTGACTCAATAACAGGGCAAAGATGAGGAAGAAGGTATGAAAGGAAATTGAGAATCCAGATTATAGGGAGACAGAAGAGGAATGGAGAAGAGGCAGTGGCTAAGACCTAAAAATATTGGAGGGCTGGGGGGGATCAGGGTAGATGAGTCAGGGAGTTAGATTTTTCTCAGTGGTGCAGCATGTCTCACTGATACTGCTATTTAGCAACAAATGAATGGGAAGGCACTTGTTTACCTGGGGTGGGATGGGGCTAAGTTCCATTTCCAAACCCATGTGCCCCCATCGGGATCCTTATTGAGTCTCGGGATGGGTACATGAAGTTAGTTTGGCCCTAACCCAGACCCTTAATGCCTTTAAACTAGACCCAGGTCTCCCTTTGAGACCAAGGCTGAGGAGAATCCATAGAGTGTCTAGACTCATAGTCTGTGTCTCTCCTCAGCCTATGAGGAGCTTGAGCCACTCACTCCACGTCTCTCTATATCCTTCTCCTGGCTCAGAGACTCTTGCCTCTTGGGGTGGTTGTAGCCAAGGAGCAAATGTTGGCTGTCATGGTGGCATTTGGTAACGCAGCATCCCAGCTGGGCCATCTCTGGTCAGAAAGCCAGCTGGTGAGCTCTAAACAATGGCAATGGGGGTGGGGAGTGGGGGAAGCTTATGAATTAAAAATAGATGCTAGTAATAGCCCGGAGACTGGAGAGAGCATGTGCAGCTCTCTATTTACAAGAGAAAAGAATACCTTCTATTCAGGCATAGACTACAGGGATTAAACTGCCACCACCCAGGCTTTTTACATTAACCAAGTATCCTCTGGTGCCTGGGGGAAACCAGCTGCTGACAGCAAACCAAGTTTCCTGAACCATCTTTACCTCTCCTCCCAGCCCTATCCCCCAGTTTATATTTTGGATGGGAACACAGGATCAGAGGATTTCAAGCTGGACTTCAAAGATCATTTAATCAACCCCTCTCACTTTATTTATTTGTTTGTTTTGTTTTTTTAAACCCTTATCTTCCATCTTAGAATCAATACTGTGTATTGGTTCTAGGAAGTGTCTGAGGCCAGATTTGAACCTAGGACCTCCGTCTCTAGAAACCCCCTCATTTTAAATGAGGACTATGAGGCCCACAGTATCCAAGTGATTTTTCCCAAAGACACAAAAGTTACAGAGAGTTAACAAGGGTCAGAATCTGAACTCCTCTGACTTCAAATCCATCTTTCTTTCCACTCTACTCTATCCGGACCAATTTTTCCCCTGAAAAACAAACAAACAAACAAACAAAAACTCACTTCACATTCCTGAAGGAAAAAAACTCTAAGGGCTGGAAAAGCTTATGCAAAGGACAACTAAGAGAAGCAATCACTAGTCTTCATGATGAGGAAATAGATAGAAGTCTTGTTCTAAGCTCTGGCTGGCCTCTTTGCTGTTCCTCTGTCTCTAGACTGTTCCTTTTCCCTGGCTCTCCACCTGGCCTGGAACACTCTTCTTCTCATTCTTGCTTCCTGCTTTCTCTGGCTTCCTTCAAGACTCAGCTGAAATCCCATTTTCTGTAGGAAGCCTTTCCCAGCAACCCCTACTATTAGTTCCCTCCCTCTAAGATTATCTTCATTTTTAAAAAATATAATTTTATTTTTTAAAATAATTTTCCATGGTTCCGTGATTCATGTTGTCTCCATCCCCCTTTCACTCCCCCCTTCCAGAGCTGACAAGCTATTCCACATGTAATACATATATACATGTATTACAAAATTACCTTCAGTTTACACCGTATCCTTCTTTGTATACTGTGTCCTCCATAAGAACTGGAGCTCAGGGGCAGCATTTCTGCCTTTCTTTATATGCTTAGCTTGTGGCTTGTTTGTTTGTTTTCATGTAAAACCCTTCCCTTCTGTCTTAGAATCAATATATAGCACTGACTCCAAGGCAAGAGAGCAACAAGGGTGAGGCAATTGGAGTTAAGTGACTTGCCTAGGGTCACACAATTAGGAAGAGTCTAAGACCACATTTGAACCCAGGACCTCCTGTCTCTACCCTGACTCAATCCACTGAGCTACCTAGCTGCCCCTGTTAGCTTTTAACAAGATGCCTGCTACATAGTAAATCCTTGACTAAAGAGAGACCTCAAGTCGCAGCCGGGTCTCATAAAAAGAATACCATATTAGAAATATAGAGAATTACGTTCTAATTCTGGCTGTGTCTCTAGAACAAGGGATCCCAGGCAAGTCATGAAGCTGCTAGTGAGGCAGAACAGGACACAGAGCTCTGGACCACTCTGAGGCTTCAGGGACTTGACTCTTAACGTTGGTAACTTTCTCTAGCTCTTAAGAGGTCAGTATTCTGGTGCCCTTCTACCCCGAAAGGGTTAATGCTGCTTCTAGAAGGGTCAGACTTAGATCCTCATAATAATAGTTTCCATGAATGTTAGATATTAGAGAGACCTAGAAGATCAATTGGTTTAATAACTTCATTTGAAAGATTCAAATTCAGCCTCAGACACTTATTGGCTCTTTGGCCAAGTCACTTAATCCAATCATTCAATTTAAGAAACATTTATGGGGGCAGCTGGGTAGCTCAGTGGATTGAGAGCCAGGCCTAGAGACAGGAGGTCCTAGGTTCAAATCTGGCCTCAGACACTTCCCAGCTGTGTGACCCTGGGCAAGTCATTTGACCCCCATTGCCTACCCTTACCAATCTTCCACCTATAAGTCAATACACAGAAGTTAAGGGTTTAAAATAAAAAAAAAGAAAAGAAAAAGAAACATTTATTTATACTTAATCTCCCTCTTAGTCTCAGTTTCTTCATCTGTAAAATAAAGATAAGTACCCACCTCCCAGTGTTTCGGTAAGGATTAAATGAGATAACATCTATCTATAAAGGACTTTGCAAACTTTGACATGCTATTTAAATGCTGATTCTTACTGCTTTTATGTATTTTATCAAAGATTTATTTAATATTATTGTTACCTATTTGAGGCTTATCAGTGAAATGGAAATAGTAATTCCTAACCTGCCTCCTTTTCATGACTAATGTGAAAATCAATTTAAGTCATAATATGTAAAAAGTTAAAAGTATCTGATAAGGGGCAGCTAGCTGGCTCAGTCGATAGAGAGCCAAACCCGGAGGCAGGAGGTCCTAGGTTCAAATTTGGCTTCAGGCACTTATGCTGGGCAAGTCACTTAATCCCCACTGCTTAGCTCTTACTGATCTTCTGCCTTGGAACCGATACTTAGTATTGACCCTAAGACAGAAGATTAAAAAAAGTGACCAATAGATATAAAACAGAGACAATTATTTCTATCTTAAGTAAGACCCAGAAAACTCAGAGGTCAGCCTATGTGATCTCGTCACAAGTCACCGAATGCCACTGCGCCTTTTCGGAACCCTCCTCCCTCTCTCGCTCTCTTTGGAACAATGTACGGATCAAATGAGACAACAGATGGAGGACCCTGGCAGGTCAGCTTACCAAACCGACTAGTATGTCCAACCTGTCACCAAGAGCCCTACTTGCCCCTTGGCCCAACCATTCCTGTGTTTCCAGCATCAACGACGCTAGTCTCTCCTTACTCTCTGCCTTCCATTGTCCTCTGTTCAGAAGGCTTTCCAAATTCTGCTGCATTCAGAAATACGGAGATTCAAGTTCTCTTTTCTTACAGAATAGTTTTAACAATTTGTTCCTTCTCTTTACTTAAAAAAAAAAAAAGACCTAAACAATATATATAACAACTCTGCAAGCATGACCACCAGATGCTCAGTAAACTCTAACATTTTACCATTCACCATCCTGCCTCCTCTGAGCTCTAGGACACATAACAATTTCAGTTCATTCATTCACCTCCCACCTTTTGGAGCAAGGAACATGAATTTTTTTAAACCCTTACCTTCTGGACTGGTCCCAAGGCAGAAGAGTGTGAAGGACTAGGCAACGAGGATTAGGTAACTTGCCCAGAGTCCCAGAGCTAGGAAGTATCTGAGGCCAAATTTGAACTCAGGACCTCCTGTCTCTAGGTCTGGCTCTCTATCCACTGAGCCACCTGGCTGCCCCCTGATCATTAACTTTTTTCTTTTTTTTTTTAAATTCTTTTTTTTAGAAAAATTTTCCATGGTCACATGATTCATGTTCTTACTTTCCCCTTCACCCCCCACCCCCCCCACACAACCCCTCCCATAGCTGACGTGTTTTTCCACTGGTTTTAATATGTCATTAACTTTTTTTTTTTTCTGAGAGAGCTACTTTTGATTTTTCCCCAAAGGGAGGACAGAGAATGCTGGTACCCAAGTGCTATCCACTGAGTATTTTGGAGGATGAGGCTGGCTGTCAGATATTGTCTCTTCTCTACAAACTAAAGAGTAAGTGGCTCACTTGAATAGAGGCATAAAGGGTTCAAATCTGGACTCAGACACTTCCTAGCTGTGTGACCCTGGGCAAGTCACTTAATCCTCATTGTCTAGCCCTTTTCACTCTTCTGCCTCAGAACTGATAGTTGGTATTGATTCTAAGGCAGAAGGCAAGAGTTTAAAAAATAAAAAAGTAGTGGGCTTGGTGGACACCCACAATGGGCTTTCAGACCCACTGGCAGATAGAGACTACCTATTGGAGAGCCCTGATCTGAGGAACCAAGGGTTAAGTCACCCATGGATCAACAGCTCAATAGCCAAGAGACAGCTGGTGCTAAAGCTTGCAAAATAGGATCAAACCAAAGTACCACATGAAATGCCAGGATTATTCCCTCTTACTGGTCTCTTAATTTTTTTTTTCTTTAAAAATATTTTTAAATTTAAGAGGCAGCTAGGTGACTCAGTGGATAGTGAGGTCCTGGGTTCAAATGTGACCTCAGACATTTTCTAGCTGTGTGACTCCAGGCAAGTCACTTACCCCCAACTGCCTAGCCTTTGCCACTTTTCTGCCTTAGAACCAATATACGGTATTGATTCTAAGAGGAAAGGTAAGTTTTTAAATTTTTTAAAAATTAAATTAAATTTCATTTTTTCCCCAATTACACATAAATCAGTCTCTCAATTTTGCATATAAGAGTTCTTTACAGTTTTCAAAAAGATTTCACGTTCATTGTCTTGTTTGGTCTTACCGCAGAACTGTGTAAGCAGGACAGATAGAAGCATCCCCCTTTAGTAGGAGAGAAAATTAAGATTCTGCAACATTTCACATCTATTCCTTTCTTTTCACTCATGGCGCCAACATCTTCATTCATGGCCTTGTGACCTCTGAACTAGATGACTATAAAAGCTGACTGTCCATCCTCCCCGCCCCCACCCCTTTCCACCCCCCCCAGCTCCTTCCCCCCCCCAAAGAGCTGCCAAAAGAATGTTCTTTGGACAAGGGTCTGACAATGCCACTCCTGCTTGAAACCCTTCATTGGCTCCCTATTGCCTCTATAGGATCAAATAACTTCTCTGCCTGGGATTTAAGCCCCTCCACAAGATAGCTCTCATCTACCTTTCCATCCTTATTTTACATTATTCTCCTTCACACAGTCCGCCTTTCAAAGAAACTGAATTACTAGCTATTCCCCTAACTTGTCTTATTTTCTCCAGTCTTTGTGCATTCATGCAGGCTATCCTTCAGGTCTAGAATCCTCCACATGCTCCACGACTCTCCGCTGGCCGAGTTCCTTTTCTTCCTTCATGGTTCAGTTCAGGTGCTATTTGATCCACAAAGCCTTCCCTGATCAGCTGAAAGTGATCTCTCCCTCCTCAAATGTTCTTCCATTATTCTGTCTGGATCTCTCCTTTGCCTCTAGCACTTTGAACTTTGCGTCACGCTTACTTGTGTTCAGGTCACATCCCCGCTATTAGTTTACAAACATCTTGAGACCAGGGATTTTATCATTTTTCATCTCTATATCCCTAGTGCCCAACAGCAGCTTCTGAGCACTCATGAATGCTTACTGAATGGAACTAAATCAGTAGAATAGCTTGGCCAACGTCACCCTTATTCATTGCATCATTGAGGCTAGAACCCAGATAGCCTGACTCCTTCAACTGCGCAACACTGCCAATCAGCACACTTCACAGCTCTTTCCTCCTCCTCAGCGGGTCATTCAGGGAAAGCAAACCAACTTATCCTCCAAGGCAAAACGTAACTAGGAGGAGAGATGAACTACCAAATGATCAACACGTAGAAACTGTTTCGTTTTATTATCTCCTATTGGGAGGGCTTCCACCCCACCATGGAAGAGGACACTCATTTCTAAACCTAATTTTCCCCATACCGTTTTCCAATTTTCCCAGCAGTTTTTTGTCAAATAGTGAGTTTTTGTCCCAAATGCTGGGAAGGATGCTCGTTTCTGAAAAGCATCATTGTAAGTAGCTGGAACGGGACGGGATAGACGCTCTATCCTGTTTCTCTGGCAAAACCTCCCTGCCTCCCTTTCCTCCTCCTCCCAACGCCCAGCTCACCTTATCCGAGAGACCCTCGGACTCCTCGGCCAAAAAATAGGCGTTGCCGCCCTCTGCCAACAGCAGGGCGGTGTCGGTGGTGGAGGAAGACCGGGGTCGACACTGGTGTTGGTGCAAGATGGCCGTCAGGCTGCTGTCCTGAGGGGCCTTGCGCAGCAGGTGAGGGCTGCCCCGCTGGGGCTCCAGAGAGCTGCTCTTGGTTCTGCGGCTGCTACCGCCACCCCCACCACCACCCCCGCCACTGCTGTGCAGGCTGGCCCCCCTCTTAATGGAGGGGCGGGAGCGGATCTGTTGCAGCACCCGATTGAAGGCAGTGGGCCGAGCAGGCAGGTCGTGTAGGGACATGGCGTAGGAGACACGGTGCATCTCTGGGGAGCGCTCCTTCTCGTCCGGGGAGTCATGGTCCGACATGCCGTGCTGCGGCTGCTGCAGGGGCTGCTGCGGCGGCGGCGAATCCTGAGATGCCTGTTGCTGTTGTTGCTGCTGCTGCTGCTGCTCCCGTTCCCGGGACCGCCTTCGACTGTGGAACAGATGCTTCAGGCCGTGGCCAAACATGGAGCCCTCCGAGAGCTGCTGGATTTTCTTCAGGAGAGAAGACAAAGGATAAAAAGGATCAGAATGCATCTTCCTGCTTTGACTTAAAAGGTCCTCCGGGACCTGCTCCTAGCGAGATCCTGGCCATGGGCGACACTCCCCACATTCAGAGGTCCCCAGGGAGACACTTCTCTTGGCCAACCTCCCTGCCTTAGGAGCTTCACCTCTCCCAGCCTCAGTTTCCTCATCTGTAAAATTGGGGTAACATCTCAAAGAGGGGTTGTGAGAATCAAATGTCCTATTTGTAAAGCATGTAGCAAATCTTAAAGCCCTACATAAATGCTAACTATTGTTAACATTATTATCACAAGCAAGAAAACTGAATTCTGGAAAGGGAAAATACCATATCCAGGAAGGTAGTAAGTAGCATAAACAGGACCGAAAGATAATTTATTGTTGCTCAGTCATTTTCGGTTGCGACTGACCCTTCATGACCCCATTTAGGGTTCTTTTGTTTCTTCCTTCAGATCTTTTTACAAATGAGGAAACTGAGGCAAATAGAGTGAAGTGACTTGCTTAGGGTCACAGCTAGTAAAGTGTGAATTTGAACTCAGGAGGATGAGTCTAGAACCAGGATCTGCCCACTAAATCATTTAGCTGCCCCTTTAAAGATATATATGATATGTATCATGTGTGTATAGATGATGTATAATATGGGTGCAGAGATGATATGTGTAATGTATCATGTATATGATATATATCATACATGTATACCTGATATGTATAACATATACACTTCCTTTCCTCGATGTATACATGATATATATACATATATATGTAACATGTATGTTTCGTTTCTACTTCATGACTTTTCCCATCACAGTTTTAATATCATGGATCAGCATAAGAAATTAATTGGGGGGGGTAGCTGGGTAGCTCAGTGGATTGAGAACCAGGCCTAGAGACGGGAGATTCTGGGTTCAAAGCTGACCTTAAACACTTCCTAGCTGTGTGACCCTAGGCAAGTCACTTCACCTCCATTGCCTAGCCTTTACCACTCTTTTGTCTTAGAACCAAAATACAGTATCCATTCTAAGACAGAAGGAAAGGGTTTAAAAAAAAAAAAAGAAAAAGGAATTAAATGGGAATTTGGGGGGAGTCACAGATGACACACAAAGGCCAGCAGGTGACACCGAAAAAGTTTAGAAACTCAGAAATGTCTAAAATATATGTATAGTATTGTATAATAGCAACATATTTTATCTGTTAATCCCATAAATATATAAAATTTCTTTTACTGTAAACACCCCATAAAAGAAAAAGAAAAAATTCAGACTTCTTTGGTACAAAAGGAGAGCCAAAAAATGTTACATGGATTTTCCACATATTTATGTTGGTGCCATGTCCCTAACCCCCACTATGTGGAAGGGATACCCATAGACACACATGTATGTATACATCTACGTATATGTGTCAGACACACATGTGTAGATTAAAAAATTATACATACAAGGGTATACAAAACAAAAAATCAATGAACTAAATCAGTCTTGAAGTCAGGAATGCAGTGAAACAGACAGCTCAGAGACCCTTCATCTCACAGCAACATGTAGATGTGGTTTTGTATGTGTGTATGTACACACATACACACATGTATATACGTGTGTATGCATTTGCACATAGGTCTTTAAGGTATATACATATATATGTACACGTGCAGACTGTACACACACAGTGTTAAACATATAATCCCCTAAGAGGACGACACTGGAGGGTGACATTCTCTAGTCTCCTGTTCAGTGTCATCTTTATTTATCCCCAAATGACCTTTCCATGCTATTCCTCTTCTCCTCTTCTACAAACAGGACTCCACACCATTCCCGAAATACGCCTCATTTTCCTACCCTTGCTTACGTTATTTCCTCTGCCTGGATGCCGTCCTTTTAGTTCCCTGAATCTCCATGTCAACCTTCTCAAACGTTATCTTATCATTCATAATTGGATTTGAATCCTACCTTCTCGGTGAAGATTTTCCTGACCAGCTCACTCTCTCCCTGAATTCATCTTTCCCTCTTCTATGCTTATAAAATAGTTTTCAGTCGTATGACATAATAGAAAGAATGCTGGACTTGAAGTGAAGGGATTTCAGTTGAAATCCCAGCCCTGCCACTTCTACCTGCATGAGCTTTGGCAAAGCGCTTATCCATCCTTTTTGGGTCTCAGGTTTCTGGTCTGTAAATGAGGGAGCTGCACCAGATGACCTCTAAGGCCCCTTCTAATTTGAAATCTATTCTCCTCTGGTCTCTTAAGGCCTTTATCACAGTCTGTCTTAGAGCAGATATTTTGGCGTGCATATCTGATCTTGCCTACTAAACTGAAAATTCCTAGAGGGTCATGACTATACCTTAATCATTTTCACAATGCCTACAGCCATTACCATATTATAGACTCTCAATAAAGTTTGCTGAATGAATGTGGACATGTAAATTTTGCCTTTAAAAAAAACCCTTACCTTCCATCTTAGAATCAATACTATGTATTGGTTTCAAGGCAGAAGAGCAGTAAGGGCTAGGCAATGGGGGTTAAGTGACTTGCCCAGGGTCACATAGTTAGGAAGTGTCTGAGACCAGGACCTCCCATCTCTAGGCTCGGCTCTCAATTCACTGAGCCACCAAGATGCCCCTTTTCCTTTTTCTTTTTCTTTTTCTTTTTCTTTTTCTTTTTCTTTTTCTNTTTCTTTCTTTCTTTCTTTCTTTCTTTCTTTCTTTCTTTCTTTCTTTCTTTCTTTCTTTCTTTCTTTCTTTCTTTCTTTTAAATAAGCCTTAAAGGGACTTATAAAGAAAGAATACCATCCATACCGAGAGAAAGAACTGTGGGAGTAGAAACATAGAAGAAAATAATATGACTTATCATTTTTTATATGGGTATATGATTTAGGGTTTCAGTTTTAAAAGATTGCTCTATTGCAAAAATTAATAATATGGAAATAGGTATAAGTGATAACATTTGTATAACCCAGGGGAAGTGCTTATTGGCTCTGGGAGGGGGGAGGGAAGAGGGAAGGGAAAGAAAATGAATCATGTAAATGTGGAAAAATATATTTTTAAAATTTTAAATTAAATTTAAACTAAAAATTTTAATTAAAAATTTTAATTAAAAATTTTAATTTTAACTTTTAAAAATTAAAAAAAATTTTAAATTTAAAAAATCAGTTTCATAGCTGGTCCCAGATTGAATGCACTGACCAATCTTGGTCCCAGAAAACAGTAAGATCACACTTCTCTCTCCTCAGTAGAAGATGAGGGACTAAAAGTACAAAATATTGCATACACTATCTAGCATAGTCATTTTATGAGTCAGGTTTGCTGAAGTCTTCCTGACCCCAGGCCAGCACTCCTGTACTCCTGTACTACATAGCTGTCCTAGACAGAGGATAGCTAATACAAAAGTAGAAGATGAAAGAAGGCAAGTTTGGTTGTATGTATAAAGAGATTAGAAAATAAGATAGGGCCAGGTGTGAAGAGCTTTAAGTGCCAAACAGAATTTATATTTGTTCCTCCAGGTAATAGGGAGCCACTGGAGTTTGGTGAACAGGGGAGGAATATGTCAGATCTACACTTCAAAAAAGGTGCTTTGGCTGTGGTGTGGAAGATAGATTGGAGTGGGGAAAGATTTTAGGTAGGCTATATGTTAGGAGGCTCCTCCAGGAGTCCAGGTGAGAGGCCATGTAAGTGAAGAGAAGAGTATGGATGGCAGAGATGTGGAGGCAGAAATAAGAACCAGTGTATGATTTCCACATGCCCTGAGATGATTAGAGGAAAAAAGAATTGGGAAAGAATCAGTTAATACTAAATAGTATTAGTTCTCTTAACTCCACTAAATGATCATAGTCAGGGAGCTACACAAGGTCTTATCCAAGTATGCTGCTGACTATAAGGAATAACCAACAGTCTCTCTAAGTGGCCTCATGCATTCCTAAATGATGCTATTTCATTCTTGCAATCCTTTACTTCTTAGCATTCACTCTCTGAATTACTGTACTTTAGTCTATAGTAGGTTTGGAGTCAGGAAGATCTAAATTCAAATCCCTTCTCAGAAACATATTCTTTGGGTGACCCTTAGCATGTTTCTTAATTAACATCTGAAAGTCTGCTTCCTTTTCTGCAAAATGGAAATAATAATAGTCTCAAAGGATTATTGTGGGAAATCAGGCAAGATCATGCACTTTGAAATTTTCAAGCACTTTAGAAAAGTGAGTTTCTGCTGAGATTATTTCTATTACTCTTATTGGTTTGGTTATTCCTTCCACTGACAAAGATTATAACTATAGCCTTGTTTTCTGATTTGTACAAATCTTGTCTATATTTTCCAATGAACTCTCAAAAGAGGAATTGAAATTGTATTTGAGACCTTCCTCTTGTTTTTTATATTTCAAGGGTACCAATGCACCACTCAGTTTACCCAGATGCTATCCCCCATTATCCATATAGAAGTCCCTCCCCCAAGTCTTTTTTCTGATCATATGTGTCTTCAATAATGTCTTTTTGTGACTTTTTTGCCCATAATCCATTCTAGTAAGTTGTAGCCTGCTTACACCTGTCATGCATCTTTTTTTTATTCTGGACTTAGACCTTCTGTAAGCATTTCCATATTAATAGTTCCATACTAAAAGAATGCATACAAAACCATGAAATCTCTATATCATATTCCTTGCTTTTAAGAAAAAGCATATGACAAATTCCACACATAACTTTCAAAACTGTCCTAATTATCTGGACTTCCTTTAGGACAACCTTCTGATCTCTTCTGTGTATTGTAAAAATGTTTCAATGGCCCTCTTTTTTTGTTTTTTGTTTTGTATAACTATTATTAACCCTTTCTCTACCCCCAATCTCTTCCTCAATTAAAAACATAAAGGAAAAAAAGTATTTTAGCAGATTAAGAATAGCTAAGAAAAACAAATCTAGAGCAGTCATGTAAAAAAATATATATCTTTATACATCTTGGGCTCTTCATCCTTCTAACAGGAGGAATGTAATTTGTTTAACATGGGTTCTCTGGTAACATGTTTGGTGTAAGGATGAGGGATGGGACAAAAAGAGCCAGAAGAAGGCCGTTGGTGACAGTTACTGACAGTTGGGACCAGAGAGAGAATTCTGGGAATTGTCTGGAGGAGGAAGGAGAGGAGGAGGGACTTCTGGTGGAGGACTAAGAGAGGGAGGAGGAGAATATCTCAGCTCTAATCCAGTCCTGAGGGCTTCCTGAAGATCTTTCTTTGGACAATTGATACCCTGATTCCCTGGTCAAAGGCATCCCATCTCTTCCCACCCAGCAAGACTTCAACCAACGAGTGAGCTAAGCTCTGAGACTCCATTTTGGGAGCAACTCTTGGGCTCCTCCCCCTATTACCCAACCTTGCTGAGACACCCTTTCGGATTTGATTTTGCAATTATAGAAAAGGATAGAAATAGGAAATAGAAATAGAGACTGAAGGAGAAGTGGCAAGGGGAGACGCTTGGGAGCAGGAACTCCAAAGGTTCCTACCCGAATGACAGACCTCATAGAAATAGAGAAGAGGGCACCCTCAAATCCTTCTGCCCTTCACCCCTTTCCCCAATCCCTATATTGATACTAATAAAAGACATTCATTAGTCAGATAGTGTTCCACAGTGCCTGAGAGACGAGAGGGAGGGGAATCACAGCTTGGTCTGGCTGCCTCCATCTTGAAGCCAGACCACCTGCTGTTAAGTTGACTAACCTCTGGGGAGGCTTGCGTGAACCCCGCCCTCATTCAAAATAGGATTGGGGTCTCCCATACCTCATCCTATAGAGAAATCTTGTCCCCAACTCCTGTGGGGCAGCACGATCATCCAGGTCACCTAGTTTAGGGATGACACTCCCACAAAGTCTTGGGAGTGTATATTTGGCAGAAGGGGAGAGCCAGAAGAGAGTCTCACCTCATAGATTTACTCTCTCTCTCCTCTCTCATAACATTCATTACTGGCTCTGTTTATTCTTATATTGGTCATTGCTTTAATCAGAGTTCTTAAGTCTTTCATAGTAATTTTTCTTTATAGTGTTGTATACATTGTTTTTGTTCTTGTATACATTGTTCCTGTATACATTGTTGTCCTGGTTCTGCTCACTTACTCTGCATCAGTTCATACTTGTCAGGATTCTCTGAAATAACCTCTTTCATCATTTGTACAGTGTCCTAATATTCCATTGCATTCACATAACACACAATTTGTTCAACTCTTCTCCAAGTGATAGGAACTCTCCCCACCCTAGTTTCTAATTCATTTCTTTCCTTTTTAAAAAAACCTTTATCTTCTATCTTAGAATCAATACTAAGTATTAGTTCCAATGGAGATATGTAGCAAAGGTTAGGCAATTGGGGCTAAGGGACTTGCCCATATTGCTAGGAAGTGTCTGAGGCCACATTTGAATGCAGGACCTCCTTTTTCCAGACTGGGCTCACCTAGCTGCTCCCCTAGTTAATTTCTTATAGGTATTTGCTTATAGAAAATCTATTTTTCCTTTGAGTCTCTGCTTGCAGTTATCATGGAATTATTCATCTTTACAAATTGGATTTTCGCCATCTTTGGATCTATAAACATTCTTTATAGTAGTTGGAGTATTCTTTAGTTTCTTTATTTCTCCAGCCTTAATTTCTGAATTAGGACTTGGTATAATTGGTACCGGCTCTTTCCCACACTCTGGTTTTCGGTGGGTGGGATGGCCTCAATACTTGGTCTTGTCCTATATTCCTTAGATTCTGTCATATCCTGGAAAGCCCCTGGGATCTCCGAAGTTCAGAGCTCTGGATGTATTAGGTCCTCTGTGACATCTCAGGTCATGTTAAGGACCTCAGAACCTCTGGCTCTGAGGTGTCTTGTTCTGAGCAATAATGTGTTTTACTGATTGAAACAAGGCATCCATCCAACCACCCTGGGGCTTTCTCCACTCTTGTTGCCATGGGGATACAAAGCCTTGCAGGGTCCAGGTGTGGTTCACCTTTGCCAGCATTGAGAGGCTACCGGTTGATGTGCCTTTGCTGGCGATCTCCTTTCCTACTACCAATGGGCCAGTGGCTTCTGGCTGATTTCTCGGGCAGTTCTGGGGTGGTAGAATTTACTGTAGTTTCTCATTGGGCTCTTGAATTGATATTTGGCTTGATGCATTTGGGGATGGGGGAAAGGGGTTGTTGGAGTAAATAAGGAGAAGTAAATTGGTCTTGCCTCTATTTAGGAAGCCATCTTGGCCAGAAGTCCCCAGGCATCATCCATCCTTGCTTCTCCCTTCTGAGAAAATGTTAGCATTTTCTTTTTTCAGCTATCATGTGTCATAGGAAGAGAACTGGTGTTCAAAGAGATGATGTTTTTCAGGAGAACACTGTTCACGGTAACAGCAATACTGTACGATGAACAGCTCTGAATGACTGAGCTATTCTCAGCAACACAATGATCCAAGACAATTCTGAAGGCCTCATGAGGAAAAACGCTATCTGCCTCCAGAGAAAGAACTGATGGCATATGAATGCAGAAACTATAAGCATACTATTTTCACTTCCTTTATTAGATGTGTGTGTGTGGTCTGTGTTTTCTTTCACAACATGACAAATAAAGAAAGATGTTTTGCATGATTGCACATGTATAACCTATATCAAATTGCTTGTTCTCTTGTGGAGGGGGGGAAGGGAGGGGGGAAGGGAGAGGATTTGGAACTTGGAATTTTAAAAAATGAATGTTAAAAATTGTTCTTACGTGTAATTGTAAGAAAATATATTATTTTTTAAAAGTTGAGGTTTTTATCCAAAGGAGAAGTCAGAGACTGCTGAGTACAGCACTTACTCTGTGGGATGACTGAAAGCCGTCTGAGATCACCAAGGAAAGGTCAGTGAGGACAGTGGATTTGCTGGTGGTGTTATTATTGCTGTTTTGGACCAGACCGGTGATTTCCTGGTCATAGGGAAAAACTTCTTCTACCTATGCAAATCAGAGATGTCTAGCCCTGGCGAATTTGCTCAGGGTCACGTAGTCAGTCTGTGTCAGAGGTAGGACTTCCTGAGGCCGAGACTGTTTTTTTTTTTTCTTCCTATTACATCAGGTGGCACTGCCTTCACACTTAGCACCTTGACAGTGTGGTCTAATCTTTACCTGTTGCTTTTTGAATATCTAAATATTTTCCTGTATGTAGATCTCACTTCCCTCAGGCTAGACTACAAACAGTGGGTTTCTGTTTTCTTTTGCTCTAGACATTATTATTCCCATTTTACCCATGAAAAACCGAGGCCTCAAGAGGATAAACAATTTACTCAATGTCTCAGAATGTCTACATGTTCGAAGTGGTAGAATATGAATGAAACTAGATCTTTTGACTCTTGAAACTTTTGAAATACAGGCACATAATAAGTATTTATCAATTGATTAATTTTTTTAAAACTCTCTATACTTCTTATGTTCTGCAATTCTACATAAGAGAAGAGAGTTTTTGCAAAGGTTTTAGGACAAGCTGGCAAAGTGGAGTCCTATATTTCCCCTTTGAAGTCAGTCTAATTTCAGGGATAGGGCTCTGGTCTGGAACAGGCAAGAGGTGATGGAGTCCCCATCGTTTCTTCTCATCTCTGATCTAGACAAACCCCCATGAAACTGAACTACTCTGAGACTATGAGTCTGCCTTAGTCGGCTTTAGACCAGGGAATGACAAAGCAGATTGTAGCTCTAAAACCACTCACAAGAAGAACTGAAGAAACTTAGATTCTAGGGGAGAAGGCACTGATCTCAGCTCTACCACTAATAATCTGTGTGACAACAGGCAAGTAATTTTTCCTTGTTGGACATCAGTTTCTCTTATCTGTACAATGAGGGGTGAGACTAGATGTCGTATAAGTTCCCTTCGAACTCTAAAACTATGATCCTGTTAACCAGGGAGGATGCAATATAAATGGACCTATTTCCAAGGATGGTTAATTTCAGCAATTGATTAGTTGCTTCCATGAAGCAGTCACATGATTTTTAAAGTTCCTACCAGATACTTCCTTGCTCCATTTCCCCTAGATTTCCCTCTCTACTTCTTTCTAAATTCCAAACCTGCTTCTGCCTTTTTGAAATGCTGTGGTTCCCTTGGCACTTCCCTTCAGTTATCAAAGGCAGTCATCCTAGCAGAGGTTTTTGGAGCAATGATGTCCATACTCTCCTCTAGAAAATTTTTAACCTTTTCCTTTCAACTCTGATGAGAGTGGAAAACCTTCAACTTCCATTACTTATGAAACTGCTTTAGAGTATAGAATTCTTTTTTTATGCATTATTATCTTTATTTGACAAATGAAGAAACAGAGGTAGACAAGGGTTGAGTAACTTGCTCAGTGTCACAGAGCTATTAAATGTTTGAGGTAGGATTGCAAACTCAGATCTTCCTGACTACCAGAAATACTCTGTTGTAAGTGAGAAAAGAAAGCTAAGTTTCTCTCTTTCTTTTTTGGTGAGTGGATACAATAATTCATTCAAAGATATGAAATACCAAAAAGCCAGATGAGTTATAAAGCATAGAATTCTTAGCCAACAAATGACAACAACAATAATAAAAATGATAGTTTGTGGTATAATGTATGACCTTATCCTAACACTATTACACCCCAAAGATATAAAATGCAGGCAAATATTGTCTCCATTTTCTAGATGAAGAAACTGAGGCAAGGAGAAGTTAAGCAGCTTGTTTTTTCTTTTCTTTTTTTTTTTTTAACCCTTACTTTCTGTCCTAATAATAACTCTAAGACAGCAAGGGGTAGACAAATGGAGTTAAGTGATTCATCCAGGGTCACAAAGCTAGGAAGTGTCTGAGGCCAAATTTGAACCCAGCTCCTCCCCACTCCAGGCCACCTAACTGCACCCCAAGTCCTATTTCTTTTCTTTTTTTTTTTTATTTTTTAAACCCTTGTACTTCGGTGTATTGTCTCATAGGTGGAAGAGTGGCAAGGGTGGGCAATGGGGGTCAACTGACTTGCCCAGGGTCACACAGCTGGGAAGTGGCTGAGGCCAGGTTTGAACCTAGGACCTCCTGTCTCTAGGCCTGACTCTCACTCCACTGAGCTACCCAGCTGCCCAGTCCTATTTCTTTTCAACTGATCAAAATAAAACCAAGACCAGAAATGATACCAAATATAACTTTGTTCTGACAATTGAAAGCAGCAACCTAAAGGTGGTGTCCTGGCAGCTGGAACCAAGAATATAATACAAGAATCCTGATTTTATCCCATTCTGTAACCCTAGGCACGCATGCCACTTATTTCTCTTGGCCCCCGATTTCCTGTACCAAGCACTCCAGAAATGAAGATTCTACAGGCACTTTTGCTAAGAAGATCTTCAGAATTTTTTCCCACCACTGACACTGTGAGGGGTTTCTGGAGACCCTTAAAGTGAGTAAGAAAAGTCAAAGGATGGTTTTTGAGTTGGGATACTGAAATGAAGCCATGTTTCCTCCTCGAACCTCTCACCCCTCTCTGTTTGCTTTACACCAGAGAAGTAGGTACTTGGCACATTCTAAGTTGCATTATAGTAGACAGCGTGTTGGACCTGGCTTCCAGCCCTGGCTCTGACATTTATTAGCTGTGTGATTCTGACCAAGGAATACCCTAGCTCTCAGCCTCAATTTCATCTGTAAAATGGAGACAATTATATCTGAAGTCCCAGAATTGCTACAAGGCTCAAATGAGATAATATATGGAAAGTGCTTTATAAACTTTATTTCACTACATAAATAACAGTTCTTATTATGTCTTGGTCTCCAGTAGTTTCTTAGGTCCTTCATAGCAGAGGTCATATCTTTGCTCTGCACCCCAACCTCAAATATCAACTCTGCACATAATAGGTGCTTAATAGATGCCTGGCGAATCTGTAAAGGAAGGAGCTGTAGCAAGATAGCACACTAATGCACTTTCAGTGGAGTTGTGAATCGGTTCAACTGTTCTAGAAAACAATTTGGAATTATACCCCAAAAGTCACTGAAATAATATATTTATCCTCTGACCCAGAGAATACCCTATTAAGCATATATTCCAAAGAAGTCAGTAATAGAAGGAAAGGTCTCATCTACATGAAAATATTTATAGCAACACTTTATATAGCAGCAAAGAACTGGAAACAGTGAGATCCATTGATTGGGGAATGGCTGAACAAATTGTGGTATATGAATGTAATGGGATATTATTGTGTGGTAAAATTATGAATATGAAGAGTTCAGAGGCACTTGGGAAGATCTGTATAAATCAATGCAGAGCAGGGTAAATGGAACCAGAAACATAGCTTCAGGGATGAGTGCCATTGATACTTTAAAGGAAAACAACAGTAGCCCTTCAGAACTCTGATGAAAATAATGACTTCAGAAGATGATGCTGAAACATGCCTCTTTCTTCTTAGCACAGAGGTTGTGAACGAAGGATACAAAATGAGGCACACATTTTTAAACATGACTGCTAATGCCGATTTATTTTACATGACTATTTACTTGACAAAGAAGAGTTGAGGGTAAGGAATGGAAGGGGATTGAGAAAGTGACAGAGAGGAAAGCATCAAGAAGACCAAAGGAAATTTGTAAAGGTGGCTTAAGTAAGCACTTTGGCCCAAGCTAGGTCCTTTGGTGGTACAGTGAGTGGATAGAATGGTGGATCTGGGACTGTTGGGACTTCTCTTCTTGAGTTCAAATCTGGCCTCAGACACTTCCTAGCTGTGTAACCCTTGGCAAGTCACTTAACCCTATTGACCTCAGTTTCCTCATCTGTAAAATGAGCTGGAGAAAGAAATGGCAGAACACTCCTGTAACTCTATCCAGAAAACCTCAAATGAGATCATGAAGAATCAGGCATGATCCATTAACAACAATAATAACAAGGTCCCTTGGAGGAATGAATTGGTGTTAGTAGCTCTAAGCTAGCTAGTGATGGGTTATATGCAGACGCTTGCTGGAGCGTAATACTGTTGTTCTTACTAGACTGGAGAACCAGACAAATACAAATAGAGTATTCTTTTTAAAAATAAATACCTTACCTTTGTTGTACAATATTGTGTATTGGTTCCAAGGCAGAAAAGTGATGAGGGTTAGGCAATGGGGGTCAAGTGACTTGCCTAGGATCACATAGCTGGGAAGTGTCTGAGGCCAGATTTGAATCTAGGACCTCCCATCTCTAGGCCTGGCTCTCAATCCATTGGGCCACCCAGCTGCCCCCCCTTTTTTTTTTAAAGAAAAGCATACACACATGCCACAACCTACCTACAAGTTTTGAAAGTGAGGAAAACCATGGCGACTGGCTCTGGAGAATTCAGCAACCAACGCATCAAAAAGCACCACCTGCTCTAACTAGCACACTCTAGAAAATAAATGTTGCTTTTACACAGAGACTTTAAAAAATTTTTTTTTCTTCTTCCAGGTGAAAGAAAAAAAATCCAAAACTTTTTAGTGATCATTACAACTAGGAAAGGAGAGCAGAAGGTCCCTATGAACTAGAGGTTCAGGGAAATCATATCACCTTAATACATTCTGAGACCAGAAGAGTAAACATTCTCTTACTTTGCCTTCAAGTGAAATTGGGCAGAAAGTGGAACTTCCTGCCCAAGAGGTTGTTGGACATAGGTATAAGTGAAGGAAAAGAAGTTTGCTATTTCCTACTCCTAGAAATTTTTTTAAACCTTTCCTTCTTTCTATCTTAGACATGATACTGGTTCTAAGGCAGAAGAGTAATAAGGGCTAAGCAACTGGGGTTAAGTGACTTGCCCAAGGTTACATGGCTGGGAAGTATCTGAGGCCACATTTGAACCCAGGACCTTCCATCTCCAGGTCTGGCTCTTAATCCACTAAGATACCTCACTGTCCCTCCCCTAGAAATTAAAACATTTCCCCCCTCCAAGTTTTTATCTGTCTGGAGTTGTCACTCACAAGGTGAAATAAAACAGGTAGGTAAAATGATTTCTGGAATTTCCCACAGAAGGATTCTGTAGTTTCTGAGTTGTTATAATGCAACTGGCTTTCTTTCTTTTCTTTTTTTTTAATAACACAACTGGTTTTCTTACTGAATCAACAATTAATTTATTAATTAAATGTCCACTGTGTACAAAGCATAAACGCTGAGACACAAAGACAAAAAAAAATCCCTATCCACAAAAAGCTTACGTTTTACCAGGAAAAATAGTATGTATGTGTCACATATAGATTTAGCGCTCAAAGGGACCTAGAAAACCATCTAATCCATGTACTTCACTTTTCATATGAAGAAACTGAATCAAATCTGGCCTCAGACACTTACTTCCCAGCTTTGTGACCCTGGGCAAGTCATTTGACCCCCATTGCCTACCCTTACCACTCTTCTGCCTTGGAGTCAATACACAGTATTGACTCCAAGACGGAAGGTAAGGATTTAAAAAAAAAAAAGAAAAAGAAACTGAGGCTGAGAGGTTGAAGTGACTTCCTGCCTGGGGTGACCTAGACAGGAAGAACCAGAGCCTAGATTGGAACCCAAATCCTCCGAAAACAACTCCCAACACCCTTCCCACTGAGGTAGCTGTTGGCATGGTGCTCTATCCACCATGCCTGCAGTCAGGAAGACCTGAATTCAAATTTGACATCTGACATTTACTGGTTATGTGACCCTGAGCAAGTCACTTCACCCCTTTTGTAAAATGGATATAATAATAACCCTTTCCTCCTAGGGTTGTTGTGAAGATCAAATGAGATAATATTAGTAGAAAGCACTTAATACAAAGTCTGGCACAGATTAGGTGCTTGATAAAGGTTCATTCCATCCTTCCTTACTGCACTGTGCAGACTTGACATTGGAGTATGCACGATAGCTATAAAACAGATGTGAAGTAATCTGAGGGGGGGAAACCCTAGGAACTGGGGGGGACTGGGAGAGTTCTCTTGCAGACAGACCTACCAGTGTGTCTCAAGTTGGAAAACTGCCTTCACTTTCCTTTCCCTAAATCCTTACCTTCTGTCTTAGAATCCATACTGGTTCCAAGGCAGAGTAGTAAGGGCTAGGGAATTGGAGCTAAGTGACTTATCCAGGGACACACAGCTAGGACATGTCTAAGGCCAGATTTGAACCTAGATCCTCCGTGCTCTAGGTCTGGCATTCTATCCACTGTGCCACCCAGCTAAGCCCATCCCTGCCTTTAGATTCTGCAAACTAAGCAGCCCAAGGGCTAAAACTAAAAAGGTCAGCCTTTTGCTCCTTCAGGTTAGGAAATGCTCAGAGATGGCAGCTCATTCCTAAAGGTTCCCAGAGTCCTGCTATTTCTAAGAGAAAGGAGAGGGATTTTTTTTTAATCCTTTACCTAATATGCGTTTATCCCCTCCATTATTATCCATCCTTTTTTCCTCAAGTGGGTTTTAATCTCATCATTCATGCCTGAGGGGGTCATCCTGAGTCACTGAAAGCTCAAGTTCCCACATTCTCCAGTGAATCTTCATTTGGAGGAATCCGGATTGAAATTGTCCTCTATTTATAGGGTCTCTATGGAAACTGAGCTAATCACCGGAAAACCCACTCTCAGGATACAGAGTGAATCGAGAAAGCCAAGTTTGACTGGGAGGAGCTTCCCACAAAGAAGGGGAGACATCCCTCCAGGTGTGGAGCTCCCAACAAGGACAACCAAGAGCAAGGAAAAGGAGCCACTGGAGTTTGGGGCCTGCTAGGGATCTCGCAGAAAACAGCTATGCAAATGTTAGTGGAATCTTTTTCTTTTTCCTAATTTCCAAGCGGATATTAACAAATAAATCTCAGCTCAAGGGCATGTGATTTCTCCCTGCCCTGCAGTGGGACAGAGCCCAGGAGGGACTGAGGGCCAGGAGACCCGGGTTCAAAGTCTAACTCTAGCACTGTGATTCCTCTTTCATTTCCTAATCCGAAAAATAAGGGGGCTGGGCTAGATCCGGGGTTCTTAACCTTTTTCTGTGTGTGTCACAGATTCCCTTTCCGCCTTTTGGTAAAGCCTATGAACCCTTTTCGGAAACACACTTTTAAAAGTATCCAGAGGGGGCAGCTGGGTAGCTCAGTGGATTGAGAGCCAGGCCTAGAGATGGGAGGTCCTAGGTTCAAATTCGGCCTCAGCCACTTCCCAGCTGTGTGACCCTGGGCAAGTCACTTGACCCCCATTGCCTACCCTTATCACTCTTCCACCTAGGAGCCAATACACAGAAGTTAAGGGTTTAAAAAAAAAATTAAAAATATCCAAGGGATTAAAATTAAATTACTTTAAGTATTAAAACTAAATTTAATTAATTAAATAAAAAATTAAATATTAAAAAATACAGAGGATTAAAAAGAAAGGCAGGGGCAGGTAAGATATCGTACAATGGATAAAGTGATAGGTCTGGAATGGGGAGGATCTGGATTCAAATTTGACCTTAGACATTTCCTAGCTGTGTGACCCTGAGCAAGTCACTTAACAGCAACTGCCCAGTCCTTACCACTCTTTTGCCTTAAAACTGATAACTTAGTATTGATTCTAAGACAGAAGGCAAGAGTATTTTTTTTAAGTCATTTATATTGTAATATAATGTTGTTACTCAATCCTGTCTGACTCTTTGTGACCCCATGGACCATAGCTATCCATAGGATTTTCTTGACAACCATACTGAAGTGGTTTGCCATTTCCTTTTCCAGTGGAGCCTTCTGTTGGGCAATCAGAGGTTAAGTGACCTGCCCAGGGTCACACAATTGGACATGTTTGAGATTGGATTTGATCTCAAGTCTTCCTGTCTCTAGGTCCAGCACTCTATTCACTGCACCACCCAGCTGCCCCCACTGTTTAGTTCTGATAATCCTTCCAAATGTCATTTGGATGGAGACCCAGACTTCAAGACTCCACTCAAATTCCACCCTCAGTGAAACCATCCCTGACTACCTCCACCTAAATTACTGCTGCCCTCTTCTTTGCTCCTACTGCACTAAGGGCACTTTGCCTCTCCTCTGGCATTTAATCATACTTGTGACGCATCTCTAGTCATCTGTCTTTACCTGTATCATTTATTTAACTTCCCTTTCCGGTGCTCAATAGCAATCAGCCAGGACAGCCCCTTTTGTGTCCTAGCCTAAATCCATCATGGAAGGAATCAGGCCCTTCTCCCCTTGGCCCAGTTCAGCCTGTCTCATCTGGAGCCTGAGAAGAACCCCTTGTGTTCATCAGGAACAATAACCCTCTGGGGGCAAATGGCTGAGACGTAGTTGGTTCTGAAGAAGAGAGCACCCAGGAAAGAGCTAAGTCTTGTTTACTGTTTCTGTAAACTGGCTCAGGGTGAAGGGAGGGAGAGGTCATGTTCTTTAAACTCGGCTCTGCCTTCCAGAGTACAGGACACAACTTCCCCTTTGGCTTTTTCCAAACCAAGTGACCAAAGAAAGGGTTGATCCAGCCAAGTTACAAATACTTTTATTTTTCTTCCACAAAACTCCCAAACAACAACAACAAAAGCCACCTGTCATCATTCACCAATCCTGCTTTAAGGCTTGGACCACTAAGATTTTGTAAAAAAGAGCCAGTCCAACAGGGCTGATGGATACATTCTAAAACTTTCTCATCTTCAACTTCGGGGATTTCAAAAGGAGAAATGTCATTCTTGAGTGGAAAGAGGAAAATAGAGATGTTTCTGCGTTGGCTTCTAAGACCACAGAAAAACTCCTGTGCAAATGCTTTTTTAAAATTCTAACCCAAAATTGGGACCAAACTCACTAAGAAAGATATTCCCGTCAATGGGACTGACAGTTAAAATGCAATTAGGAACAAACTAAGAGATGGTATTTCTGTAAATACTGAGCACACAGGAAGGCAACCTGCCATAAAACCAACTACTGCTGGTAATTAATTCAGAACCCAAATGCACACAGCATTAGCATAGAACACTTCATTTTAAATATGCTTTCCCAACATTAACTCATTCAGTCTGATTCTGGGTCTTATTGCTGGTAGTAATAGATCCCATTTTATACAGCAACTTCCAAAATGCTTTCCTCACTATTACCCTGGAAGGTGAAAGGCTCAAGTCACAGATAATATCCCCATTTTACTGATAGGGAAACTGAGGCTCAGAGAGATAAAATGATTCACTCTTGTTCAAGAAGCTATGGGATGGCTAGATGACTCAATGGATAGAGCCAGGCCTGGAGTCAGGAGGTTCAAATATAACCTCAGATACTTCCTAGCTGTGTGACCCTGGGAAAGTCACTTAACCCCAACTGCCTACCCTTACTTCTCATCTGCTTTAGATAATATAATATAAGTATAGTATAGTATAATATAGTATAATATGATATATGATATGATATATGATATATATTTACTATCTATTCTAAGATGGAAGGTAGGGATTTAAAAAAGAAAAGAAGTATAATCCAGGCCCAAATCTCTCTAATGATGTCTTCGTTAGAGCGTAGAATTAATATAGTCCATGTAATGAGTACCAAAACATTTATGGCCATGAATAGGGCTTGCGATCAAGCCTGGATGAAGAGCCTACTTGATCTCACTTCAAATCCCCTGAGCTGGACTGCTCCTTACCATGTTTTCTGTCCTCTGCTCTCAACTGATGAAAGACGGCAATGAAGACAATGTTAATATGGATAGAGGAAAAAAAGACAACAGAAATATGGGCTGAGTGGAGAGGTTGAGACTGGGGTTTAAATTCATCCATGAAATATGCTTTGAATGATTTCACATGAATGATCTATATCAAATCGCTTACCTTTTCAAGAAGGGGGCAGGGAAAAGAGGAAGGGAGAGTTTAGAACTCAATTTTTTAAAAAACGAGTGGTTAAATTTATTTTTACATATAATCAGAAAAAACATATAACAATTTTAACTTGGAAAAAAATTCATCCATAATCAGGAATGCAATTAAAAAAGGTTTCTTTCCCCCTCCTTTTTTTGGGGGGGGGTAAGAATCTCACAAATACAGAGCATCTAAAGAATTAGGGAACTTAAGCTATTAAAGACTTAAATTACCCTAAGACTTTTGGGACACTCTACATACTTGCCAGAAGGATGAGCTATTCATGGCATCCATTGGAGGAGCTGGCCTCTACATAATCTGGAAGAGAATAAATTCCTCTACTTACAATGAAAGTGGAGAGGACTTAGAGGTGGTATTTCCCTCCTGGGCCCCTAGCCTAGCACCTCTAAAATGTCTCAAGTCAGAACAAGCTCTTTGTACCCAATGTGGAATTAGTCACTATGCCACAAACCTCAGAAATGTCTATCACAACTGCATTTTTAAACTGATTCGTGTGCTCCGAGTCTGCTTCTGCTTCTCATCACTTCAGCTGCTAATAGTGGGAGAAAGTTGGAGGAAGAAAAAGAGAGTCGAACTTTGCTCTCACTGGGACAGAGCTTTATTTCCTAATGGAATATGCTGGTGTACTTTGGGCTCTGCCAAATCTCCTGGTGATGTCCTAGGCCAGTGATGGCAGATAGAAATAGAGACCACTAAACTCCCTGCAGGCTGAATACTGACTTCGAAAACCAGAAAGTCACATTATCTCTGTTACATTATATTTTAATTCGTTTTGTGAAACATTTCCCAATTACATTAAAAAGAAATAACTTTACCTTCCATCTTAGTATTAATACTTTGCATTGGTTCCAAGGCAGAAGAGAAGGGATAGGTAATGGGATTTTAGTGACTTGCTCAGGGTCACACTACTAGGAAGTGTCTGAAGCCATATTTGAACCCAGGACCTCACATCTCCACTGAGTCACCTAGCTGCCTCCCCTATTACATTTTAATCTGATTCCTGCTGTACTCGAGTGTTCAGCTGGATGCCACAGCCTTAAGTGTACCTTTTAGTTTAAAAACAGCACTAAGAATTTTGGGACACCCTAAGTATGCAATAGCTATAAAAAACACTGAAATATTTGTAGACAGGTCCACATCAAAGGGGATGACCCTCCAGAGATAGTTTCCCAATTCCATTATCACATGGTATTGAGGCAGCTAGCTGATACAGTGGATAGAGGTTGGGTCTAAACTCAGGAAGACCTGAGTTTAAATCTGGCCTCAGACAAGTACTAGCTGCATGACCCTGGACAAGTCATGTAACCTGTGGCCTCAGTTTCCCCAAATTGGGAATAACAGTACCTTTCACAAAAAGTTGTTTTGAGGATCAAATGAGATAATATTTGTTAAGTGCATGCTATATAAATGCTTATTCCCTCCCTCTCACATCGTTACTCCTTTAAAATTGTTGCTTGACTTTTTTTTCCCCCACCCACAATCACAGATTGGAGACTTTCCCACCAGAACTGAATAGTAACAGAATGGGGAATCAAGGAATGGAGAGACAAAATTAAAAGACAACAACAACTAACATTTATATCATACTTTAAGGCTTTTAAAAACACTTTGCATATAGTAGATTTGAGTCTTAAAACAATCTTGTGAGGGAGATGGGATAGGAATTATTATCCCCATTCGAGAGAGGAGAAAACTAAGACTTAGAGAATTAAGTGATTTACTCAAGGTCACACACACCAAGGGGTCAGAAGCTGAATTTAAATCCAGAGCATCTCTCCACTCCATCATCCTGTCTCCCACTGAAGAAACCTTCAGCTGGGCCACTAATGGTTTACAAGCTCAAGTTGGGAAAAAACTGAAATGGAACATCATCCAATCCCTTCGACAAAAGCTAAAACATACCCCAATAGGGGAGTCTTGGATGTGGTCTTTCAGCATTGTTCCCAGGGTAATTCTACCAACTCAAAATCCATCACAACTCAGAGCTGAGTCACTGGGGAAAAATGGATGACAGGTATGTGTGTCCATCAGAAAAGTTTAGAATAAGATAGGTAGAAAGCCAAAACTGTTGACCTATCCTCACAAAAGGCAGATGAGAAGATTTTTTTTTAATGAAATCCTCTTCCTTCCGTTCTCATCATTGGATCTGGAATGAGTCGAGTCCAACGGAGTTTTATGATTAATGATAAATTCCTCCCCCAACCTCTGGCCCACTACTCCAGTCCTGTTCATCTGGGAAACAAACTTGGGGACACAGTCTTTCCAGGGCTTTAAATCTAGTCTATCATTATTCCTTGCCCCTTTCTTTTGTTTTTCAGTCAATTATGTGACTGTATGGACTATAGTAGACCAATACCATCCATGGAGTTTTCTTAGCAAAGATACTAAGGTGGCTTGTCATTTCCTTCTCCAGTAGATTAAGGTGAACAGAGATGAACTGATTCACCCAGATCACACAACTAGTAAGAGCCTAAGGCCAGATTTGAACTCAGGTTTTCCTGATTCTAAGTCCAGTACTCTATCCGCTGAGCCAGCCAGCTGACCCATTGCCCCTTTACCCAGGGACAAAAAGACCAGAGGAGTTGTAATTTGTCTAAGCTTACATAGCAGATCAACAACAGAGTCTAGGTAAGAAATTGGCAGCTCCAACTCCAAGCCCAGTCACTGCACAGAGCTGTAAACATGTTGTGATGACAGGGTTAGAGATAAACAGGAAAAGGCATCATCCACTTGCCCCTCTTGATTCCACTAGGCAAGTAGTGCTTGGCTTTTATCTTGCCTGTTCACAGCTCAAATCCCAGCTGCTGGGACCAACCTCAGAGGTATTTTTCCTGAGTAGTTTCCTCGCCCCCACCAACCTACCTCTATTCCACACTGCAAACAAATTCTTGTTCTAGGGAGTGCTGCAGCTATTACTAAGGCCAGAGCTGCTGCTTCATCTGCCACTGGAGAGGATGACAAAGTCACAACCAAAAAAGCTAGAGAAGATGTGGGTGGATAGAAGTACAAGTCGCCATAAGACTGCCTTGTTGATTAATACAAAATAATGGGCTGCCCCCCACACTATGATCAGTTCACTCTCTGCCAGGGAGATATCACCTAGAATAAAATGAATGAAATTATTGGTCTTTACTATGTGCAATCAGGCCAGGGTTACTGGTCCTGGAGAAATGGATACTTCCAAAGCTGTCTTAGGGGTATAAGGAGGGTTTCTTACTCTCAGCAGGGAAACAGGGTCCTCCCAGTTTGGGCATAGACACCGAGGAGAGGCAAGTCTGTGAAAGCCGAGTGGGCCAGCCTCCTCTGGACCAGCAGAGAAGGAGTAGGAAGCCTGGAATTACAGGATGGCATTTATCTTACTCCTACTATCAATAAAGGATATTTTAGAGTGCTGTTTATTTACTAGGAACAAAGAGCAAAAAGTTACTGGGCTATGCAATAAGGGTTCTAGCTTTCCTTGAATTGGAAGTTTATCCTAGCATTCCTATCTAAAAGTCCTTAGGGATTTAAATGTCAATTTTCCATCTTTTATTTATTCAGTGTTCTACTCCCCACTGGAAAGGCTAAGATGAAACCTGGGGTTTCTTCTGCTTCAAAAAAAAAAGTGCCCCAAACGTATTCACCATCCACTCCTCCTGCTGATAGTAGTCAAGTTAACAAGGAGTTAACTGCCCTGTCTTCTCCTCCATGGCCCCCAAAAGAAAAGAAGACAAGTAACATCCAGGCAGGAGAACTGGCTTCTAAACATACTCACCTATATCCTAGAGTTTCCTGACTTCAGTCTGCTCAGACCAGATGAGGAGTGTCATTGGTTTTGCTGGAGAGCTCCTTAGTGGCTGCTGCCATAGGTTACAGGCTTTATTTAAAGTAACTGATTCCTCTCTTCTTTCCTAGCCCAGGCCCTGCACCCCCATGAGACAAACTATCTCCCTGATGCATCAAGCTCCACAGTGCTTAAGTTCCTCCAGAACCCAACATCCCTCAGTAAGAAGAGAACAAGCCAGTGCCTGTAATCACTGAGGGGCCTCTTAAGTAAAGGGACTTTATTATTTATTATTGCTTTTATCCACACTATTGCTAGCCCTCAGTTCTAGAGAAACAGTCTCAAAGACCTCAGGCCTGAAGCCAATATTCACTTTACTTCTACTTCTGAGCTCCTCACTCGGCATGTGCGCAACTTAAACCGAGTCCCTGAAGCAGCCCAAGTACCACTTGCGCCACCTGTCTGTTACCCATTCCCATCTAGGGATCTCCAAGCACCAGCTTAGCCTCTGGCTCCACCTAATGGCGAGATGTCCCTTTCTCCCATTTCACAGGTGGGCAAACTGAGCTCCAGGGATTATTTCCAAAGTCATTCAGGGGAGAAAAGGGCTCAAGAATGGACCCATGGTCTTTAGTTATTATTCCCAAGTCACATTTCATCTCCTCTTCCCTCTTGTCTCAGTCCCCAAAGAGATAATTATGACAATGTTAACACTTAATTTCTCCAGTGCATCTGCTGCAAAAGAGCTACATGATGTCAGGGATCCTCCTCTCTGGGTGAATCACTGAAACAATCTGATGAAGAGCCAAGGGAAACAAAGCTGAGGCTTAATGCCTAAGGTGTACGACAGGGCCCTGGAGCAAGTCAAGTTACTTTCCTGAGCCTCAGTTTCCGCATCAGTAAGATGAAGTCCAATTAGATGATTTTCTAAATTTCTTAATATTCAATGATCTTTGGAATCAGAACTCTGGATGCCCAATTTGAAGCCAGCAGTTCAACCTCTCCAATCCCTGACCTCAACTTCCATTCCCACCCCCACCTCCAGTTACTAGCTGGACCTAAAGGAAAGAAGAGGAAGAGGCTGGAGGAGGAAAGTCAAGACTCACCTTTAAATCCGGAGGCTTGCTTCGAGGGCCAGGATTGGGCGCCATGGTAGCACCTCCATCTGGAGTCGCTGGAGTCACAGTAGGATTTGAACTCATGACCTCCCCGGGTTTCAGGTCCGAGCTGGGCAGGTGGCAAGCCGCATCTTCCAGCCCGGCTCCGTCCTCCTCCCGCTGTTGCTGCAGTTCGTCAGATTTGCACCTCTTCATGGTGAATATGGGTCGGTTTGGGGAACTGTCCCTTCCAGCGCTGTCTTCTTAAGGGAAAACTGTTCTCTCTTCTCCCCACCCAGAAAAGGGGCAGTGAGTTTTGAAAAACAAAAGATGGGAAATTGAAATTTTAAGAAAAAAAGAAGGGGATGCTGAAGGAGTAGGGAAACCTTGGTTGCTGTCTGGAGCAGTTCATTCTGATCTGGGTACCAGATGCCAGGTCACAGGCAGGGCTGGGCAGCAGAAGTCCTTGGGCAAAGTCATCGGAGGGGAAGGAGGATGGGAGACCCCGGTCCCCAAACTTTCTGCTTCAGGGCATGGGCTGCAAAAGAGAGGGCTGGGCAGCAAACTGCAGTGGCCGGCGGCGCATCCTTCCTCGCCCGCCTCCTCGCCTGGGCGAGGTAGGGCATGGCATGGGGCAGCCAGCCGGGCAGGTCCTCCTTGGCTGCCCTCGGCGCCGGCCGCAGCCCCCCAGCCCTGGCCTGCCCGGCTGCGCCCCTCCCCGCATGGAGCGGCCAGCGCCTTGCCCGCCTGCCCGCCCGCCCGCAGAGTGCCCAGCTCGGGCTCTCTTTCCCTCTTCCCCCGCCCTCTCCTTCTCTACCCGCCCGGAGGCTGCTGCAAAGACACGGCTGCCAGAGCCCAGAGAGCGGCGGGCACAACCTACCCCGCCCGTCTTCCTCAGCCCAGGAGGGGATGGCAAACTAGGACGTCGAGTGACATCGACGCGCGGCCAATAACCAGGCGGCAGGCCGAGGGGGCGTCGCCCAGGCACGTTGGAGGGTAGGTTGCACTGTGCATTTCCCCCCGGAGTGGGCCGGAGGGCGATGCTGCTGCGTTTTAGCAATGCAGAGACGAGGCTTCGGGGAGTGGGAAAGGGAGGGTGGCGGGGAGCGGCTGGCTGAGCCCCTTATTTCTTCAGAAGAGCGACCCCGCCAAGAAGGAAATCACCTGGGACCTTCTCCCATTCATCCACTTGGCTTTGCCACGCCTGTCCGCCCCCTCCCCCCATTCTCCTCTTCTAACCCCCCACCTCCATCTCTGCTCCAAACACACTCTTTGCAAATTAGACCACTTAAGCCCGGGTTTCCTAGCTTCTTCTGGGGACTCGGGAGGGCTGAAGGCCACACACTGTCTCTACATCTTTTGCCTCATGTTGGGGAGGGGTCCTGGGAGGCATCAGGGCAACCCAAACACAGATCTGCTCAAACTCGAGTGAATTTCTGGCTTTGAAAATAGCCACTAACCAATTTGGAACTATGCCCAAAGGGCTATAAAACAACGATCCAGATCCTTTGATCCAGTAATACCACTACTACAAGGTCTGTATTCCAAGGAGATCCCCCAAAAAGGAGGAAGGACCTACTTATACAAAAAATATTTTTGTGATGGCAAAGCAATGGAAATTGAAGAGATACTCATCATTGGGGAATGGCTGAACCAATTGTGGCATATGATGGTAATGTAATACTATTGTCCTATAAGAAATGATGAACAGGAAGATTTCAGAAAGAGCTGGAAAGACCTACATGAACTGATGCATAAACAGAACCAGGAAAACATCGTACACAGTAACAGCAATATTGTGGAATGATCGACTGTGAAAGATTTAGCTACTCTAGCAATAAGGTGATCCAGGACAATTCTGAGGGATGTATGACAAAGAAAGCTATCCACCTCCAGAGAAAGAACTGTTGGAGTTGGATGCAGATCAAAGCATATGATTTTTTCACTTTAGTTTATTTGGATTATTGTTTGGGGGTTTTGGTTTTATATGATTATTCTCTTACAAAACTAATAATATGAAAATGTGTTTTGCATGATAATACATACGTAATCCAGGTCAAATTGCCTGCTAGCTCTGGGGAGGGAAGGGAGAGGAGGAGAGCCATTTGGATTACATAACTTCAGAAATTATGTGGAAATTTGGTATTACATGTAATTGGTAAAATAAAATATCTTTATAAAACAAAAAAAAGGAAAAGAGCCATTCACAAGGGCAACTAGGGAGCTCCATGGATTGAGAGTCAGGCTAGGTCCTGAATTCAAATTTGACTTAGCTACTTCCTAGCTGTGGGCCCTGGGCAAGTCACTTATCCCCTATTGCAGTCTTCTGCTTTGTATTGATTCTAAGACAGATAATAAGAGTTTTTTTTTAAAAGTTAAAAAAGAAAGAAAGAAAGAAAAGAGCAATCTAAATGTGGGTGATCCTTTAAATTGACCTCAGAGATTTACAAAGGTTTGGGACATTTATTTTTTTTAAAACCCTTACTTTCTTGTCTTAGAATTGATTGAGTGGTAAGGGCTAGGCAATTGGAGTTAAGTGACTTGCCTAGGGTCCCATAGCTAGGAAATATCTGAGACCAGATTTGATCCCAGGGTCTCCCATCTCCAGACCTGGCCCTGTATCCACCAAGCCACTTAGTTGCCTCTGATTTTAGTAATTTAAGATTAATAAAACTGGATCAGTGATTCCCAAAGTGGGTGCTACCGCCCCCTGGTGGGTGCTGCAGCAATCCAGGAGGCTGTGATGGCCACAGGTGCATTTATCTTTCCTATTAATTGCTATTAAAATAAAAAAAATTAATTTCCAGGGGGCTAAGTAATATTTTTTCTGGAAAGGGGGCAGTAGGCCAAAAAAGGTTGGGAACCACTGTGACAAATGGTTAACATATATGTATAAGGACTTTTAGTAAGGTATATGAAGAAATCTCTTTACATCAAAGCCCACTGTGCTAATCAAACTGGAGTTCTCAAGGGTCACACACAGATGAGAATAACAGGAAGGAAGTATCCTGTGCAGCTCCATGAAGGATTCAATTTAAATTAACAAATATTTACTAAACACACTGGCTACTGTTCAGTACCTGGTGTTATGATAGGTGCCATGGGTACAATGGGAAAAAGAGAAAAGGAAGGAGGGAAGGAAGAAGGAGATAGAGGGAGGGCAGAAATGAAAGAAGGCATCCTTGCTTTCAAAAAACTTCCATTCTGGGGCAACTGGGTAGCTCAGTGGATTGAGAGCCAGGCCTAGAGACAGGAGGTCCTAGGTTCAAATCCGGCCTCAGACACTTCCCAGCTGTGTGACCCTGGGCAAGTCACTTGACCCCCATTGCCTACCCTTACCACTCTTCCACCTAGGAGCCAATACACAGAAGTTAAGGGTTTAAAAATATAAACAAAAAAAAAACTTCCATTCTACTTGGAGGAAACAATGTGCATAGGACAGGTAAGTAAATACAAAGGAAGGGTCAGCCATCACAACAGTATGTACCACATGGACTAGTAGCAAACTTGGATAAGTCACAAAACCAGTGGGAAAAATTCCTGCGTTGTCAGGTTGCTAGACAGATAGAAGATAGAGCTTCCTTTGGAAGAATGCAAAAAATACAAATGTCAACTCAGTTAGACAAATATGTAGTTCCTGCAGAAATCACAACTGAGTGGATTGATTCTGAAAAAACAGTAACAAAAAAGTTGTTAGCATCATCCTAAATCCTGAGAGACAGTGACAGTGACAGAAAGACAGAGACAGAGACAGAGACAGAGAGAAGAAAAGACATTATCATTTCAGGGTACTTTTCTTTTCAGTGTTGTACTCAAATTCACCTTATGCTTGAGCTGAATAAACTTTCCTACTCACTTAGAGGAATAGCTCAATTTCTAGTTTGCTGTCAATCTTAGCCTTGACCCAAGATTCAAGTCAGTGAAAAACAACAGTAGAACAACAACAATAACATCACAACTGTAGGCCAGTAGAGGTTGGTGATTCAAAGTAATGAATGATACTCAACGTTATGGCATGAAGGTTTGTCACCTAATGTCATATGGCCTTCACATTCCATTCCAAGGGTCAAATCCCCAGAAGTTCAAATGTGCTCCCACTCCTTTCTGAATTCTATTATCAGATTACAGCACAGATATCTACAGCCAAAGGAGGTGGGACGGAAAGTCTGAGTAAAAATAAATAAATGAATAAATAAAAAAGAAACTCTCTGTAAAAATATATATGACCTAAAGCCATCTGAAGTTGATGGCAAATTTGTATCATTCAGACTAGATTCTTGAATACCAATGGCAAATGGGAATGCGAATTGAAAATTTGATATTGATATTTTGCTCTAATTTTCTTTGGGGGAACAGCAAGTACAGACTATGATTTGATATTTAAGATAAAATTGAACCAGTCATTCTCTCCACCCTGACTCCAAGACAGTTGCCAGGTCTTATTGGTTGTCTCTTCCCAAAAGTCTCTTGTATGTGCTATTCCTCTTAATTTCTACTGCCATTGGCCTCAAGTAGGTTCTTATTATCACCTAATAATTTCTGCACTATTTCAATACCTCTCTTCATATGCTGTCAGACTAACCATTCTTTTTGCACATATACGATCACATCAAATCACTCTTTTTGAAGCCTTTAAATGATTTCTACTTTCCAATAATGTTTAAGCTCTCGTTGTATTTTTACATCTCTTTCACATATTAGCCAAATTAACTTTCTTTTTTCCCAATGTATCTGATCATGCCATGTCAATCCTCTGTTCAAAACTAAACACTATTGCCTGCTGGGAAAAATGGAAACTTTTAGATTGGCATCTGGAGATTTCCGTAATGTGACAGGAGCCTACATTTAGAGCTCTAGCTCATACTACTTCACTCCATACACTTTACACTCCAGCCAAATTGGACTACTTCCACACACATGCCCCAGAGTGTCCTGCCTCCAGGCTTTTACTTGAACCATTGTCTATTCTCTGTATGTCCTGGCCCCACCTCATCTCTACCTATAGAAATCCTATCCATCTTTTAATGTCAACTCCTCCATGAAGCCTTTCATGATCTCCCAGTCAGTAATAAGCCTTCCTTCATGTGACCTTCAAGTAGAACTTAGTTTTCCTATTTCTTATTTACTTTTCATGTATCATTTAGCATTATATTTACTTGTGTATGTGGCTATCCCTGGACTAGATTGTAAACTTCACCAGACCAAATGATTACATCCTATCCAATTTTTCTGTCTTCCCAGGTCCAGCACAATTTAAAATTCTTGTTGAAGTTAAAAGCAATTTCCAGTCTAAAATTGGTAGGAATATGACACTAGGACCACAGAACAACATTCTCCTTTCTCTTTTACCACATCTATTTTTATCTTGGATAATTCTGGTGCATGGGTGAATGAAACTTGTATAATTAAGATATTCCAGTCCAGGCCTCCGGCAGAGAAACCGGGGCACCCTGTTAGACACAAGAGAGTGGTAGAATTATCCTACTGGGGTGAATGGCTTTTTTCTTTATAGGGGGTCCCAGCTAATTTAGACTAATGCAAGAGGAACCCCCTGGGGATTATCAAATTTGGCAAATGAGCAAGCCCTTTAATAAGGAGGATAAAGATTAGAGTTCTAGAATCTTCTAGCAGGGAAGTTACCAGTTCATTTACTTTGATAAATACCCAATTTTAACTAAAGATGATACTAAGCCATAGTCTATAGGTAAATGAATACAAGATAAACTGTTTTCCTAAAAGTAATCAAGTCTTAGAAATAAAAGCCCCCCTTTTCTTTCAACCTGAAAATTGACAAAGGGAGAGCCACGAGGGACTTGAAGAATCTTTAAGTAGGATTCAGCTCTCTATTCTGCAATAATTACACTGTTTAAAAAACATTTTGAAAGATCAAATAGCTAAAAAGTTACTACAGGGGGTTAGCATACTAGAGTGCTTTGAGGGTAGAAAACACTTTAAAAGATCTAGGCATCATAATACTTTGATCACTATATCACTGAAAACAGTACAAATACTAATATTCTTCTGTAATGTGATTCTCCTCCCTCCCCTTTTTTTTCATTGGGAGAATTCCATTTCCACTCCCAACTCTCCCCAAGGTAACTGGGTTACATTTGAACTAGTAGGAGTGTCCTATGCAAATTACCTTCTGGTAGATTGGCCGAGTTGTTGCTGATGTCATAATCCCACCACCTAATTATAGGCTTTTCATAGGCTACAAAGAAAGAAGAGACAAGGCAGAGGAGAGAAGAGCTCATAGAACTGTTTGCATCACCCTGTTACTTCTTTTTCCCACTATCATAGATTAGATGTTGTGTGGGATAACTGATGAGCTTGAATGGTATCATTTCCTGCTCTCCCCCCCAACCAATGTTCAAAATATCTCCCACTTTTCTTTTAATTCATTTATTTGTTGGTTACAATTTCTCCCTCCCTTCTTCCTCTCCCCACACTAGGGAAGGCATTGCTTGACCAAAAAAAAAATATATATATATATATATATATTTAGATAAACAATGTTTTTCATTTTTCTGTTTATCAGTTCTTTTTCTGGAGGTGGACATTCACAAATTATTCTTCAAATGTTAATTCTGTAGCTGTATATAATGTTCTCTTTATTCTAATCATTTTGATTTTCATAATTTCATGTAGCTTTTTCCATGTTTTTTTAAATTAATCTATTCATCATTTCTTACAGCACAGTAGTGTTCCATTACTAGCATATACCATTTGTTCAGTCATTCCCTAATTAATGGATGTCCCTTCAAAATTTTTTAAAACCATTACCTTCTGTCTTAGAGTTGATACAAGCATGGATTCCAAGGCAGAAGAGTGGGAAGGGCTAGGCAATTGGAGTCAAATGACTTGTGCCTGAGACTATATTTGAATGCATGATCCTAACCCCCTACTGCTCTAGACTTGGCTTTCTATCCACTGAACCACCTAGCTTTCCCCCTTCCCTCAATTTCTAGTTCTTTGCCACCACAAAGAGAGCTACTATAAATATTTTAGAATGTATAATTTCCTTTTCTTTTCTCTGATCACATTGGAATGCAGACTTAACAGTGGTACTACTGTGTCTAAGGGTATACTTTATTTTATAACTGTTGGGGCATAATTCCATTTTGATTTCCAAAAGAGTTATATCAGTTCACAATTCCACCAATAGTGTATTAGTATCCTCATTTCCCACATCTATCCACTTTTTAAAAAATGTATTTTTTTAAAGTAACAATTTCTTTAGATGAACAAAAATGAACTATTTTATTAGGAAAGAGTGGAAGTGAGAAGTAAAATACAGTATATGTGAATTTTCCAATGTGGACCATGATTTTTCATAATTTATCTTTTGTTTACTTAAATTTTTTTTATTTTAAAAATATTTTCCATGTTTACATATTTCATTTTTTCCCTCCTCTTTTTCCCTCCCCACTCCTGGATCCAATACGCACTTCCACTGGGTTATACAAATGTTATCACTTATACTTATTTCTATATTATTCATTTTTGCAATAGAGCAGTCTTTTCAAACCAAAACCCCAAATTATATATCCATAAAAACAAATGATAAGTCATTTATTTTTTCTTCTGTGTTTCTACTCCCATAGTTCTTTCTCTCTATGTGGACAACCTTCTTTCTCATAAGTCCCTTAGAATTGTCTTGTATTAGCAAAGTCCATTACATTGTATCGTCCACAATGTTTCACTTTCTGTGTATAATATTCTCTTGGTTCTACTCACTTCACTCTGTATCAGTTCCTGGAGGTTCTTTCAGTTCATATATAAATCCTTACTTTCATCATTCCTTAGAGCACAGTAGTATTCCATCACCATCATATATTACAATTTGTTCAACCATTCCCCAGTCGAGGGACACCACCTCATTTTCCAATTTTTTGTCACCACAAAGAATGTGTCTATGAATATTTTTGTATAAACATTTTTCCTTATTATCTCTTTAGGGTACAAACCTGGTAGTGGTATTGCTGGATCAAAGGGTATGTATTCTTTTAAAGCCTTTTGAGCATAGTTCCAAATTGCCTTCCAGAATGGTTTGGATCAATTCACAACTCTACCAGCAATGCATTAGTGTCCCAATTTTGCCACATCCCCTCCAATATTTATTATTTTCCTTTACTGTCATATTGGCCAATCTGCTAGGTGTGAGATGGTATCTCAGCATTATTTTGATGGGCATTTTTCTAATTATGAGAAATTTAGAACACTTTTTCATGTGCTTATTGATAGTTTTAATTTCTTTATTTAAAAGCTGCCTATTCATGTCCCTTGACCTTTTGTCAATTGAAGAATGCCCAGATTTTTTTTGTATAATTTACTTAGTTCTTTATAAATTTGAGAAATTAGACCTTTGTCAGAGGTTTTTGTTATAAAAATTTCCCCCAATTTGTTGCTTTCCTTCTAATTTTGGTTGCATTAGTTTTGTTTGTACAAAAACTTTTTAATATGTAATCAAAAGTATTCATTTTACATTTTTTAATGTTCTCTACCTCTTGCTTGGTCTTAAATATAAAGAGGGAAATTATAAATAAATTAGGTGAACATAGAAGAGTATAACCTGTCAGATCTATGGGAAAGGAAAGAATTTAAGTCATTTAGCCCTTCTGAATTTCTCTTGGTAAAGGATGTGAGATGTTGATCTAAACCTAGTCTCTAACATACTCTTTTCCAATTTTCCCAGCAGTTTTTGTCAAATAGTGGGTTCTTGTCCCAAAAGTTGGGATCTTTGGGTTTATCAAACACTATCTTGCTGAGGTCATTTACCCCAAAGTCTATTCCATTGATCCAACCTTCTGTCTCTTAGCCAGTACCATATTGTTTTGATGATCACTGCTTTATAATACAGTTTTAAGATCTGGTACTGCTAAGCCCCCATCCTTCACTTTTTTTTTTTTATTAGTTCCCTTGATATATCATTTTCCTTTTCTGAGTGTGAAAGTGAATGGTTTCTTGACCCTCTATTTTTCCTCACCCTATTCTTCTATTTCTGTCTTTTTCTTCTTTGCTAAACATCTAGAGTCACCTTTCCTCATTCTGCTTCCATTTTCCTCCCTCTCCATTCACCAGTTTTTAGCCTCTGTAATCTGACTTTGAACTTCCCTATTCAACTGAAACTGCTATCACCAGGGTCACTAAGCAGCCCTGAACATAGATAAGCCTTCTTTGTGAATCTTTTCATTCATTGTTAGTTCTCCTTATCTTGACATCTAAATTGATCAATCAAAGCACCACTAAAGGTAGTAAACCATATTTAATAAAGATTTAGCTGGGCAAGAAAGCTAGAATGGCCATCCATAGTAATGTCTCTTTACACAGCATACGACCAATTATCAGTCAACCAGCTGATCTCAATGCCAGTTGCTTATTAAGCTAACCTCAACTTTTGGGATGAGGCACAAAGGACCAAATTAACAGCAAGTTTCTCTTTTGCAATCAGGTAGGCTGCATATTCTTGTTGTTGGAAACTTTTTCATCTCCCAGCAATGGCAGCAGAGCCATAGAAACAAGCAAACTCTCAGAACAGAAGGGTTTTGTGTAATATAAACTTAAATCCTGATTGTACTGTGATGCCCAGAAGCACTTCCAGGCCTTGGAATCCATACAAACCTTTAGACAATCTAGTTACTTAAAGATAAAAATGCTAGACTTTTTTTTTTAAAGAGGCTCATTCTTCTCCCTAGGGAGATCTCTCTCTCCTCTCTCTCTCTCTCTCTCTCTCTCTCTCTCTCTCTCTCTCTCTCTCTCTCTCTCTCTCTCTCTC
>NC_058133.1:108829230-108966989 GCF_016433145.1 Gracilinanus agilis | reverse complement strand
TTTTCAAGTGTATGATATACATGTACATAGATACATACATACATGTACATATAGTCTATCAGTTCAGAGAAGAGAAAAATCCCTAATGTGAGATGGAGTAGTCATTAAAGGTTTCAGTAGATTGTGTAGGATGATGGAAAGAGCTTCAGGCTCAGGAGCCTGGTTGGTTCCAAGATGTGTTAATCTTGGTCAATTAGTTAACTACAAAATGGCGATAAAAGAAGACTTATTTTTTACTTATTTTTTACTTCCCCAAAAGGTTTATGTGGAAAGAGCTTTGTAAACCTGGAAGCATTCTGGAAATGTGAACTACTACTTTTATACATGCAGGGGTCATTAGCATATATCACAGAATCATAGAATCTCTAGTGTTGGAAAGCGCCTCAAAGGCCACCTAACCTAACCCACGTTTGAATAAGAATCTTTTTTTTTTTTTTTTAACATACTCAACATGTGTTAAAGTGGCCTGTAGTCTAGCTTTTGTTTGAAGATTGCAAATGGGGAGAAATCATCTACTTCCTGAGGCAGCCTGTTCCACTTTTGGCTAATTCTAATTGTTCCTATTTCCTTACATTAAACCAAATCCGCCCCTGTGTCTTCTGGTCACTGCTCCTAGTTCTGCTTTCTGGGATCAAGCAAAACTTGCTTAATATTTCTTCCCCAGGATGTCCTTTCGAATATTGAAAGGCAGTTATTGTGGCACTCTCCCCACTCCATATCATCTCTTCTCTGTCCCTGATGTCTTCAACCAGTCCTTGTAGAGGTTCCCCTCATAATCTTGGTTGATGAACACTTTTTTGGATACTCTTCAGCATATAAAAGTTCTTTTCAAAATATAGTGCCCCAAACTGAGCACAGTATTCCAGATGTGTTAAGAGATCTGGATGGCACACTAGGAAAGATTCTGGAGCTTTAAGACAAAAATCATTTTACTGGGCAAATAGATATGTGGTATGATATGATATTTTATGTTTTATCTGCAATGAAGAACATTCTTTCTTGAATTTCCTGTAAATCTGTACTGTTATCTACTAAGCTGTATCAGAAGCCTATCTACAGGAGCATAAAGATGAAAATCTGAATCCCTAAGCTAAATATTTGGAAAAGGCAACCATTCTGCTCTCCTGCCTTCCCTGATTTTACCAGTACCTCTCTTCAGACTATTACCCTGTCATCCTTCTAATATGACTTTTCTATCTTTCCCATCTTTCCATCTTTCCATCATCGAATAAGCCATTCCAATGATAAAAATGGTTTTTAGCTCTGTTGGTTATAGCTTCTCCTCTTTGATGAAATATATCTTGCTATGTGTATGCTTTGCTTGGGGATGGGAAACTGGGGCCTAATTTCATTTCTTAGCCAACATGGAATTTCTATGGCTTTCTCTGCATCTTCTCAGCCTGGCTACCTCCCAATCTTGTTCCCAGGAAGAGAATGGAAAACTACTCTATAAACCAGGAAAAAAGACGTCAATAGTCAGAAAAAAAAAACCATCGCTAATCTTGTGACTTAAAAGAGAGAGGAGACAATAATATCAAACAGCCTCTCCTGGGAAGAGGGAAACATACTGTCACATGTGAGATCTCACTCTGGAGTATGAATGCTTCTATCAGAAATCATTTTCAGGGAATATCCAATAGCCAGAGGGCAAAAGGGAATCCTACTCAGAGTGATATAGGAACAAAGGGCTGTTTTCATTAAAAAAAAAATCAGTCCATATTTGCCTCATACAGTACCTCCATCATGCTGCAGCAGATTTCTTTCTAGCTTACTTATATGACTTTATATTACTAGATTTTTACAACTATGTGAGATAGGTTGTACAAGTGTTATTATTCCCATTTTACTGAAGAGGAAATTGAGTTTGAGAGTTGAAGTAACTTGGCCTTAGCTAGTAAATAATAAAACTGGAACCCAAACCAGGTCTTCTGATTCCAAATCCAGGTTCCTTTTAAAAAATTACATTATACTCTAAGACACTAAATATCAACAATTATATAAAAGAATGTTTCAAATATCCAATATTATAAGACAAATGCAACTGAAGTAACTGAAATTTTGCCTCACACTCATCAGATGGGCAAAGATAGCAAAAGATGAAAATGGTTAAGGGTTAGAGGGGCTATGGGAAGGCATATTCATTTACTGATAATAGAGCTGTGAAGTGGTCCAACTATTCCAGAAAACAATTTGGAACTATACTGAAATTTGTCAGTTATAACTTTGGTCTAGTAATATAATTTTAAAATCTATCCCCAAAAGTTTAAAGATGAAGAGAAAGGGTGGGCAGCTGGGTGACTTAGTGGATTGAGAGCCAGGCCTAGAGACAGGAAGTCCTAGGTTCAAATCTCGTCTCAAATATGTCCTAGCTGTATGTTCCTGGGCAAGTCACTTAATCCCCTTGGTCTAGCCCTTACTGCTCTTCTGCCTTGGAAGCAATACTTAGTAAAAATTTCAAAATGGAAGGTAGAGGTTTAAAAAAAAATGAAGGGGTAGAGCCCATGTTTCTAATAGCACTTTTAAAAAAAATTCTTACAAAGTTATATTTACTTCAAAGTTATAGCCAAAACAAACTTACAAACAAGTTCCCCTTACACTTCAGGAGTATATTCTTCCCCCTGACATCATTTTACTTTCTGGAGAAGGGACAAGGATAAGGCTTACAATTTAACTCAATTCCTACATAATATTTTCCCCAATAAGTTCAAGTCCAAAGCCAGCAATACCCTTTTCTTCTAGGCTCACACTAAGACCCATATTTCTCAGGGCTACCAGTCTGGCTGAAACATCCGATCTAAATTCCTGACCAATCAGATCCACAGGAACAGCACTTTTGTGATGACAAAAATCTGGAAACACAATGAGTATCTGTCAACCGGGGAATAGACAAACACATTAATGATTATAAATGTAATGGAATATTATTGTACTGTAAGAAACAACAAAGAAGAAGAATTCAAAGAAACTTGGGAAGACTTGACTGGTATGAACTGATTTGGCTACAAGAAAGCAGAATTAGGAGAACAAATGATACAATAACCTTAATGGAAATGAAAATCATGCAAAAGGAACTTCAGAATGTCAAAACAATGCTTCAGAACTCTAATCAATACTGTAACCAATTTCAGCTTCAGATAATTAATCTTAATAGACTTCATCCCTTTCCTTTGTTGTTGTTCAGTCACTTTTCATATCTGACTCTTCATGACCCCATTAGGAGTTCTCTTGACAAAGATACTAGAGTGGTTTGCCACTTCTTTCTCCAGCCCATTTAATAGATGAAGAAACTGAGGCAGAATTAAGTGCCTTGACCATAGGTCCCACAGTTAGTGTCTAAAGTCAGATTTGAACTTAAGAAGATGAGTGTTCCTGATTCCAGGCCTAGCATTCTATCCACTGCACCACTTACCTGCTCTCCCTTCTTTCTACACTTTGTATTCATGGTGGATTATAGTTGCAAAATGAGGTAACTGGTGCCAGATGTGGTCAATGTATTTGTTTTGCTCAACTTTTATGGGGAAAGGGACTATTATTATTTTTTAAAACCCTTACCTTCAGAAGGTAGAAGAGTGGTAAGGGCTAGGCAATGGGGGTTAAGTGACTTGCCCAGGGTCACACAGCTGGGAAGTGTCTGAGGCCAGATTTTAACCTAGGATCTCCCATCTCTAGGCCTGGTTCTCAATCCACTGAGCTACCCAGCTGCCCCCGGAAAGGGCCTATTACTGATGGTGGCAGTGAAGTGTCATTGGGAAGTAATGGTGTAAAAGAAAAAAGACATAAATATGCAATTTTTAAAAATTTATTTAGAATATTTTTCCACGTTTACATGATTCATTTTCTTTCCCTTCACTCTTCCCTCCCCACTCCCAGAGCCAACAAGCAATTCCACTGGGTTGTACAAATGTTGTCACTTGATGTCTATTTCCATATTATTCATTTTTGCTATAGAGAGATTTTTTAAAAAGCCTAGTCCCCAAATCACATACCCACATATACACTGATAAGTGATATCAATATGGCAATTTTTAAAAGAAAAAGATGCAGACATTTCAAGCTGGATGTCTTATAGACATCTTAAACTTAATATATGCAAAACCAAACATTATTTTTTGCCAAGAATGCTCCCCACTACTGAAATTGCCTACTTTTTCTTTCTTTCTTTTTAAACCTTTTGGTTCCAGGGCAAAAAGGCAGCAAGGGCTAGGCAATGGGGCTAAGTGACTTGCCAAGGATCACATGGCTAGAAAGTGTTTGAGGCCAGATTTGTACCTGGGACCTCTCATCTCTGGGCCTGGCTCTCCATCTACTGAATCATGTAACTGCCCCCTTGCCCAATACTTTCAAGCACCCAACTTCATAAACTTGGTGTCATCTTTGATTCCTTATCCTCTCTTACCTCCAATATAAAACCTGTTGCTAATCCTATTGATTTTGCCTTCTTAATACATCTTGCCTCTTTCTTTGCTCCGACATTGCCGCCATCCTGGTGCAGACCAAACTCATGGATTATTGCAATATAGCTTGCTGTTGGTTTCCTTCCATCAAGTCTTTTCCTATTCCAGTCTATCATCTATTCAGCTATCAAACTGAACTTCTTAAATTATCAGTCTGACCATGTTCTTAGCTCTTTTCCCTACCCCAGTCTGCATTCAGTAAACTCCAGTGGCTTCCTATCACCTCTGGAATATCATCATTGTGGCTTTGAAAACCCTTTCTGATCTGGCCCCCTCCTACATTTTTCAGAATTTTTATACTTTTCCCTTTTCCCTCCCATCAGTGACATAGGCCTTCTTGCTGTTCCTTGAACAAGACATTTCCTTTCTCAGTTTAGCTCTGGGAATTTTCACAGGCTATCCCCTTTTCCTGGAATTCTCTCAATCTTCATCTCTGTCTCCTGGCTTCCCTTGATTCTTTCAGGTCCCAGTTAAAATCTCACTTTCTACAAGAAGAATTTCCCAATCAGTCTTAATGTAAATACCTTATGTCTGTTGATTAGCTCCAATTTATCCTGTATATATCTTATTTATACCAAATTATTTTTTGTTGTCTCCCTCATTAGACCAAAACTCCTTGACAGCAAGTTTCATCTTTTGCCTTTTTTGCATTACAACAGTATAGTACAAAGTACATAGCAGGTACATAATAAATGTTTGTTGATTCTTGCCTTGTTTTGGCTTATTGACTGACAGAATGGTTGAACTTGTTAATGGCTCTGCCAAAAATGCATTAGTATTGTGTAATTAGAATTTTGAACCCTAGGACTCTCTTTCCCAGCATCCCACTTTTGTTCTCACATTAATTCCTTATGTTTTGGAGATAAAGTTTTTTTGTGACCCTGATTTCTCCTCCCTGAAACTTGACTGTAGAGGTGGGGTGAGGTAAGAAACAGGAAAATTTTCCTTGGATGTTTTTTACTCAAGTTTTTACCTTTGTTCTTTTTATTTCTTCTATTTCAAATGATTATTAATAAATTTTACAAAATATAATACTTGGAGTTATTGGATATTCATTTAAGTTTTACATTGTTGGGGACCAGAAGTCTGGAGTTATAGGACCCTGGCTCCGCTCTAAGTCGTAGAGCAATTTTTAAGGACAGATTAGCTTTTGAAGCCTCATGCCATTTCTGCTGTCCTCAAGCTACTGCAATTCCTGCTGTTGCTCCCCTTGCTTCTGCATCCTCCCTACCACTGCTGTTTGCCCAAAGGTCTGAGAGCTATTTGGAAGCACCTTCTTTTTCCTGCTGGAAGAGTAAGATCCAAATCCCCTTGGGTCACCTATCCCCTACCCAAGTGAGTCTCAAGCCTGCCCAAGCCATTTTTCAGCAGGGGAGCACAGCGTGGAGTAGCCAATCCATGCTATCCACCACAACCCCAGTCTGACTAACCCAGGGGGACTTCCATGCTCCTGGCTGTGGGGGTGGGGATTGAGGTGTCACGGGGTCACTGGATTTATCCCTGGGGAGAGGGGAAGGAAGGTTACTCTTCCAAACCTGTTAACTTTACTCCTAACCAGTACATACTAGGCTAGTGCCACCTAAAGACAGGAAATAGAATTGCAAGTATGGCCCACTCTATGAAAGAGCAGTTCATTACCAAAGTTTTAGGATGTCTCTTCTTCCTACTGTTCCTGGGTGCACTTGTCCTTGTTGATAACTTGAGTAATCTAGAGATTCAGGGGAGAGATTCATTCCCATTGACATTTTGGCCTGCCCAGTCTCTGCAACACATCCAATATGGGGTTTGTCCACACTATGCTGAGTGTGGGTATGGGGAACCCAAGAAGTGTGACCAAAGGAATCTAGATGGATGATAATACTGGGAGGGGAAGGAACATTAAAGAATCTGGAGGTGAATTTTAAGCCTTTTCAGACCCCATTGCTTTATCGATGTTAACTGTTTCAGTTTGTCCCCTCCAAATAGTGAAGAAGTTTCTGTAATATAGCTATCAAAATTGGAGAAAAGGACTCTTTAATTAATTTCTCACATCCTGTCATGCTTATTTATTATTTGCTGATTGTTTGCTTTAAAATTCAATTTTGTTTTTTAATTTCACATATTGATCTAATCTAATATATTCTGTTACACTGTGTCATTTTCAGGTACTGTATTTTGGCCATTAGCTATATGTTTTGTTACATTATCTTTATTTGTACCTGTCCACTATAACTGGACGGGAGAAAATACCATTATAAAAATCCATAACAACTTGGACAAACCTTTTCCTGTGGCAAAAATCATAGGTCCTTATGGATGATGGGCTTGTCCCTAGATCCATCTAGGTCACATGTTGCCTTAATGGCCTTTTGTTCTTTTTTGTCTTTGTTAATTGCCACATAGATGATGATGGATGGACTCCATGAAAACAGTTAAAATCTGTATACAATTTTTGGAGAATTTAATGAGCTAAAAATCTCAATTGATTTTAACAGGTCTTCAGAAATGATTTTCAGTTATCTAGTAACACCACTACCTCTGACTTATCATTTGCCTGCCTTTGAGTTGTTTGTAACAAGAGGTAAGGGTCCATTTAGTAGCTGAAGTGAAGTGCAATAGCACTATTGTATTCCCCACCTCCACATTTATAAAAATGAAATGGATGAGACATCAGAAGTGATTTTCACTATTATGTTCCTTGCCTCCACATTGCAATAGATGGGATATATAGACATGCCTTTTATGGCTGTTACAGTCTCATACCAGAGGAGGGAAGTTTCCCAAGGGGCTTAGTTATCCTATGAAGGGTTATAATCTCATCTGGGAGATGGGAAGGTTTTCCCAGGGGGCTTTGTAATCCTTAGATGGGTTTTTATATTTGTAACTCTTCAGCTTATTCTATCCTTCAGAATGATCTAGATTCTTGGTGTCAGTTTAGACCCAAAAGGTTTTCATCAGCAGTACAAAGTTTGTTTTTCTTTCTGGAATCTCCTGCCAAATTTTGGAATGATGGCAATAATAGACTTTGTTAGAAATATCTTCACCACAGTGTTTAAATTAAATTAAAAAAAAAAAAAAAGAAATATCTTCACCAAGATTTACAGATTGGCTAGGTCTGGAGAACTTGTGACAAGTATCCATGAGTTTCAGTGGCTATAGAGACTCATGTGAATCCTAATGAGAGAGGGTTTGTTTGCTATTGTCATTAGATGTACTATTACAATTTTAGGGATTTTGGTACTTCTTTGAATGTGCATTAGCTGCTGAACTACTCTTTTTAAAAGCTGTTACTTGGTGAAAATCATGTGTACTCAAACTGTGGGTCATGGCCAAGTTAAAAAGGAAATGGATCTCATTTTGGGTGAGAAACCTTCGTATTATGCTTCTCCTTGGCTAACACAGTGTATCATTGACTGTGAACTATATATTTTTGATTTAAAAAAATTATTATTGTTTTTCCTTGTATGTGCAATAGAACATTTGAGTTTTCTTTTTTCTCTCATTTTTTTGTACTTGAAGCACATGTTACCACTATTAATGTTTTTTTTTTATTTTGCACTAATATAAGTTTACAATGTCCATTATCCCTAATGTCAATGCAGACCCAAAAGCTTTAGACTATGGAAACCTGCCATTGATTATTAAATATTATGAGACTTTGATTAATGATTGTGTCTGATTCTAAGAGAAGGGATCACAAAAGAGCCACTGCAGTGCCAAGGAGCACAAAGTTAACCTGCACAGTTCCTACAAGCACAAGGGCAAGGAGACCAACCAATCCTGATGGGATTTATGAGATTCTGCACCAAGACAGGGGACTTAAACTTATTTTGAGGTTTGAGGAAGTGGCTGTTTGCAAAGTCAGACACAGGATTCCCTCGTGCCAGATCCAGAATTGTACCACGTACCTCAGTTTTGCTGCCATTTTGGCTCCCCTATCCCTGAGAACAAAGGTAAAATTAGACCACAGCATGTTATTTCCCTTCTGCTTCAAAAGACTAGTCCTTTTTTCTCTCTCTTTTATGGTAATTTTCTGTAGTCCCGGCTGCTGATTGGATAAATGCAACATTGCTACTACAGGCTTATGGGACATGAATCACTTTAATTGGGCCCTGATTCAAGGACCTGTTTTAGGCTTATTTTTCCTTACTTAGAATTGTTACACATGAGACTTTGATATTTTATGTTTCATCCAGAAGTTATTTTTTTTCCTTTATTTATTTATTTATTTTTTTTAATGGTGGGTTTTTTTTTCAAACCCTTAACCTCTGTGCATTGGCTTATAGGTGGAAGAGTAGTAAGGGTAGGCAATGGGGGTCAAGTGACCTGCCCAGGGTCACACAGCTGGGAAGTGTCTGAGGCAAGATTTGAACCTAGGACCTCCCGTCTCTAGGTCTGACTCCCAATCCACTGAGCTACCCAGCTGCCCCCAGGTGGGTTTTTTTTTGACAATTGATTCATATATCTCATAACTCAGCCATGTATCCTGGGGTGACCCAAGTTGTTGGTCAACATCCTCCTCAGGGGGGGTTGTATTATTGTCATAGAATTCTAGATTTATAAAAATTCTTCTTGTTTGAGAGTAATTTTAGGATAAGAAACTTGCTATCTCCTCGAATCAAGAAAGTGAACTATTTGGAGAAGGTGCATTAAGATGCCTACAGAAACCATATATTGCACCAAAAGATCCAGAATGAACTTTGGGATGTAGTGAAATTGAAATTGAACTGTGTGTGTGTGTGTGTGTGTGTGTGTGTGTGTGTGTGTGTGTGTATGGGGAGGGTTTGAATGCATTTATTTTGAATGTATACTCTTATGCCAAAGGGGATTGCCCCCTAATTGGCTTTTTGTCGATACACCCACCAATCATTGGTTTTGCTCTTTCTCTTTTATTTCCCTCTTATCCCCAAATTATTGTAATTTCCCCTTAGAAAATGCAATATTGTATGTACCTCTAGTTAAAGATCTTTAGAGATATAAATTGGTTATGTGTAATGATTCATTGGGGAAGCTAAGCATGTAAATCTGGGATTCCCAATGGAATCACAGGGGGGATTGTATAATTAGAATTTTGAACCCAGGACTCTTTCTCCCAGCATTCTACTTTCTTTCTCACATTACATCCTTACTTGGAGATAAAGTTTTTGTGTGACTCCACCCCTCTCTCTCTTCTCTCAGAAATGTGGCTGTGGAGATGGAGTGACAAGTGAAGAGGTGGCAGGTGAGGTGAGAGGCAGGAGAATTTTACTCAGGTGTTTTTTCCTTGGGTTTTTACTTTTGTTCTTTTTATTTCTTCTACTTCAAGTGATTATTAATAAACTTTATAAAATATGATACTTGCAGTTATTGTATATTAATTTAAGTTTTACAGTATGCCTATCTTTTTACAACTCCTTCAACATTGCCAACATATAGCCTTTGACCTAGAGATTCCCCTTTTAAGCTCTAGAGGGGCTATTACCAAATGAAAAAAAATCTACATATACCAAAACATTTTTAGTGACAATCTTTATGGTAGCAAAGAATTAGAAACAAAATAGATGCCTATTGTTTGGAGAATGAATAAACAAATTGTGGCCCATGAATGTATTAAAATATTACTGTGTTGTAAGAAACAATAAGCATTAGTCATACAGGAAAGCATGGAAAGAGTTATTTGAAGTGATAAGAACTAAAGTAAGCAGAGCTAGGAAAACTTCATATACATTGACTATAACAATGTAAATTAAAAGAAAACAACCGTAAAATAATCAAAACAACTTTGTGAAATTATAAAACCCAAGATTGGCTCCAAAGAAGAGATAGAAGAACACAGTTCACCTAATCTCTGACAGAAGTTTAGTTGCAAAAGTGGAATATTTGGTGCTTTCTGTGTAGATTGTTTTGACTGCATTTCCCCTATTTCTTCCTCTTAAGAAATTCATTATAAGAGCTGTCTCTTAGGGAGGCAGAAGGAAGAGGGATATGAAAGATACCTAAGTGATATTAAAACCAAAGATATCAAGAAAAGTTAATTTTTTAAACCCTTACCTTCTGTCTTGGAGTCAATACTGTGCATTGGCTCCAAGGCAGAAGAGTGGTAAGGGTAGGCAATGGGGGTCAAGTGACTTGCCCAGGGTCACACAGCTAGAAAGTGTCTGAGGCCGGATTTGAACCTAGGACCTCCCATCTCTAGGCCTGGCTCTCAATCCACTAAGCTACCCAGCTGCCCCCAAGAAAAGTTATTTTTTAAAAAGATGTTTCTATATAGTTCCTATTCATGGTATGGTGTACAATGATCTGAATGAGTTTATTTACATCACCAAGCCTTAACTCTGGAAGAGTCCAAGTCTCACAAGGTGAGATGTGTTTTCTCACCTGCTTTCTGATAAAATAAAGGTTAATTTAATTATTGTTTTCCTTCCTTGTAAGAATAGTCTCATATTCAGCTATGTATTTTTTTTTTGTAAAAAGTCTCATACTCATTCACAGTTCCTAACTGTGATCTAGGAACACAAGAAGCCCAGAGCAATATAAGTTTGCTTTTATTCTAGTGATCAGCTCAGTTTAAGTGATGCTATGTCTACTAAGCACTATTATATAGAAGGGCAAAAGCCAAAATGGTGATAAGACAACTGGGATGGTTGTTCCATACTTTGTGGAGCTAGAACAATTTTGTACCTGAGAAGAAAAGACTTTATTAATTTCTTCATCCTCTATTTCTAGAAACTTTACCAGACTATTCCTGCCCAGCACCCAATTTTTTTTTACTCTAAAGGACATGAAACTGAAGACACATACTAAATGATTCAGTGTTCCAAGAGCAGAATTAAACAAAACAAAACAATTATACTGGGTGTTTATGTAGGCATCATGATGGCTCAACTGTAGATGAAGCAAAAAAAAAAAAAAAAAAAAAAAAAAAAAAAAAAAAGGCCATTCCTATCTTAGAAACAGATGTATCTGACCTTTGCAATGGGAATTGACTTGGTGCCATCTTATGCATATAACATTTTTCATGGATCCTTTGGGATAGATTTCTCTCTAAATGTCCCGGAAATATTTCCACTTCGCTATTGAGCCTGACCAGGCATTTTCCCAGGACAGGATTTTATAAATTCCCTTTAATTGATTGTCCTTTCTCTTCCACTGCTCTGAATCTTGACAGCCAAGAATGCCACTGATGAAATATTCATCAATAGTAGTGCAATGATTTTTGATGCATAATTAAATAGAATACATTTAAAAGCTAAGTTTTATGAATAAATATCCTCCAATTTAATAAGCCTTGGTATGGAAATTATCATAAAATGCAAAAAGCAAATGAAACAGAAATATAATCCTTTTGTTTGCAATTTGTAAAAAAAAGCAAAATTCTAAACATCATTCATTAATGCAGTTGGATAAAATAAGAGAGCAAATGTAAGAAAAAGTGTTTGAATTTTTTTTTAAGCCTCACCTTCTGTCTTAGAATCCATACTAAGTATTGGTTCCAAGGCAGAACTTCAGTAAAGGCTAGGCAATGGGGGTTAAGTGACTTGCCCACAGTTATACAACTAGGAAGTATCAGAGACCAAATTTGAACCCAGGACATCCTGCCTTTAGAACTGTCTCTCTATCCATCAAGTCACCTAGCTGCCTTAAGATAATGCTTTCGTGTACATAAAATTACACATAAAGGATTATAAAGGAACTCAATTATGTTGAAATCCAGTTGTCAAAATATTTTTCCTATCCACATTCATGGGAAACAAAATCTGAAATCTACCCTTAGAGAGTCTATGGCCCTCAGGTTAAGAACCCTTGATCTAGTGCAACTCCCTCATTTTACAAATATGGAAATTGAGATTTATAAATATGAAATGACTTGACCAAAGAAATACATGTAGTAAGCAGCAGAGGCAGGGTTTAGACCCAGCTCATGAGAAGCCATCTATCCCTTTCCATTGTAACACCTGTGATTAAAGCTTTCCAGAAAATACTTCATAAACTTATTCCAGATATCTTAAACTCACTCCAGAGATCAACAGTCTTCACCATGAGAAAACCTTTCCTTGTATCTAGCATAAATCACTTTGTTGCTAAATGAGCCCATTTCCCTTCATTTCATAGTTAGTGTTAGATACTTGAATAAAAGATTTATTTTACTGATTGGGAATTATGATCTTTTTTAGGTAGAGGATTTCACTGTTCCTTTTCATCCCTTGAACTTGTCTGCAATGGGATACAAATGATACTTTTCCTTAGAGGAACAAAAATGTATGTTTAATGACCACACTTGTTTTTATTGTTATTGTTTTTAAAACCTTTTACTAATCTGTGTGGAACAATTTTTTCTCCCTCCTCTACACCTAGTCAGAAGAAATAGGAGAGGCAGTGCAGGAAGTAATAGATAAGAGCGAAATGGAAAGTCAAGAAGAGCTAGGTTTAAATATTGCCTCTGATTCTTAAAAATTCAGTTTTTTGTTACATTAAAGTTCTGAGGTGTCTTCTTCCCTCCCTTCCTCCCCTATGCTAGAGAAGGCATCATTTGACATATCTATGTAGTTATGCTTATATAAAACCATGCCATATATATATATATACACACACAAGTTCTTTCTCTGGAAATGGACATACACGGTTATTCTTCAAACAATATTGTGGTTGCCATATGTAATATTCTCTTGACTCTGCTTGTTTTGCTCTTCATAATTTTACGCAAGCCTTTCCATTTTTAAAAAATTAACCTGCTCATCATTTCTTATTGCTCAGTAGTATTCCATCACAATCATATGTCACAACTTGTTCAGCCATTTCTCATCTGATGGGCAGCCTCTCAGTTTCTAGTTCATTGCCACCTCAAAAAGAGCTGTTAGAAATATTTTAGAACATGTAGTTTCTTTTTCTTTTTCTCTGATCACCTTGGGAAACAAACCTAATAGTGATATTGCTGGGTCAAAGGGTATACATAGCCTCCGATTCTTAGGAGCTGTGTGACCATAGACCTGACCTTGACCTTACTGAACCTTGGTTTTCCCATCTTTAAAATGAAGATAATGATATTTACAGTGCCTACTTGCCAAAGTTGGTGTGAGGCTTAAATGAGGTAATGCATGTTAAGTCTGGCACAAAATGAAAAGTGCTATACAAATGTCAGCTATTCTTCTTCCAATCCTACCCATCCTTCAAGATCTGACTTGGGTTCTAGTTCCTCATTTAAAACTGTCCTAATTCATTTTTTAAAAAATATTTTTATTTTTATTTTTTTTTAAACCCTTGTACTTCAGTGTATTGTCTCATAGGTGGAAGAGTGGTAAGGGTGGGCAATGGGGGTCAAGTGACTTGCCCAGGGTCACACAGCTGGGAAGTGGCTGAGGCCGGGTTTGAACCTAGGACCTCCTGTCTCTAGGCCTGACTCTCACTCCACTGAGTGACCCAGCTGCCCCCTGTCCTAATTCATTTTATCTCAAAATGTTAATTCCCATCTGTATTCCATTTTCTTTTTTTGAACCTGTTATTTCATTGGTGAAGAGAACTCCTAAATTCTTTCTATCAATTCATATCAATGACTATTTTATAATTTATCATTTTAGAGAGATATCAAAGATTTAGATTGGGTCACATAGCCTATGTAAGAGGTGGAACTTGAATCTAGGGCTTTAAGACCTTGAGAATAACTCTCCAAACTGGGAAGAGCATTCTACTACTGGCAGGTGGAGGTCTGTGCGTAAGTCTACCTTTGGGAGTTGGAGGTTGGTGCTCAAGTCCCATCTTTATTGTTCTATAGGTGTGTGTGACTTTTAGTATGTCATTCCATTTCTCTGGATTTTATTTTCTTCATCTCTGAAATGAGGGAGTTTGATGAGATAATCTTTAAGGTTTCCTCTGCTTTTAAAATCCTGCAAATCACTAATAAGTAATAAAAAAATAATACTCAAAAGGATCTGTTATCACATGAGCTCATCCTATACATTCTATGAGGCTCTTGTCCTTGTTTTCCCAAAAAGTTTGTGTGGGGTATTTATCTTGCTTTGTCCCAGCCTCTTTAAAAAAACCAAACAAACCCTTACTTTCTGCCTTAGTAACAATTCTAAGAGAGAAGAATGAGGGCTAGGCAAACAGGGTTAAATGACTTGCCCAGAATCATACAGCTAGGAAGTGTATGAGGCTACATTTGAACCCAGGTCTTCCCAACTCCAGGTCTGGCACTCTATCCTCTGAGCCATCTAGCTGCCCCTCTTCTACTAGCTTGAGGGATGCTGTCCTTGGTTCCTAAAATGGTATATAAGTTCCCCAAATTCTGTTGTTCTTTGGAGAAATTATCTAGCCTGGTACATTCTCCCAGTGATACATCCCTGAAGCCCTAGGGTGTTGACCCTGAGTAGTTTTTGGCAATGGGCTCTGTGATAGTGGCCAATTATTGGACCTATCTCTTTCCTGATTAAAGACTTGGTTTTTCTGACTACTTTAGTAGTTCTGTGTTTTTCTAGGTTAACACTAGTGATAGCAAACCTTTTAGAGATGGAGTGCCAGGCCCCACCCCATTGGACCCACCCAGCCTAAGTACCATGTCCATCTTTCCAGAAACCTTGTGTCATGCTCCTCCCCACTGAAGAGTGCCGGGTGGGCCATGCCCCCCCCTTACCCCACAAAAGGGAGGGAGAAAGTGCTTCTATTATGTTGCTGGGCAGAGGGGTGGGTGAAGTGTAGAGAGCAAGTGTAGAGAAGGGGAGGAGAGCAGCTCCATCTGAGTCCCTCTGCCTTTCTAGTAACGAACTGGGGTGGGGGCGTAGGGGGTGAGGGAGGCAGTGACCAAGTGCCCATGGAGAGCACTCTGGATGCCATCTTTGGCACTCATACCATAGGTTCACCATCACTGTCCTAGTCCTTTCCACCATTCTCCAGTATATCTATTGACATCTTGTATGGCTATTTAAATTTTCATCCATTTATGTCCAGTCTTTAGTGTATACTATCTTGTATACACTATAGCTGGTACAATGCCTAGCAGGTATTAAGCACATGCTATAATGTTTATTTGGTTTTATTTCTCCCAGGATTTGTGAATTCACATTGTATTTTAGATACATACAAAAAATACAATTGACCTTTTAAATAGGAAAATACTGTAGCCAGATATCGCTCTCTCTGTTTCTCAAAATCAGAGTTGCTTCTAGGTCATGGTGAAGCATTAGAAGAGGATTTTGCATTGAAAATAGGAAGAGTTTAATGAATGTTTTTTGAATAAATAAATGGTTGAAAGCCAACTTTTGGGATCATCACTGAAAGGAAGGAAGGAAGGAAAGAAACATTAATTAAGTGCCCACTATGTGACAGTGTACTAAGTGCTTTGGAAATATTATCTCATTTGATCCTCCCCATAATGCTGTGAGGAAGGTACTATTATCATCCCCATCTTTACAGTTAAGGAAATTGAGGCAAGTAAAGGTTAAAAGATTTGACTAAGATTAGATCAAATTTGAATTCAAGTCTTCTTGTCTCCAAATTGCTGTAACACATTACTGCCATCCATGGGACACTGATATCCTGGATTACAAAGTTTTCTCTTTTTGAAATATCTTTACATCTGATTTCAGTGACTGAATTACACTTTTGCCTCAGCTCAGATTTAGGAGTTCTATCTCTTCCTAAAACAAGGATAAGTTGGAAAGAATTAGGGTTAAGGGGGTACTCTGGGAAGGCTTCTTGAAGAAAGCGAAACTTGAGCTGGACTTGAAGGAAGCCAAGATGTTCTAGAAGGGAGAGAGGAGGATCCCCTGGGGGTCATGGCAGAAGAAACATAAATGAACCAAAAAAAAGGGGGTGGGGAGGAGAAAAGATAATTTCATCAAAGCAATAACTTACATTCATAGAGTATTTTTAAGAGTTGCAAAGCACTTTATATGTTTAGGCTTCACAAAAAAAATCCTACAGCTACTAAGCATAAATAGGATTTGATACATCTTCCAACTCAAGCCAGAAGTCTTCATGCCAGGTCTTTGAAGATGAGGACAATTCTTGCCTCCCTGGCATATAAGAAAGTATCTTGCACACAGTATTTTAATAATTATTTGTTGAATTAAGGCAGTGAAGGTTTTGGATTAGAAAGAAACAATAATATTTTTATAAATTGGGTTCTGGGTATTGGTAAATGTTTAACAACTTGTTCAGAAACCTATGTAGGTCCAACAAAGCTCAGCGGCAAGAATTAGAAAGAGAAATTCCAGGGGGCAGCTGGGTAGCCCAGTGGAGTGAGAGTCAGGCCTAGAGACAGGAGGTCCTAGGTTCAAACCTGGCCTCAGCCACTTCCCAGCTGTGTGACCCTGGGCAAGTCACTTGACCCCCATTGCCCACCCTTACCAATCTTCCACCTATGAGACAATACACCGAAGTACAAGGGTTTAAAAAAAAAAAAAGAGAAATTCCATTTAAAATCACTCTAATATAAAGTACCTGGGAATCTATTTGCCGAGACAAATGCAGGAATTATATGAACACATTTTCAAAACACTTTTCACACAAATGAAGTTAGATCTAAACAGAAAAACACTAATTGCTCATAGTAGGCCAAGCTAATAAATAAAAATGGCATCCTACCTAAATTAATTTCCTTATTCCGTGCCATACCAATCAAACGAGCAAAAAAACTATTTCATGGAACTAGAAAAAAGAATAACAGAATTCATCGGAAAAAACAAAAGGTCAAGAATATCAAGGGAACTAATGAAAAAAAATGTGAAGGATTGTGACCTACCAGTACCAGATCTTAAACTGTACTGTAAATCAGTAATCATCAAAATAATCTGCTACTGGCTAAGAAATAGAAGGGTGGATCAATGAAATAGATTAGGAATAAATGACCTCAGAAACCTAGTTGAGGAACCCAAAGATTCCAGTTTTGGGGGTAAGAACTCACTATTTGACAAAAACTGCTGGGAAAAATGGAAAACAATATGGCAAAAATTAGGTTTAGATCAATCTCTCACACCCTATACCAAGATAAGGTCAGAATGGATAGACTGATTTAAACATAAAGAGTGATATTATAAGTAAATTAGGAAAACATAGAGTAGTTTACCTGTCAGATCTATGGTTAAGGGAAGAATTTCTGACTAAACAAGAGATAGAGAACATTACAAGATATAAAATGAATAATTTTGATTATATTATATTTAAAAGTTTTTATACAAAGAAAACCAATGCAACAAAGATTATAAGGGAAGCAACAAACTGGGAAAAATTTTATAACAAATTTCTCTGATAAAGGTCTCATTTCTCGAATACATAAAGAACTAAGTCAAATTTATAAGAATTCAAGTCATTTTCCAGTTGATAAATGGTCAAAGGATACGAATAGGCAGTTTTCAAATAAAGAAATCAAGGATATCAATAAATCACATGAAATGTGAACTGGAATGAACCCCAGGAACTGATGCAGAGTGAAAGAAGCAGAACCAGGAGAACATTGTACACAGATATGGATACACTGTGGTAAAATCGAATGTAATGGACTTCTCTACTAGTAGCAATGCAATGGGACAACTAGGAGGGACCTATGAGAAAGAACGCTATCCACATTCAGAGGAAGAACTGTGGGAGTATAAACATAGAAAAACAACTGCCTGATTATATGGGAAGATGGGGATATAATTAGGGATATTGACTCAAAACAGAACAAATATCAACAATATGGAAATAGGTCTTGATCAATGACACATATAAAATCCAGTGGAATTATGTGTCAGCTATGGGAGAGGGTAGGAGGACGGAAGGGATAGAGCATGAATCCTATAACCATGGAAAAATGTTCCAAATTAATTAAATAAAAATTTAAAATTAAAAAAATAAATCACATGAAAAAATGTTCTAATTCCTTCTTAATTAGAGAAATGCAAATAAAAATAACTCTGAGGTACCACCTCAGGCCTATCAGATTGGCCAATATGACAGTAAAAGAAAGTAATAAATGTTGGAGGGGATGCGGCAAAATTGGGACACTAATGCATTGCTGGTGGATTTGTGAACTGATCCAACCATTTTGGAGGACAATTTGGAATTATGCCCAAAAGGCTATAAAAGAATGCCTGCCCTTTCATCCAGTAATAACACTAGGAGGACTGTATTCCAAAGTGATTTTAAAAAATGGGAGAGGACCTGTTTGTACAAAAATATTTTTGTTGTGGCAAAGAATTAGAAACTAAAGGGATGTCCCTCAGTTGGGGAATGGCTGAATAAAATATGGTATATGATGGTGATGGAATACTATTGTCCTGTAAGGAATGATGAACAGGGTGATTTCAAAAAGGGCTGGAAAGACCTATGTGAACTGATGCAGAGCAAAATAAGCAGAACCAGGAAAACATTGTACACAGTAACTGAAATATTGTGGGATGATCAAATGTGATAAACTTTGCTACTAACAGCAATATACTTGTCCACCTCAAAAGAAAGAACTGTTGGAACAAGAATGCAGATGGAAGCATATGATTATCACTTGTTTATTTGGGCATATGTTTTAGGATTTTGGTTTTATAAAATTATTCACTTTCAAAAATGAATAATATGGAAACACGTTTTGTGTGATAATACATGTATAACCCAGATTGAATTGCTTGACATCTCCGGGTGGGGGTGGGGGATGGGAAGAAAAGCAGGAGACAATATGGAAAACTCGTGGAAATTTGTAAAATAAAAACTTTTAAATGCATGCAGGACATACTTTATATTGATCATTTATCATTCATTATTTGCATTTTCTTCCTCTCTTTCTTAAGTCTAGACAATCAACAAAACAATAAATCAAACTGATTTTCTATACGTAAATACTGAAAATTTAACAGTAGCTCGAGCTTTCTCCAGCCTATATCCCCCAATACCCGGGACAGCTTTTTCTAGGCTACCACTTCTCGGCCTCGAAATTTTAAGAACCTGCAGTCCGACCGCGGCCTACAAGTCCCAGGGTGCTTCGCGAGGCAGCGTTCCATGTATCGCGTCCCCCCTCTCTCCCTCAGGCAGGGTGAATAAAGGTTCCGTTGTGGGTGCACTGCGGGCTGGTTTGTTATCGTCTGCGGGTGACGGAGGCCCGGGGGTGGGGGGCGGCGTGGTACCGGTGGGCGGGAGGGCGGACTGGGGCGTAGCGAGGCTGGGGCTCCCTCTTCTCTCCACATTGGGGGGCGGGCCGAAGAGAGGCGGGAGGCCGGGCAGGCCGGAGGCCTGGGGCCGAGCAGCAAAGACGGAGTGGTCGGAGGAGATGGAGGGCGGCTGTGACGGGGGTGGGGCGGCACCGCGCGGGAGCGGCCACTCCTCGGGCCCCGGCCCCGGCGGCGGGATCGGGCTGGCCCGGGAGCTGGGTCGGGCCTTCGCCCACCACCGCCTCTACTTGAAGCGGCTGCAGCAGAACCTGAGCGAAACCCAGAAGTTCTTTTCCGACATCCAGTGCTCCTACGACCGCAGCTTTCCCTCTTCACCCCAGATCCCCGGCGGCTGCGGCCTCGAGCAGGGCCTGGGGGCCGACGGCGATGTCTCCGAGGCCGTACTGCGCGCTGGTAAGAAGGACGCGCCTCTGGGCACAGGACACCGATGCGGGGGGCAGCCTGTGAGGGATGCGGAGGGAGGGGGGCACGGACGAATGGCCAAGGGGCGGGGCTCTGCAGGGGGCCAGTATCAGGGGAGAGTTGCAGGGCGTTAGGGTCAGAGATTGGGGGGCGGGGGAGGCCCTGTTGGTATTGAGTGAGGGGATCCCTGCAGGATGCCAGGATCAGAGGCGAGGTAGGGCCATGCCCTGAAGGGGGTCAGGGGAGAAGGGATGCCCTGCAGGATTCTGAGACCGGAGGCGGTGAGGGGAGGGGGTCCTGCAGGGATTCAGGGTCGGAGGCGATGGGGGGGGGGTTGCAGGATGCCAGGATCGGAGACGATAGGGGTGTAGCTGCAGTGGGTCAGGGTCAGAGGTAATGAGGGGACCTGCAGGGTGCTAGGGTCAGAGGCGGGGTGGGGGACGCCTTGCAGAATGTCAGCGTCAGAAGTGAGGTAGGGGTACCCTTTAGGGTGCCAGGGTCAGAGGCTAGGGGGTGCAACTGTTGGGGAGGGAGAACCTTCAGGGTCTGGGGCAGTTAGTTCTCCAAAGTTAAAGGGGTTGTTGCTAAAGGATGGTTTCCTGGGAGGAAGAAGTATGGGGAAGAGGGATGGTTAAGTTTGGAGACTGGCTGGGGTTAATCCAACTGTGAGTTGGGGGTGGTGGTGGTTGGCAACAGACAGGAAGGAGGTGGCAGGTGTGCTGGATACCAAGTCAGTCAGGTAGCATTTATTAAGTACCCTCTATGTGTCAGGCACTGTGCTAAAACAAAGGAAGGCAAAGGACAGTGCCTGCTGTCTGGGAACTCACAGTTTAAGGAGAAGATAGCATGCATATAGTTATGTACAAACAAGGATAAGTTGGAAAGAATTATCTGTCAGAGGTAAGATGGCATTAGGGTTAAGGGGGCACTCTGGAAAGACTTCTTGCAAAAAGTGTGACTCAAGCTAGACTTGAAAGAAACCAGGAGGTAGAGATGAGAGAGAGAGAGAGAGGATGATCAGGGGTCACTGGCAGAAATGAGCCAAAGGATTCATGGAGATGGAAGGTAGACGGAATGAAATTCCATAGCCCTCAAATCTGTGGGCTGTGTGGTCAAAGGAATGAATAGTTTGAGCTTAGGGATAGGCTATGTATGCTTGAGTTGCTCTATGATCTCAGCTATCTACTGGTAGATTGTAAACTGTCCATGCCTCCCATAAATCCTCTGTAAAGAGTCTCAGCCATCACTATCTTCTGTTTCTGTGGCAGCTAGGTGAGCTAGTTGGCACAATGGATAGAATTATGGACCTAAAGTCAGGAAAACAGATCTTGTCTCAGATACTAGTTGTGTGACAGGTCACTTAATTTCCCTTTGTTTCAGTTTCCTCATCTATAAAATGGGGATTATAATAGCATCTACTTCTCAGAGTTGTTGTGAGGCTCATAATGAAATAATTTGTGAAGTATCCCAATGTATAGTAGTTACTATATAAATGTTAATTATTATTATTAGCTATTTTAATATTATTTTTATATTAGTGCAGCACTTTGGCTATCTACCTGTTATATTTTGTTCTCATTACACAACCTGCTTACTTGGGATATATATATATATATATATTTTTTTTTTTTTACAAAGGAAGTCTATTTCTAGTGAATTATCAAAAATTGTGCCTGGGTTAGAATTTTTTGACCTGGTTTTTTTTTTTTTTTTGCTATGATTCCCTTTTGTATGTTGCCCTCTCTCATTAGATTTAATAATATGTTATGTTATATAATATATGTAATGCATATTATGTATTATAATAATATAAGCTCCTTGAGGGTATAGATTGTTTCTCTTTTTGCTTATACTTTGTATCTTCAGTGCTTAGTACAGTCCTCCCTTTTTACCTTCTTCATTTCCTCCCTTTAAACCTCTTTAGTACTCATTTCTCCTTGGAACAGGACAAAGACTGCAAAGCACTTGAATATGACTAGAATTTTCAAGATGATAGATAGTCTTTAACCTTTTTCTCTTTACTTTCTCCAAGGACCTGATACTGGGGAAACTGGCATCCTTTGTTCCCATGATGTGTTACATACAAACTTTTAGTTATGAAACAACTGAATGAGTTCTATTGATTGCAATTATGTGTACCAAGGATAACAACAGCCTATAAGTTTAGGCACCGATAGCATCTTAACATAGAAATGGTTAGATCATTAGGTTATATTTCTAGTAGTATGCCTGCTTTGCTGGAACCAAGTTGTACATTTATCATTAATTTGTCTAAGTGTCTAAAATTTAGGGTGAAAGAAGATACCCAGATTGTCAGATAGTAAAATTTTAGAGCAGTTCTTAGTGATCATCTTTTGTTTGACTTGCTGGATGTCAAGGACAACCTTAGTTTATACATGATGGTGAATATTATAGAAGAAGGGCTAGTTGTTCTGGGGTTGTAGTTTTGACTTTGACATCATGTGTTCAGAGCTTTGCTTATATGAAAATGGATAGAGAGAGTACTGTTGCCCCCCTTTGCTGCTTTGTGAAGAAGTTGATATTAGGAAGGGCCAGATGAGAAGGTTTTATTCTTGAAAACTCCCAGAGAAAGAATATTCCCTGACTTTTTTCTTCTACCCTTTTAAGGGTTATTCCTCACTAAGGAATTCTTCCTCACAGCTCATTTAATTTATTCTTTGAACATCTTGGCCCTGCAACGTGCCAAGTGCTGGGACTAAAAAACCAAAATAAAATGGTTCTTGCTTTCAAGCAGCTTACGTTTTGTTGGGGGAGAAACGACATGTATAGGTATGAATAACTGAAGTGTGCAAAATAAATACAAAGTCATGGGGGTTATCACTATGACCTGGAGAGCTCAGGAAAGGCCTGGAGCTCAGCCGTGAAGGAAGCTGGAGATGCCTATAGGCAAAGATACTGAGAGGTTGTACAAAGGCGTGGAAGCTGGAGAAGGAATGTTTTGTACTAAGAACAACAGGCAGGCCAGTTTGGCTGGAATGTTGGCTATGTAACAGAGAATAATATGAAATCAATCCAAAAAGGCAAGTTGGAGCCAGGTTGTATAGGGCATTCAGTACCCACACAGAAGAATTTGAATTTTATCCTAGAGGTGGTAGGGAGCCACTGAAACTTCATAAGCAGGGGAGTGATCATATTTGTGCTTTAGGAATCAGTTTGGCAACTCTGGAGAATGGGTCAGAGAGGGGAGAGATGGAATACAAGATGACTAGTTATAAGGCTATTGTCATATTCCAGTGTAGAAGGGATGAGGTATAACAAATAAAAGGTAGTCTAGAGGTTCAGTGCCAGAGTTATAGGCGTTTATTGAGAGAGAGAGAGAGAGAGAGAGAGAGAGAGAGAGAGAGAGAGAGAGAGAGAGATTGATTTCAGCCTTACTAATTTAAGGTAAGGTCAGGTCCAAGATTTCAGCTCAGCATTGTCACCTCCATGCTGTGTTCTGGCTCTCCTTCCTGTGCTTGCCTTTTAAACCCACTAGCTCCTCCTTCCATGGCAACCTTGCACCTTGAGGCCCAGGATACTCATGGGGATGTGCCAGGGCTAGACTCTGTACTCAGGATCAACGTTGCCAAAATAATTCCCTTCACAGAATTGGTATGAACTAGTTTGGTGACTTCATAAGTGGAGAGAAGGGGATAAATGCAAGAAATATTGTGGAAGTAGAACCAACAAGACTGGGCCTGGATGGATTGAGGGAGAAGGAAGAATTGAGGAAGATTACAGAGTGGCAAATGTGGGTGATTAGCTTGTGATGTACTAAGGGAAAAAATTGTGGTTGGGAAGAGGAATGGGCTTGGGGGAAACATAATTAGCTTTGTTTTGAACATGTTGATTTTGAAAATCCTACCACACCTATTGGTAGCTGGTAATGTGGAAGTTAGGAGAATGTTAAAGGCTGGACATGCGGCTTTGGGAGTCTTGCATAGAGATGATGGTTGAGTTAGTGGGAGTTCATGAGATCATTAGGTGAGAAGAATATGAAGAGAAAAGAGTTCAGGACAGCTATGGGGTATGAATTCAGAGGGGAATGGACCTAAATAAAGAACCAGCAAAAGAACCCAAGAAGGAGTGGTCATATAGTTAGGAGAGAACCAGAATTTTTAGAGAAGAGATAATATTCTGGAGAGGGTGCTGGAGAGAGGTCAAGAAGGATGAGGACCAAGAAGGGCCATTGAATTTAGTGATTAGGAGATCATTGATGACTTTGGAATTGTCAGTTTCTGCCAAATTGTGGGTTAGAAACTGGACAGTAAAAGGCTGAGAAGTGAATGTGGGGGTGAGATAGTAAAGGCAACAAATATATACAGCTTTTTCTAGGAGTTTGGCTGTGCAAGGGAGGAGAAATAGCATGGTGTTTCTCCATATAATACTTGGTCCAGGAGGAATAGGTGAAGATTTTTTTAAAAGGATGTAGATCTCCACCTATGAGACAATACACCGAAGTACAAGGGTTTAAAAAAAAAAAAAAAAAGGATGTAGATCTAGGTTGATAGGAAGCAGAGCAAAAGTGTCCAAATGAGGGGAGATTGAAAATTAAGGAAGGAAAATTCATGTTGTAGTTGAAGCCCATTTATTTACCCATTTTTTGGAAGGCTGACTCCAGTTTTGGAAAATGCATTTGGTCAGAAAATAGAATCATCTTTGGGAGTAGAGGAAGTGGGTGGAAAGAGGTGATCAAGAGACTCGACCTTTGTTTCTTCCTTTTGAAAATATAGTTTAAGACAGTGATAGGCAAACTTTTTAAAGAGGGGGCCAAAGGAAAGGAAAAAAAAAACGTTAGGCAGGCCAATATAATTTATTAAAAAGTAACAATTATACATTTTACAATGATGTACATTAGGAATAATGTCACATAGGCTGGATAGAACATTTCAGGGGGCCGCATCTGGCCCTTGGGCCGTAGTTTGCCCATCACTGGTTTAAGAGATCCATGGGGTTCATTGGTTTCTTCTAGTCAATTGTTTCATGTATTAGCATTTGAATGTTAGGTCTCTAACCTCTAGAGCCTTTTGTCTAAAAGGTTGTAGATAGGACAACAGCTATTTAATTTTGTTCCCCCAATAAAGGATATTCATTTCAGTTTATAGAGTTATTTGTGAATAAGAACATTTTGTCAATCAATCATGAGGTATTTGTTAAGAATCTCCTAAATGCCAGATGCTGGGCTGGGAGTTATAGCTACAAATACAATCAATAAAATGATCCTTGCTAGAGGAGAGTTAAAATTCTAAGAGAGGGGACAGGGGAGGAGATCCTTAAGTATATGTACACATACACGTGCACACACACAGTGTAGCATATCCAGATCAAATTATAGAATGGATGAGTTTATCTAGTTCAAGTCCCTCATTTAATGGTCGGGGTGGGGGGAACCCTAAACAGAGGCCCAGTGTTGATTAAGGGACTTCTTTGGTCCCATAGTAACTGGTAAGCTAGCACTCAAGTCCAAACCTTTTGACTCCCAAGTTCAGGGTTCATTCTGTTATGAACCTTACTGTAAGTGAATGTGGGAATTTTAGGGCTGTCCATTTGCTGATTTTCAGTAAGTATGTTAAATCAAGAATCCATTTGGGAAGATTTATTAGATACCTAGATTTTGTTTCCTTTCCATTGCTACCATTGTAAGGTGAAGGTCCAGTTCATCTCATAGCCTCAAATTTTCTCTCAGATATTGTGACCAAGTGTAATGAGAATTAGATATTTAGAGGCTCACCACTCAATATTCTGCTTGTCAGAATTCTGATTTTCATTTTTTCCTGGTGTGCAGAAGTGCTGATAGGTAAAGTCAGTTTTGTGTTAAAATTGCTGAGGACAAATCAGAACTTTGAAATGATTGAAATGTAATAACAATAAAAAGACATTTATATTTACCTAGCGTTTTATACTTTTATCTATGCTTTTCTACTTGAAACTGGTACCTGAAACAGAGCCTTTGCATGTTACCTAGGCACTTACTGAATGACTGTTGAATGAATGTTTACTAGGGAAGGAATAGGAAGGGCACAAAAATAATATTTTTCCTTTTAAGATGATCATGTTGTAATATGCTTCAGAGGCCGAATAGAAAGTTTAGAACATGGATATTATTTTAAGAATAAAAAGCCCATTTGCCAGAACCTAGTGTGGTCTAGTTCTCAGAAAGAACTGCTTGGTTCAGTGAGTAGAAGATTAGTTTGGGAATGGGATGATGGTTGGGCTTTTTTCCTCAGTTCTGTCCTCAGACATGTTACTAGCTCTTCTTTTACCTCTATGAGAGAAGGGCACTTATCTTCTATATCAGCTCTCTTGTTAGGGTGTGAAGGGAAAGGAGGAGAATGAAGGGTAGGAGAGAGTTCTCTAAAGAGACTGTTATGGATTTATAGGAACCTCAAAATCAAATTTAAATTTAAAAACTATGTATAGTATATGAAAGCAAGAGCTAATGAGTTTAATTAATTATTAAGAATTTAAAATTAATTTAAAATTTTAAAATATTTATTTTCAATTAATTATTAAGAATCAATAATACAAAGTATAGCATAGTCCTGTAAGATTAGTCCAAAAAGTTCTGAAGGTTAGAATAAGCTGGAACCATTGCTAAGTTTGACCATAAGTTGTTTGTTTATTTTTCCTGAATTGGGGATAAAAGAAGACTCAAAGAAAGAAATGACTACTGATTTATGGTGGATGGGATGATGATAATTGTCCACTGAGAGAAGGCAGTAACATTCACCTCCCTTATTTCTGTTCCCTTTCTTAAGGAGAATAAAATGACTGATGCAGAGCTGAAATCCAAGATAACAGGGAAGTAGTAAGGAATCACCCAGTCACCTTTCTGTCTAAGATGGCTCAGACTATAGAGCTACTGTTAGTAATCTCTGAACTGCTGGAGAAAAGCAGAGATGCTATCAACCCAGCAAAAGCCAAATAATATCTCTAGGATAAAAGACAGCGAGTTAATAATAAAAACAGCATTTATAGAGCGCTTTCAAGTTTGCAAAGTACTTTACAGATATTATTCCACAGACTCTAAGCTAGTGAGTCTGACTTTGATTTCTGGTAAAATTATATGCCATACCATGAAAGGGGTGGAAGGTAAACATTTAGAAAAGGAAGGAGTGATGAGAAGGAGCCAGCATTGTTTTATTAAGAACAGGTCAAGCTGGACTAACCTCATTTCTTTTTTGGTCAGAGAAGTGGATTAGGGGGATGACAGGGATATAGTTAATTGGGATTTCAGGAAAGCATTTGACAAAAATTTTCATGTTTTTCTCATGGATTGCATATAGATTTGATGATTGTACAGTTAGGTAGATTCAGACCTTATTATATGGATGAATCCAGAGAGGATTTATTAATAGTTCAACTTCAGTTGGGAAGATGTCTTTAGTGGGATGGCTCAGAAATCTAATCAGTCCTTGGCTTTGTGCTGTTTATCATTTTCCTTAGTGCCTCAAACAAAGACATAGATGGCAAGCTTATCATATTTGCAGGTGACATCAGATGGGGAAGCCTAGTGTGGCAGAAGGATCCAGAAAGATCTTAATAGGTGAAAATGTTGGACTGAATTGAATGAAATGTCATTTAATAGGAAGAAGTATAAAGGCTTACATTTGGACACTTGATTTAAAACAATCCACTTCATGAATATAAGATGAGGAGGTGTGACTAGAGAACATTTCATCTTTTTTTCTTTTAACTCTTACCTTTTGTCTTAAAATTGATACTAAGTATCAGTTCCAAAGGAGTAGGCAGCTGGAATGATGTGACTTGACCATGGTCACATAGCTAGGAAGTGTTTGAGGCTAGCTTTGAATCCAGGACTTCCTATTTCCAGGCCTGGCTCTCAATTCACTGAATTGCCTACCTGCCCTGACAACATTTCATTTGGTTTTACTTAATTGCAAGCACAGTATGAGTAAACAGTGTGTCATGGTGTCAAAAAACACTAATGTTATCTTAGGTTGCATCTAGGGAGGTGATAGCTCCATTGTACTCTGCCTTGGCTGTATGACATATGTTCTGGGCATTACATTTTAGGAAGGATGCTGATAAGTTTAAGAGTGTTGAGAGAATGACCAGAGTATTAGAAATCTTTGGAATCATGCTATGAGTCATTTAGTAAACACTTATTGAGCACCCACTGTATACTAGGCACCGTGCCAAGCCATGGGGAAAGGGAGAAGGTAGTCCTTGTCCTCTAATGGAGAAATCATGCAAATAACCACATACAAATAAGCTATTTACAGAATAAATTAGAAATAATCAATAAATGAAGCAACTAGAACCAAGGAGGATTAGGAAAGCCTTTTTGTAGAAGGTAGGAGTTTAGCTACAACTTGAAGGAAGCCAGGGAAACCAGAAGACAGATGAAGGAGAGGGTTGTGGGCATAGGAGACAGCCAGGGAAAAAGCCCAGAGTTGGGAGATGGAGTGTGTCTTGTTTCAGGAAAAGCAGGGAGATTGCTGTCCCTGGATCCCAGAGTATGTGGGTTGGTATAATGGGAGACACTGGAGTTTGGGGTGATATGGCCAGACTTGTGCTTTTAGTAAGATCACTTTGACAACTGAGTACAGAATGGACTTGAGGCAGACAGACCAGTTAGCAGGCTTTTTCAGTTTTCTCCTTGTGTGTGACATGAGGAGGAAGAGCTGGTACAAGAGTGTGACCTTGTAAGGGGGGCACTCGATGTGTGTGTGTGTGTGTGTGTGTGTGTGTGTGTGTGTGTGTGTGTGTGTAGAAAGGTGGAGGGAGAGATAGAGATGTAATGGGCCCTGGTGACAGATAGGATAAGGGGGTAAAAGAGTGGGAAGTTCAGATGATACTTAGATTACAAAGTGGAAGGATGGTGGTACCCTTAGCAGTAATAAGCAAATTAAGGAGAGGTATTTTTATGGGAAAGATGGTGACTTCAGTTTTGGACATATTGAGTTTAAGATATCTTTGAGATGTTCAGTATAGTCATTTGGAAATGTGAGACTGGAGGTCATCAGCTAGGTGAGAACAGGATAAGTAGATCTGAAATCATCAGTGTATACATAATAATTAAATCCATGGGAGCTGATGAGATAACCGAATGAAATAGTATAAAAGAAGAGAAAAAGGCCAAGGATATCTGAGAACTAGTAGAGTGTAGTGTGACAAAAACTAGAAAAAAAGAGTTAAGGAAAAGAAGGTGATTGACAGTGTCAGAGTCTGCATAAAGGTCAAGAAGGATGAAGACTGAGGAAAGGCCATTGGAGTAGCTTATTGGATGAAAAACAAGGCCTGGAGGCAGGAGGTCCTGGGTTCAAATATAGTTTCAGATACTTACTAGCTATATGACCCTAGGCAAGTCACTTAATTCCAATTTTCTAGTCCTTACTCTTCTAATGCCTTGGAACTAATACTTAGTATATCAGTTCTAAGATAGAAGGTAAGGGATTTTTTTATTTTAAAATTTATTTATTTTTACCAATTATATGTATTAACAAATTTCAATATAAGTTTTCAGAAGTTAAATGATCCAAATTGTCTTTTTTTTTTTAAAGAGAGAGAGATACTATTGGTAATTTCAGAGAATGAACAGTTTATATAGAATGATGAGGTATGAAGCCAGACTGTAAAGAGTTAAGAGGATGAGAGGAAAGGAAATGGAGGTACCTCTTGTAGAAGGACTATTAAAGGAGCATAGGCACAAAAAGGAGGAGAGATGGAACAACAGCTGGCAGAAATGGATGAATGAAATAGAATGGGGGAGACATGGCCTTATTTGTAGGTAGTGGTAAAGCTGCCAGTAGATAAAGATTGAAAATAAGTGAGAAAGTATGGATGAAAGAAGGGGCAATTTACTTGAAAAGGCCAGATGGACTGGGATCACTTGTATACTTGAAGGAGGGAACACAGAAAAAGGCTACCTGATCATGAGATGAGTATGAAAGAAGAGACTGGGTAGGAGGTATCTGGGTGATTAATGTTCGGTGAGGAGGAGAGAAGAAAAGGAAGCCTTCAAATGAATGGATAAAGGAATTTGAGACATTTTTCCTGGAGAAGAAGAAATTTAGGATAGGTCTTAGCAGTTGTCTTTGTAAGGAATTAAATTAAGGATTTTGACTAAATATGTGAGAATTCTAAAATAATATGGTGGTTGCTGATTTAAAATATTATAGCTCAAGCCAAAATGACTGTTAGTAGCTTTATTTACAAAGAGGTGGAAAGAGTAAAAGTAGAAAAATGCAAAAAGAGGGTAGAGAAGATGTCTAGCCTATCACACTAAATATTACTCCGGTTCGTGGCTCAACCTGATAGGGCTTGTTAACCCTCGACCAGAGTTCTACCCACAGGGCCTCCTCCAAGAGGGGAAGGCCTTTCTGGAACTAATCTCTCTCCAGAAGCCAGGATAGGAAGGCCAGCTACTCACTTACCCAAGAGAGTCCAAGAGCCAAGATCCCAAGTCGTAGCTCCAAGCTGAAGTCCCAGTCCAAGATCCTCCAAGCTGAAGATTCAAGCTGGAAGACTTTCAGGACTTTTTATAATCATCACCTCTTGTCCCTTCCCCTCTTCACAGGGACCAATCACAGCTTCCAAATTGCCTAGCACTGCCCCGGGTAGTGTCTGTGGGATTCACACCTCATCCTCTGAAGGTATCAACTCTTAGCAGAGGATTCACAAGTTTCTGATTTATTGGGTTAAAAGGGTGGAGCTCTCCAAGTAAGTAACTTGTGAATTCTCTTACTTGTTAACAAAGTGTTAAGTAGGGGTTAAGTAAGTGTTAAGTAGGGGTTTCTTAGATTGATTAAAAATAGACAAAGAGGATAAAGAATTCCTTTTCACATCTTTAAGTATTTAAATAGAACATAAATTAGAATTGATTTGCTTTGGCCCAGAGGGCTTAATGAACAGCAGTGAATAGAAGTTGAAAACAACAGATTTTGGCTCTGTGTAAGAAAATTTTCCTAACAATTTAAGCTATCTCCAAATGAAATAACTTTTGGTTGTAATAGGTTTCTTTTCATAATAGCACTTTTAGACAAAGGTTGGATAACAATTTGTTTGTTAAAGAATAGATTCTTATTCTGGTTCAGGTAGACTAGATGGCCTTTAAGTTGGTTTCTTCCATTTCTAAGATCCTCTGATATTCACTGAACTAGTGAGATAAGGGGGTTGAGTTCTTCAGAAAGAAGGGATAGGGTTACAAAGTGAAAGAGGTAATACTGTTATCTTGAGGATCTCTATGGAATCTTGCTATTATAGTTTATCTCAGTCACAATCTTGGGTTGAGGAAATTAGGATGACTTCAAAGTATGCAGTCTCAGCCAGATATTCCATGTGTGTTGGAAAACTCTAAACTGTTTTATTTATAGAAATCAATCAGCCTTTCACATTTCTTCTACTTAAATAATTATAGTAATTGTCATTACCACCACCATATCATCATTATCATCAAACATTTAAATGTATATTCTATAAAGATATCTAGAAAAACTTGTTCTCTTTTCTAGAGGCACTTGGCTTAAGCCAGATATAACATATAGAGGACAGCTATTAAAAAAAGAAGCCCAAACACAATTATATAGAATTTTTTTTATACCATGAGATTTTATGTATTATAATTTGCCTATAAAGAGCTCATTGTGGTATGACTCCAATTCAAACTACAGTTTCTTCATTGCCACACAGAGTAAAAACTGGACTACAGAATTCAAAAGAAGATAAAAAAGATGTATGATATATTTGGATAGAAACTTTTATTTGATTTCCTAGAAATTTACATTTGAAAATACTTTATTATTTAAAAAAATTTTTTAAACCAATTCTTAGTATTGGTTCCAGGGCAGAAAAGTGGTAAGAGCTATGCAATTGGGGTTAAACTTAAGCAGGCTTATACATCTAGCAAGTATCTAAGGCCAGATTTAGACCCAGGACCTCCTGTCTTCAGGCCTGGTTCTGTATCCCCTGAGCCACCTAGCTGGCCCTGAAAATACTTTATTTTTAAAATTTAATTTAAAATCCCTCTCCCCCTAATTATGTGTAAAAAACAGTTTCCAACATTTTGATTGTCCAATTCTCTCTCCCTCCCCTACTCAGTTGAGATGGTAAGCAATCTGATATAGATTTTATATGTGCAGTCATGTAAAACATTTCTCTGAAAATGCTTTAAGGGAACACACAAAGGTCAAGTGGAAAGAGCATCAGGGAATCAGAAGAATTGGGTTTGAGTCACTGTTTGCTATTTGATACCTGTGTGACTTTGAACAAAAATTTTACCTTTGTGAGCTTTATTTTTCCCATTTGTAAAACAGTGAAAATAAACTCATACCAGTTACTTCAGAGAGTTATTGTGAAGCCCAAATGAAGTAGCTTATGTGAATTTATAAAATTGTAAAGCACTATATATAAATACGAGTGATTATGATTATTATTGAGGAAAGAGTCTAGGTGTTGGCAGATGAGATTCTTTGGTTTGAAGGGCCAGAATACTTAGGCTTTTAATAATTGTTTGTATAAAGCAGATCTTATTATAGACTCTTATCCATTTTTCAAATAGCCACCATTTTCTTTTGATAGTAGTTATATCATGGTGATGAAACTAAAGTGGTGTTTTAACCATGACTTTGCAGTGGATACAAAATCAGCTGCTCTGTTCATCTTAAGGATGAGGCTGCCATATATTAAATTGTAGTTATTATTCTTATTTATTGTTTTTAGCTTGGATTAGCCCCTTCTTTCAAAATGTGTCTCTCTTTTATTTTATTTTATTATTTTAAAAAATTTTTATTTTTAATATTTTCCCATAGTTAACATGTTTCATGTTCTTTCCCTCTCCCCCAAACCCCCCCAGCCCCCTTAGCCGACACATAATTTCACTGGGTTTTACATGTATCATTGATTAAGACCTAATTCCATATTATTGATAGTTTGTGTCCCTCTTTTAAAAGTGCTATTGATAGTTTTTGTTTTTATATCCTCTTCATTTCTGAATATTATATTCCTATCCTCTCCATCAAGTCCTTCATTGTAACAAGGAATAAAAAAGAAAAGGAAAAAAAACAGTTCAGCATAACTAACCTGTATTTAGAACAAGTCTGAAAATATATTATGTAAATTCAGGAGATTGGATTAGATTACTTCTGAGTTCCTTTTAGCCCTAGAGGTAAGGTCTTAAGAACTTTAGAACATTAGTACGTATTGTCCCATCCTTCCCTTTGTGCAGAAGTGGGGAGGATGAATTATCTAAAATCTCCTTTGGGGGCATTATAATTACTTAGCATTCAGTGAGTGATGTAGCACTTCTAAATATTAAACAGATCCTCTCCCCCTCCTGTATGCATGTCTTGGAGGAGAGTCAGAACGACATTTCTCCAATTTATAAGTAAATGGAAGTCTAGAAAGGTTCACTGACTTCCCTAAAATCATGGATGAAGCAGTATTTATAAAGCTTTTAGCATAGTGCTCTGATACAAAGTAGGCACTTATTCCCTTTGCCTTTGCCTTGCTAATCAACAAGAGCCAATAAGGTCCCCAGATTCCAATTCAAGTCTTTAGTTTTGGTTTCCTTGTTCCTTCCTTAGCTAAGGTTATCATTCCTACACAAAAGCATAAAAGCTCATTGTCAGCAGAAAATTTGTTAGGGGTGAGTATTCAATTTAGAGTCAGAAAACTTGGCTTTAAATCTTGGTTCTACCATTTGCTTTCTGTGTAATCTTGATCGTCAGTTTACCTCTCTGAGCCATAGTTCCTCCAGCTGTAAAATGACTAGATGATTTCTTAGGCCCTTTCCAGTTCTAAATTATATGAAAGAGGCACAATCTAGGGCCTAGCAGCTTGCCAGAGGAGTATCATTTACTTTAGTGGAAAACTTCCTCAGATTGATCTAAGTTTAGTATGAGGCAGATCCTCTTGTTATAATTTCCACTTCATAGCTTGTAGGGAATTGAAGACCCCATTTTGCTGAGCTTGCTGCATCCTCAAGCTCCCTGTGAGGAAATGACCTACCAAAGCACAATGGCTCTTCACTGCCTTTCCCTTCCTAATCTTCCTTTTCCAGGGATAATCTGTTTCCCATGGTTTAGGGCAGTGCTGGGCAAACTTTTTAAAGAGGGGGCCAAAGGAAAGGAAATGCTCATCTGTCATTCTGTTTCTAAGGCAACTCTTTCTAAATTTCATTGTTTTGTATTCCTACTCACTGTATTCGTCAGATTAGGAATAATGTTGCAGTCAGGATAAAACAATTCAGGGGACCGCATCTGGCCCTTGGTCAGTAGTTTGCCTATCACTGGTTTAGGGTAATCCTGATTCCTCTATCAAAAGAAACTGGATAATTCCTTCTATCCTACTGACATTGCAAGAGAAAAATCACCTTTATAGATGCTTTGTAATATGGTTAGTTTACCCCTGCAAAATTTTCCAGTTATAAGCAACAAAAATTCTACTTGATCCCCAAATCTGCTTTTGCTTAACTCATATTTGGCAATTTCTTCTGCCTTTCCCTATTCTACTGCTTCCTATCTCATGAGGCTAAGGGACCCAGAAATATTGCCTCTTGTGGAATCTTAAAGTTCACAGCTAAAAACAGATTCTTATGTGAAAACCAAACTTAGAGGAAATTGAAAATTAAGGAATTGATTAAACTTAATTGTTTCATGATTTCCTCTAGGAAATAGTCTAAACTGTTTAGTGGTACTTATTTACATGGCACATAATCAATGGAATAAAGTGAACACATGATTAGGTGACAAAGATGATATTCTTGAAAATTTTGTTACAAATATAATAGTCGTCGATAACAAACAATCTCCTTTTCATCATACAAAGAAGAAACCAGATTAACTGCAAATAAAAATATATTTATGCTTTCCCCTTCCTAGTCTCTCTGAAATTGGATTACTTTAAAAAATTGTTCTTTTCAGTATTCATATGTTTCTGATTCTGCTGTTTTTGCTTTGCCTAGCTTTAACGATATAGGTCTTATTTCTTTGTAGTTTTCATATTTACTATTTTTAATGGAGTCTATTTCAGTGGTGGAGTCTATTATTTTTAAATTACATTCTTTGGCTCAATTTTTGAATGATGGAGACAGTTATGTTGGTCCATATATACTGCTACTCCTGTTATCTTAGTGACTAATACTGTAATGCAGTGGAGTCTAATTTTTCCTTGTTCAAAAATAACTGGCTAATTTGTGATCAAGACTTAAATCTTAGCTCCGTTGGTTCTAGAGTATTTTTCAATCAGTCAAAAAACCAGTTATTAAACTATGTGCTGGCCACTGTACTATATGTTGGGATACAGAAAGATGAAAGAGACAGTCCCTGCTCTCAAGGAGAATACAGTCTAATGGGGGGGAGACAGTATGCAAACAAATCTATATAAAGCAAGCTATATACAAGATAAAGAGGAGATAATTGAAAGAGGGAAAGCATGGGAATTAAAAGGAGTTGGGAGAGATCATAGATAAACATACTTGTACGAAAATATTTATAGCTGCGCTTTTTGTGGTGGCAACAAATTGGAAAAGGAGGGTATGTCCTTCAATTGGGGAATGGCTGAACAAACTGTGGTATATGCGGGTGATGGAATACTATTGTGCTAAAAGGAATAATAAACTGGAGGAGTTCCAGGCGAACTGGAGAGACCTCTGGGAACAGATGCAGAGCGAAAGGAGCAGAGCCAGAAGAACATTGTACACAGAGACTGATATACTGTGGTAAAATTGAATGTGATGAACCTCTGTACAATGACCCAGGACAATTCTGAGGGATTTATGGTAAAGAAAGCTACCCACATTCAGAGGAAGACTGCAGGAGAGGAAACATATAAGAAAAACAACTACTTGAATGCATGGGTCGGGGTGGACATGATTGAGGGTGTGAACTCGAAATTACCACACCAATACAACTACCAACAATTTGGAAATTGGACTTGATCAAGGACACATGACAAAACTAGTGGAAATGTGCATCGGCCATGGGTGGGGGGAGTGCGGGGGGTGAAGGGGAAAGGAGGAGCATGAATCATGTAACCATGTTAAAAATGAATATTAATAAATGTTTGGGGAAAAAAAAAGGAGTTGGGAAAGACTTCCTGTACAAGGTAGGATTTTAGTTGAAACTTAAAAGTAGCCAGGGAGGTCAGATGTTGGAACAGAGGAATGAGTGTGTTTCAGGCATGGGAGACAGCCAGAGAGAATGTCCAGGAGATGAGAGATGTAGTGTCTTGTTTGTAGGACTGCCAGGAGGCCAGTGTCACTGGTCACAGTATATGTCAGGGAATAAAGTGTAATAAGACTATAAAGGTAGGAGACTAGGTTATGAAAGGCTTTGAATACCAAACAGAACGTTTTGTATTTGATCCTGGAGACAAACAGAGGCACTGGACTTTATTGATTGGGGTGGAGAGTTGGGGAGAATGATATGATTTGCACTTTGGTGTAAATCATTTTAGTAGCTATGGAGGATGGATTGAAGTGGAAATAGACTTGAGATAGGCAATCCCATCAATATGTTCTTCAATAATCAAGGTGTGAGGTAATAAGGACCTGCACTAGAATGGTGGCAGCATCAGAGGAGAAAAAGCAGCATATTTGAGAGATGTGCAAAGGCAAAATCAACAGGCCTTGACAATAGCTTGAATATGGGGGGCTGAGAGATAGTGAGGAATCTCAGATGACTCCTAAATTGCAAGCCTGAGGGCCTGGGAGGATGATGTCACCTTCTATAGTAATAGGGCAGGCAGGAGATGGAAGAGTATTTATAGGAAATGATAATGAGTTCTGTTTTGGACATGTCAAGTTTTAGATATTACTGGACATCTAGTTCGAGATGACTGTGGCAGTTGGAAATGTGAGATTGGAGAAAGATTAGGAAAGCAGAAAGATTAGGACTAGGAAGGTAGATTTGAGAATCATCAAGGTAATTAAATCTATGGGATCTTATGAGATCACCAAATGAAGTAGTATAGAGGGAGAAGAGGGCCTAGGACCAAACCCTGAGGGACAGACACCTTATGGTTAAAGGGAGTGATCTGGAAGAGGAGTCAGCAAAGGAGACAGAGGAGTGTCATAACTGGGTAAGAGGAGAACCAGTAGGAAATGGAGTTCCAGAACCTAGAGAGAAGAGAGGATTGTGGAGGAGACAGTGATTAAAAGTGTCAAAGGCTGCTGAGAGGTCAAGAAGAATGAGAATTGAGAAGAGGCCATTGGCTCTAGCAACTAAGAGATCATTAGTAACTTTGGAGAAAGCAGTTTGGGTGGAACTATATGGTTGGAGGCCAAATTTTAAGGAATTAAAAAGAGAGTGAGAGGAGAGAAAGTAGATGTGCTTATTGTAGATCACCTTTTTGAGGAGTTTAGCTAGAAGATGGTTAGGAGGGTGGTAAGGCTGCCCAGGGTCACATGACAATACTAGCTCTCACCATGAAGATGACTAGGAGAGATGAAAAGACATGGAAGCTCCACTTGCCATATTAACCTCACCCATTTCAAGACAGGAATCATTATGGGGATTTTGTTTATATAGCTCATCTGTATTATCTGCACAGGAAGCTTACAATTCTAGACTATTTTATCTTTAGCTATCTATAAGTTCCATGTGATACAGTGTATTCACAGAGACCCTAACATGAGGTTGTAAACTGTGTAACATTTTTACTGAGTTAAGATTTTTTCTAAGGTTACTATAGCAATATATAACTTTGGTTTAAGAAAGGCTAGACTTCCTGATGGGTTTTCATTGCCTCTTTTTAAACAAGGTATGTTCTGTTGACCACTATAGGGGTCCTGTATTTCCCAGGAAGAGAAAACCTATTAAAGAGATGCTCCTTTATAGAGGGAAGTTATACAGGGGTTTGATGCTCTATTTTTGACCCATTCTTTTCTTTCTTTGAAATCTGCCTGGTTTTAGCCTCAGCAGGAGCCATCTTGAGATTATCTGCCACATTTTGCCAAATTTAGAATTTGGCACTAGTACAACAGAGGTTCTAGAAGTCCATTCTGAGTAGAGGACATAGGACATTGGTTATATCCAGTGCATGATAACCTTCAGCTAAGCTTTAAAGTCAAGCCTGCTGAAAAAACTCCCTAGGGGCCAGATGCTGCCACAGAATTCTGAAGGAGAGTCATTCAGAGTATGAACACAACAGTTTCCACTGTGAGTTCTTATAATGAACTCTTAGATTGTACTAATCAAGGTATAGCTTCCAGGAAAAAAGGGGGTGATAATCCATGTGCACTCTGGCCTGGTTAGATGACAATGGAAGTATTGTGTTCAGTTGTAGATGCCTGAATTTAGTAAGGACATTGATAAAGAAGAGAATCCAGAGGAGGGCAGTCAGAATAGTGAAAGGCTTTGAGTCAAAGGCAGCAAAGAGGTCAAGAGGATTGGGAAAAAGGCTGAATGGATTTAGTAATTCTCACCCATTTCTCCTTAGTACTCTTCAGTTTTCCCAGTACTATTCTCTCCCATTTCTCCTGACTACTTTTCTCAGTCTCCTTTACTCGATCTTCATTTAGGTCCCATCCACTAACAGGATTCTACTTGGGGCCCTCTTTTTCCTTTATACTGTTTTACCTCTGCAGAGTTCCTCATCAGCTCATTTATACTATCATTTCTTTGCAAATGATGCTCCTATCTCTTTATCCAATTCTAACCTTTCTCTTGACCTCCAGTATGACATCTCCAAGTGCTTATCAGACATCTTGGCCTGGAGGTTCCATGTACATATTACACTTAACATGTCTAAAACTGAAATTATTGTCTTTCTCCCAAATTCCCCCTCTTCCTAATTTCTCTATTAATGTTGAGAACACCACTATTCTGTAGATTCCCCAGGCTTGAAACTTAGGTTTCATCTTCAACTCCTCATTCTCTCACCTTCTTCTTTTCTCTATTCAGTCAGTTGCCAAGTTCTATAGATTCTAGCTTTGCAACATCTTTTATTTACAATTTTTTAAAATAAAACAACTTTTTTTTAAAAATTCAACTCTTCCTGACCTCTGACTTTCTGGTGCAGTACCTCATCACCTAACATCTGGACTATTGCAATAGCCTGCTAGTGGATCTGTCTGCCCCAAATCTCTCATTATTTCAATCTGCCCTCCCCTAGGATCAAAGGAATTTTTCTAAAGCACAAATCTGACCACATCAACCCTGCTCCCACCCTGCTATCCAGTGGGAATGACTGGAAAAAGGAAACACAGTGGTTCCTTATTTCTTCCAGGATAAAATATTAAATAATTTCTGTTTGGGTTTTAAAAACCCTTTATAATCTCACCAATTTCTACCTTCCCAATCTTCTTATGCTTGACTCTCTTTTATGTACTGCTGTGCTCCACAGTGGCCTCCTTGTTGTTCCTTGATCATTACACTCTAGCTATTTTCACTAGCTCTCTCTCCACCATGCCTGGAATTTTCTCCCTCTTCATCTCTGCCTTCTGGCTTCCCTGGCTTCCTCCAAATCTTAGTCAGAATCCCACTTTCTGCAAGAGATCTTTCCTTGTTTAAGGTTATCTCCAATTTATCCTGTTTACATCTTGTTTCTACATAGTTATTTTAATGTCTCCTCCATTAGATTGTAAACTCTTTTAGCTTAGTGCCTGACTCAGAGTAGGGGGCAGCTAATCAAGCTTGGAGCTGGGAGGGCCTCAGACACTTCCTAAGTCTGTGACCCTGGGCAAGTTACTTAACCCCAATTGCCTACCTCTTACTGCTCTTCTGCCTTCAGATACTTGTATTAACTCTAAGATAGAGGGTAATGTTTTGGTTTTTTTAATGCTTGTTTAAATAAATCCATGTCATAAGAGTATTAGTTGAAGGAACTGAGGATTTTAGCCTTGGGGAAGAGAAGACTCAGGGGACATATGATAGTTTCCCCAAGTATTTGAAAGGAAGCTGGATTAGACTTGTTCTAGTTGGTTCCAGGAGGCAGAACCGAGAACCCTGGGTAGAAATTGCAATGTGGCAAGTTTAAGCTTGAGGTGCAGAAAAAGTTCCTCATAAGTAGAGCTGCCCCAAAGTGGAGATGGTGGACTTAGAAGATGGTTAGTTTCCTCTCATTGTGGATGTCTTCAAGTAGAAGCTGGATAACTACTTAAGCATTGAGTTTGTTGTAGCAGGGATTCCTTTCATGTATTAGCCTCCATGACCTCTGAGGTCCCTTCCAATTCTAAAATTCAGTTATGCCATATTATATAGAAATATCTAAAAATTACTTTTTCTCACTGTAAGTTGGAGTACCTAGCCACTAAAAAAGTTGTATCCTTTTCTGTCATCTTCAGCAAGCTTATTGTGCTCTAGGCAACTAATTCTAAGACTGTATAAGTTACAAGGAAATTGCTGGTCTACATTGAGAGAGGAAGTTCTTTACCAGTGAAATCATAGGTCCATTCCCTATCTTGTCCTTCAGCACACTTTGTGAGCCAGTTGGCTATACTTTATGGCCTCTATGCTGATCCATCCCAAATCTTACCTAATATGGTAGATACCTAGAGTGGAATTTATTATGCTTCCATTTGGGGGGGGGTAATATCCTTTGGGAAAAAGATAGTAGTTAGGGTGTTAGGGTTATTTTCTCTTCTGATTTATCCAGATTAATAATGTAACAGCTGGGTTGAAAGATGGAGTACAGTTAATACATTTATAAAAGCACCTTGGATTCCTTTTGAAAAATTCACACTTTAAAAGTAGAATTTTATCTCCTATTCCTCAGATTTGAAAAGGATCAGAAGATAACTTAAGCTCCTTAAGACCAAAAGCTTTTGTGTCCATGCAGGCTAGACTGGCTTGAGATTAATCTCCTTTTTCATGCCCTGCTGCCTAATGAGGAATGAGCTATGAATTCATAGTTCCTGTGAATCTGCTTATCAGACCAAGCCATTCACAAAAGAAACTTAAGTCTATGTCAGAGAAGCAACTCTGTCAGAGGGATTTGGAATAAACCAGTGTGGGATTTACTTCTTTCCAGGAATATTCCATACAATTTTGGTTCTAACTATAATGCCAAAAAACAGGGTACTTGTGGAAGAACAAGGAGGAAAAAGTGAGAAAATCAAGTCTTCCTGTTCATTGATGTGCCAGTGTTAAATAATGTGAGAAAATGGTTTTGAGACATTAGTGTATTTGATGCACAGGAAACCCCTGGGGGAACCTGCTCCTGCTGCTGCTTTACCAACAACTGACCTTCTCTGTTGGCCATTTCTGTGATGGTGTGGGAAGGGAAGTGAGAGAAGCCTGGGGCAGACAAGTGGCCTGGGTAGTTATTGGTAAGGAGTGGTCCTGCACTAGTCTGGGGGTGGCAGGGGTTTCTCTTGTCCTTAAAGATATATTCTGTTGCTTCTGATTCTGTGAGAATATCTACAAATCAGTTCAGAGTTAGGCTTAGCGTGATGGTTCCTCTGTATCAGTGAATGTCAGCTGTTCAGTTATATAATAACCAGCATTTTATATCGCACTTTAAGGTTTGCAAAGTACTTTACAAATATTATCTCATTATTCCCTTATAAAAACTCTGGGAAGGTGTTATTATCCTCCTTTTACAGATGTGGAAACTGAAGCAAATAGTGATTAAGTGACTTGCCCCCCTGTTAAGTACCTGAGGCCATATTTGAATTTAGGACTTTCTGACTGTATTCAATGCTTTAACGATTGTGCTTCTTAGTGGTTTCTGCCAGTTACTGCCTGCTAATGTATGGTATATAGTAGGACCTTGTTTTACACAACCGTTATGTTCTAAGACCCTTCAAGTTAGTTGAAAATTGCATATAATAGCAAACCCCATTATTTAATAAGGATTTCTTATACCTAGGCACTTTATGATTTATCAGAGCTACCAGCATCACTACTCTTATACTTTGAGGCCATTATTAATAACTAAATAGTGTTAATGAAACAAAGAGAAGCCTTGCTCTGATACGGACACAACTTGTTACAAGTGGGAACTCTAGACAAAGACTAACGGGGGAGCTAATGTTTGGCACAAATCAATGTAATGACTCAAACTACTGCTTCTCAGAGTGAGAATGAGTGTGATTTGGTGAATTGCTGTGAGACTTTATCCTGCTTGGGAAAATGGCTGGGATTTAGCACATAATTAAACATTTTTATTTTACATATTTTTAGCATTTTATTTTTTCAATTGCCAATTGTGTATTTCTGAATTCATGTGTGTTGTTTTCACATAAAACAAAATCTTATTTTTTTTTTTAATTTTAAACCCTTAACTTCTGTGTTTTGACTTATAGGTGGAAGATTGGTAAGGGTAGGCAATGGGGGTCAAGTGACCTGCCCAGGGTCACACAGCTGGGAAGTGTCTGAGGCCAGATTTGAACCTAGGACCTCCTGTCTCTAGGCCTGGCTCTCAATCCACTGAGCTACCCAGCTGCCCCCAACAAAGTCTTATTTTACTCTTATTCTGGTTGAAAACCATTGGCTTATTTTGAAGACTGGTACTCAAAGAGTGAGGCTACTCTAGTAAGATAGGTGGAGACCAAACTGAGAATGTAGACTGTCAGTGTGACCTTGGACCAGTGATTAAATACTCTGTGTCTTAGAATACTAGATGGTAAAATGTGGAAACTCAGCTCCCTAGGGATGTTGAGGATATAGATACAGTTAGGCTCTTGCTTGCTTTTCTTGATGAGTCATGCTGTACTTTTCTTGTTTAATGAAATTCCCTCTATTATTCTTTCTCTGAGACCCAGATTTGCTGTACTTTGTTGAATGTTCCTTTGGGCCATTCTTTTGAATTTGAATTATGAGTTGAGATATCTTTGGAAAACCAACTTATATATACTTCACAGAAATCCTCTATGCAATATGGAGTTTGGCTTATTTCAAGGGAATAGCTTCTCTCACTGGATTCTTTGAAATACCCATCTGCCATTTTTGGTCCTTTTACTCTGAAACTGCTGCAGTAGCATAGAGGGAGCACCTGAAAGCTAGCCTCAGGCCTGTGTCAATTGACTGTTTGAATTTTTCCTGAACTTAGATGACTCCCATAGGGTAGGGAGCTTAGAAAGAATCTGCCTCCTCCCAGATTCTAATAAAAGTTGCCTTTTGAAAACTATTGGAAGGAAATATAGATGTGTGTGTGTATATGTATATATGTATATATATACACATATAAATATAAATAAGCACACATGGTTTATATATGTATATGTACATTTGTGTGTGTGTGTGTGTGTATATGTATATATTTGTATGTGTGTTCACTTGTTCTTTGGAATATCTTTTTCCTCACAAGAGTTCTATTGATCTAAAATAGAAGATAGCAGTGCAGTCAGACTTTTTGATTTCCATGGGCACTGAAAAAGTTGAGGAAAAATGAAGTTTTTGTGAGCTTAGAAGCCCAGTGCTCACAGAAATAGTCCCAGAAAACTTTACTGACCTTCTACTGGAATGAGCACTGTGGAGGTAAAGAGGAAAATCTGGGTGTTTGGAACACCCCTCTTGTGTCTTTTTGCCTGTGAACACTTGGCTACAGGTTGGTCCCTATGGATAACCCTCCTAGATTAGCTCTGCCAGGCAAGTTTCTCTGCTGTGAGGCAGAGGTATTTTTGTTGTTGTTGTTGTTGTTGTTGTTTTTAAATTTAGAATATTCTCCCATGGTTACATGATTCATGATTCCCCCCTCTTCCCTCCCCCATCTCAGAGCTGACAAGCAGTTCCATTGGTTTATACATGTTTCATTGTTCAAAACCTATTTCCACATTATTCATATTTGCAGTAGAATGATCTTTTAACATAAAAATCCCAATCATATCCATATTGAACTACATGATCAATCATATGTTTTTTTTTATTTTAAACCCTTAACTTCTGTGTATTGACTCATAGATGGAAGAGTGGTAAGGGTAGGCAATGGGGGTCAAGTGACTTGCCCAGGGTCACACAGCTGGGAAGTGGCTGAGGCCGGGTTTGAACCTAGGACCTCCTGTCTCTAGGCCTGGCTCTCAATCCACTGAGCTACCCAGCTGCCCCCAATCATATGTTTTTCTTCTGCATTTCTGTTCCCACAGTTCTTTCTCTGGATATGGATAGCATTCTTTCTCATAAGTTGCTCTGGATTGTCTTGGGTCATTGCATTGCTGCTAGTATAAAAGTCTGTTACATTTGATTGTACCACAGTGTATCTGTCTGTCTACACAGCTCTCCTGTTTTTGCTCCTTTAGCTCTTCATCAGTTCCTGGAGGTCATTCCAGTTCACATGGAATTCCTCCAGTTCATTATTCTTTTGAGCACAATAGTATTCTATCACCAGCATATATCACAATTTATTGAGCCATTCTACAATCGATGGACACCCCCTTGTTTTCCAATTTTTTGCCACTACAAAGAGCATGGCTATGAATATTTTTGTACAAGTCTTTTTCCTTATTATGTCTTTGGGGTACAAACCCAACAGTGGTATGGCTGGATCAAAGGGCAGGCAGTCTTTTGAAGCCCTTTGCACATAGTTCCAAATTGCTCTCCAGAATGGTTGGATCAATTCACAACTTCACCAGCAGTGCATTAATGTCCCAATTTTGCTACATCCCCTCCAGCATTTATCACTTTTCTTTGCTGCTGTATTGGCCAGTCTGCTAGGTGGTATCTCAGAGTTATTTTAATTTGCATTTCTCTCATCAGAAAGGATTTAGAACACTTTTTCATGTGCTTATTGATAGTTTTGATTTCATTATGTGAAAACTGCCTATTTATGTCTCTTGACCATTTGTTGATTGGGGAATGGCTTGATTTTTTGGTAAATTCAGAGGTGCTTTTATTAGGGGGCAGCCATGTTGAAGGAGGTTAGAACCCAAAAAATGGTAATTGGAAGAAGTGTCTCTAACCCAGATCTTGCCTGTTCTATGTTCAATTCAAACTGTGGTCTACAAAAAACACTTTCTACAACCTACAACACCTGGTATGACTTGACCAGAAGTGGATTCTGGAAAGCTAAACTCTTCCAAATTCAGACTATCCAAATGTAGGTCTAGTTTTTTATCCTTCAGAGTTAGCTTGCTTTCTCTATAATTCAGAGTCTATTAGCTCAGGGCTCAGAGGACTTGTTCAAAAATGATAAAGAAACTCATTTTTTAGATTGTAGTATTTCTGTCTGCCTCAGCTGCCAGGGATTTTGTGGCTTTCCATTTTGGAGCTTGTAGAAGGAATGATGATAGTAAGTTGTACTGCCAGGCAGTATTAATGTCTTTCTCAATTGAAATATTTCTTTTTCTTCTTTTTTGCACATGTTCTTCCTTTTTCTCATGCACACTTAGTCCATGAGAAACAAAACATTACAACCTATTTTTTTGTGAAAATACTAGGGCTGATTAGTTCAGTGGGTTAGAAAATGTTACCATTTAGGTCAAATTAGCTGGTTCCATCCCATATAATCAGGTTAGGTTTACTTTGTCTGTGTTTTCGTAACTCTATTCAGCATCTTATGGGACAATAAGAACGGCCCAATACCGATTCATACCTGTCATTGTAAAAAGTGACTTGTTTGCTGACATTACCAGTAACCTAATGGTTATAGATCACTAGTTACCATAAGGAGGGGAGGGTAGTAATATGGTTTCTTTGTTTTTGTTTTTAAGAGAAAAAATGTGAACTTGAAACTAATATTTTATGAGAATTGCTGTGAGATACATTTTCTTTTCTTTTAAACCCTTACTTTCTATCTTAGAATTAATACTAGGAATTGGTTCCAAGACAGAAGAGTGGTAAGGGATGGGAATTTGAGGTTAAGTGACTTGTCTAGGGTCACATAGCTAGGAAGTGTCTGAGGCCAAATTTGAACCCAGGACCTCCTATCTCCAGACCTGAGCCACCTAGTTTATTGCCCCTGAAATGCATTTTTTTTTTTTAAGAAAAGAAAAGTTCTGCAAAGACTCAAGGTAGTATTTCATTGCCATCACAAAGTTGTGATGAAATGTTGATCACCTGGTGGACTGGCAGTTCCAATAGCCCTTTTATGTCCCATTTTTGCTATTGATTCTTAGCAACTTTATTGTTGATCCAGAGGGCCATACTGGTTTGGTTTTAGTTGGGAACTTTTCAATTATATGGCCAGAGGCCCTGAACTAGAAAATGGAGCTTAGTTTTTCTCTTAGTGTTAACCTTATCTTTTGAAGCCTGTGTAGAGTTCTGTGTAAAACCTGTCCAGACTCATGGGCCTCCTCCTGGAGGAAGTGTTTTCTGAATCTTTCAGTTATTAGTGCTCTTTTCCACCTCCCCTTCCCAATTACTTTGAACTTAACTTGTATTTTATTTGCTTAGCTGGTTAAGTGTTGGTTCCCCAACACATAATATAAGCTGTTCAAGGGCAAGGACAGTTTCATTTGTGTTTTGTTGGCCTTTGTGTGATGCCTGCACATTGCAAGGACGTCATAAATACTTGTTTTTTTTAAACATTTATTAATATTCATTTTTAACATGGTTACATGATTCATGCTCCTACTTTCCCCTTCACCCTCTGCAATCCCCCCCACCCATGGCCGATGCACATTTCCACTGGTTTTAACATGTGTCATTGATCAAGAATGGGATGAACTCGCTTATAAAACGGAAGCAAATAGCAGAGTGGATTAGAAACCAAAATCCTACCATATGTTGTCTACAAGAAACACATATGAGGCAGGTGGACATACACAAGTTTAAGGTTAAAGGCTTGAGCAAAATCTTTTGGGCATCAAATGAGAAAAAGAAGGCAGGAGTAGCTATTATGATTTCTGACAAAGCCAAAGTAAAAATAGATAGGATTAAAAAAGACAGGGAAGGTCATTACATCCTGATTAAAGGCAGTATAAACAATGAGGAAATAACACTGCTCGATATGTATGCACCAAATGGCATAGCATCCAAATTCATAAAGGAGAAACTGGCAGAGCTCAAGAAGGAAATATTAAAACCATAATAGTGGGAGATCTAAATATTCCTCTTTCAGATCTAGATAAATCAAACCAAAAAATAAATAAGAAAGAGGTAAGAGAGGTGAATGAAGTCCTAGAAAAATTAGATTTAATTGATATGTGGAGAAAAATAAATAGGGACAAAAGGAATACACCTTCTTTTCAGCTGCACATGGTACATTCACAAAGATTGACCATGTAATAGGGCATAGAAACATTGCAAACAAATGCAAAAGAACAGAAATTACAAATGTAACCTTCTCAGATCATAATGCAATAAAAATAATAATTAGTAAGAGCACCTGGACAGACAAATCAAAAACTAATTGGAAATTAAATAATATGATTCTCCAAAACCAAATAGTCAAAGAAGAAATCATAGAAACAATCAACAATTTCATTGAGGAGAATGACAATGATGAGACATCCTACCAAACTCTGTGGGATGTAGCCAAGGCAGTACTCAGGGGGAAATTTATATCCTTGAATGCATATATTAACAAATTAGGGAGGGCAGAGATTAATGAATTGGGCATGCAACTCAAAAAACTAGAAAGCGAGCAAATTAAAAATCCCCAGATGAAAACTAAATTAGAAATAATAAATACTTGTTTAATTGAATAGAATTCCTTGTTACTCTTCTCTGTAGAGGTTGAGACTTGAGACATCATTTGGTTTATTTAGAAATAATCTCTTAAAAGATATTCTGCTTTGACCTAAACTCTCCCAACACACCCAATCATGGCTCTTACTGAACTTCACAACAGCTATGTGGTAATATGGGGAGTAGTAAGAAGGCAGAATGGTCCAGTGGAGAAAGTGCTGGATTTAGAGGACATGGTTCACACCTCAGCTTTGCCTCTGAATACCATATGATCGTGGCCAAGACACTAACTTTTCTTAGCCCTAAATCTCATTATCTGTAAAATAATGGGGTTAGACCAGAGAACCTCTAAGGTTCCTTTTAGCAATTTGATCCTATGAACTTATTTTACAAATGAGGAAACAGGTTTAGAGTGGTTTTAGTTGGCTTGCCTTTTGTCACAACTGTTGGGAAGCAGGATTCAAACTAAGTTCCCTGACTCCATTTCATCAAGGTGTGTTTCATAAGGCAGCTAGATGGACTAGAGGATAGAATACTGAACATAGAGGTAGGAAGGTCTAAATTAAAACCTAGCATCAGACATTTATTAGCTGTGAGACCCTGGAGAAGTCACTTCATCTCTGCCTCAGTTTCTTCATCTGTAAAATGGGGATAATAATGGCAGGTTTGCCATGGAGATAAAATGAAGATATTATTTGTAAAGCCTTTGCAAACCTTAAAGTACTCTTATACTGTTAGCTGTTATTATTATCATCAGGGAGAAAAATCTAAACCCTGTATTGATCTCTAAATTTTTGTTTTTTTCTTTGTGGGTAACAATGTACCTTTTCTTGATATATAGTTTAATTGTTCTGAGAGTCTTTGTAGAGACCTTTATGCTTTTACAAGTATAAGGAAACTTAGAGAAGGTATAAAATCTCCCTCATTTTATACATGAAGAACCTTCTGTTCAGAAGGAATTCTTAGAGGTACTTGTCTGAGGGGTTGGGGTGAGTGCTTTGGTTTAGCTTCCTGTTCTGCTGCTTGGAGGGCCACAATTCTGCTCCACTACCAGGGGCAGTCAGTGGAAAGCATTTGGGAGTTGGCAGAATTAACTGGCCCCTAAGAGTTCATGCTGTCACCTTCTGGCAGTGCCATATGCAGATGCTGTGGCATTAATTATAAAGAAACTCAGAAGTTCTTTGGCTGTCTATAAAACAGCTGTTCCAGGTCAGAAACAGGTTTTGTTCTTCCCCTCCCACTGCTAGCCTGAAGATTTTAAGCTGTGTGCTCCATGTGTTGTTTTTTTTTTTTTAAATGAATAGGAAGAACTCCTTTATTTAATTCAGCCAGCCCTTTGGTCTATAGTGGACCAGGAAGGGTCTTTCATATTTGAAATTTTTAGGTATCTTTTGAAGTCATTCAATCCCATAATGGAAATCTTCTCTGCCAAACCTTTGACCACAGAAGCTATCTGGGAGCAATTTCATTTCCATGCCTCTGCCTGATCTCTTATGAATATGGTTAAGAGCTTTAAAAAGGCCAGAAGTCAGAAGGGAGAAGCAAAGGGATTGGATGTCTGGGGAGAAAACAACCCTGAAAGTTAGCTTTGTTCCCACTGAGATGCTCTCTTGACTTCCTGGGGTGAATATCCCCTTTGCTTACAAAACTCTGATAAACTCACTAAATTAAGAAATGATACAGATACAAATGAAAGTTTTCTTCTCAGTGGTCTCAGGTCTGATTCTTTAGTGTGTTCTGTGTTGGTGAGTGTTTTAGTATCTGGGGTTGGGTGGTAGTTTAGGTCAGATGAATAAAATGGGTGTGTCAGTTGTGGTTTTGGCAGATGGGCTGTGTTTTTCTGCCTTCCTCATATACCAGACAGCCTCAGAGAATTTTAGGCTTTTCCTTGCTGATCCTAGCATTTAGCCTAGTTTTAGTTGATGTTGATTTCTAACTGCTCAGTTTAAGCCTATGCTTTTCAGTGCTGGGACATATAATCTTAGGTTGAAAAGGACTCTGTAGGTCACCTGGTTTCTCATTAGAAGTCTGTTAGGGTGTTAAGAGTAAAGGAGCCCAGATAGAGGCTCCAGATATTAGAGGAGGCCTGGCAAGGAAAGAAAGAAAGGGTAGGTGAATTAGGGGAGCACTGAAAGCCTTACAGGCTCTTTGATATTTCAGACCAAGACTTTTGTTGTATTTAAAATTCTGCAAAACAATTAAGGGAGTCATTATTTTCTGCACTTATTCATTTTCCATTTTGAAATGAAAGATGTGTTTAGGGGAAACTGCCTCTTTTAGAGTTTGCTGCCTATTTGGCTGCTTTAAAGTGTATATCACTGTGTATAAGACTCTATTTCTGGCCATGAGCAGGTTCTGACCCAAGGAACTCCCATCTCCATTTGCAAAGTGAATATGAGAATAAGTGGGTCTGTGTCCTTTGCTCTCCGGTTCTGAAGGGAGACACCAAATCTTGTGATAGTGTTTTGCTCACCTTGTCCAGAAGAGGTACCAGTTGATGCCTTTTTGTCTTCCAGAAAACTTGCCTTTCCACAGGAGTAGTGAGCATGCCTCATTTTCTCATTTATGCTACTCTTCTGTGGCATTTGCAGTTTATACTATTGTTAATGAAACTTCTCAGGTTGAAGTGTTTATGCAAATGAAGGGAAGGGGCTTGAAGGACTATGGGGAAGCTTCCCCTGCCAAAGGTGAGAGCAGATTTATTGAAGGCATAGCTCTGCTTTTGTGTTCCTCATGTTGGTGCAGAATTATGTGAGGGAGGAGGAGGTGTGGGGACCAGCCAGAAGTATTTCATAGCCAGGCTGGTTCATTTGGAAGTGTGACACCTTACATGAGCCAGACTTCCTCCAGCTACACTGTGCAAAGTGAGCAGCTTGGTATTGGTCCAATGGCACAGCATAGCCTGATACTCCCAGATGGCGCTCCCTGTGAGTGAGCACTCACCCCCGGATCCTAGTTTGGACGACTGCATTTGGAGTGGAGACTTCTATCTCTAGAACTACACTTTTTGTGTATCTAAAGGCAAGAAAGTTTGTGTTTGCCTGCCCATGGCCCTTGACCCAGCTCAACCTGACTTGTTAGGCAGTAGGGGGAAAGGTGAGGACCTGGCTCAGAGTGAAAGGCAGGTTACCTGTGCTGGCTTTCACAAAGATGCCCTAGCTTGCCTTGGTGCTTTTTTAGGAAGGTGCTTTTCCTCTGTCCTTGGGGGAATTTGAATCTATTTGGGAAACAAAGCAGCTATCCTGAGGAACAGTGATCATTTAGAGAGAGAAGAGTAACAGAGAAAAAGTTTTCTCTTTGTTTTAAAAGAGACTGGAGAGAAAATTCCTGTCTTCTAGATTTGACTGGATTCATCTTAGTAGGCCACTGCCTTCTTGCCTTCATTGAGTGTTTTACCAGCCTTGGATTGAAGGAATATGATCTCATGAAGTTGGTACTGATATTTAATTGGTCTCTTTTTGATTGTAGAAGGGGCTAACCACTATGTTACCATCATTGCATGTCAATAAGAGAACTGGGAAAGCCTCAAGAGCTTATTAGTATATGTTCAGAATATTTTACTAGAATATATCCTCTTTTAAATGCAATAGTATTGTATGCATGTGCATTTATGTATATAATTTGTCCTATAAATGGTGTCAACAGCATAAACTTGAAAAAATTCATAAAGGATGTCTGTATGCATCATATGCATATCCATTGGATTTTCCCGGTTGGATAGGAAGATGATTTCCTCATTACCGGATTTGAATTTTCCTTGGAAGTTTACATGTTCTAGCCAGCTTTGCCTTGAGAAGCTGGGTTCTGTTGACTATATGCTTATTTATGAGTTAATTTTTGTGGCAGACTTCCCTGACTGACCATTTATAAAGTAAGAGAGAGGTAGGTGGGTTAGCTAACTATAACTTTACCTTGGATAGAAATCACAGATTGTGATCAGGGATAAAAAAGTGTTCATAGAATCCCTTTGAACATTATTTTAATAGGTCAGGCTATTTCCTGCCAGTTTTAAAAACTGATAAAGCCCTAGTGGTTTCTCATTTTAAACCTTGATATCCTAATAGAGTCTCTGTCTCTTTCTTCCTTCCTGTTCTTTCCCTATTGACTTCTAGGCCACCTGAGCTGCATTTCCTTCCCACCCCATGAAGAAGAGTACCTCCAGTTGATGGTGAATTGCTTTCCTTGTATCTTCATCCTCGGCCAGGACTGTAATGCAAAGTGCCAGCTACTGAACATGCTACTGGGGGAGCAGATACTGCCTACCACCAAGCGGGGCAGTGAGGACAGCTGTAAGCGGCGGCGCCTCCACTTCACTAATGGGAAGCAAACTCGGGTCAGCCTGGCGCTGCCTGGCCAGTATGAACTAGTGCACACTCTGGCCTCTCACCAGGGCAAGTGGGAAACCATTCCTGAGGAGGACCTGGAGGTCCATGAGGACAGTGAGGACCCTGCCCACATCTTGGCAGAACTGGAAGTGACGATGCACCATGTTTTACTACAGGTATAAAATATACATTTTCACCTACACATACACATAAACACACACATACACCACCCCTCCAACCAGACTTCCACATCTACTTTTTTTGCTTTAACATTTTAAATTTATTTTGTTTTTATATCCACGTTATTTCCAAATATATCCCTACCCCTTTTCCTATCCAGCAAAACATCCCTTGTAACAAAAGTTGCAAGAAAGAATAAAAAAGCATTTGAGCAAATGTAACCAACACATCAGTGGAGTCTGATAGCATCCTGTGCCTGCTTTTAGTAAACTGGAAGATGACACTGTTTATTTAATGCTAAAATATACAGTGAGTTCTCAGAGACAACTTGAAGTTGAGGGAAATGTGACCTAGTGAACAGAGAAGAGTTAAATGAGTAAGAGACCTGGCTTCCACTTCTGACGTTAGCACTGCTGCTATACAGGAAGACCCCATGCAAGCTGCCTAAACCTTCCAGGTCTGCATTCCCTTGTCTTTGAAATGAAGAGAATGATGTTGACCTCTTTTCTAGAAACTGTGGCAGAATGATTATGATCAGGTTTAGTGTTAAATTTATCTTTTGCTCCCCCTCTTGAAAGAGTCAGAAGAGAGAAGAGAGGGTAATATTGTTAATTAGAGCAAGAGCTTAAGGTTGGAAGCAGAAGTTAGTGAGTTTTTCCTTGGAACCAGCCATCAGTTACTCATCAATTACATAAGTTTGACATAATCGTTTTCCTTAGAAGGTACTTAGATCTGAACATAGACTTATATAATTAGGAGGTAAGGGTGGGGCTGGCTTGATAGAAAAGGCTTAGCAATTCAACTAAATTCAGCAAATCATTTCTGAAGTGCCATTTATGAAGTGTTAGATGTGAAGCAAAATGAAAACCGACACAAGGAGTTTGTAGTCAGATACTTTCACAGGGAATATACCATGTGGAATATGATGAGGCAAAGAAGTGAGTCCTCAAGGCATATTTGAGGAGGAAGGGGACACTACAGCAGAAGCCACAGAGATTTTGTACAACTGGATACCTCCCATTGCTCTCTTTATTTTTCCCTCAAGACCAACTTGCTATTGAAGGGGACACAGATGCCCATTTACTGTAGCTTAGTCTCCATGAATTGCCATGCCCATTTGAATAGTATGTACTTATCCTTGGTGTATTTTCAGATCAATATAACAAATAAGGGACTGACTGTGATGGATACCAAAGAACAAATTTCTGCCCATATAACTCGAGGTTCCGTTTTTCCTTTCCCTTCAGGCTTAGTCCAGCCACCAGACTTGTCTCTATGCCTTGTTGCTGTTGCTTTATGTGGTTTGTCAGATTTTCTTCCATCTCTTCCATCTCTTCTACTCCATTAAAAGAAAAAATGAAATGTTATAACAAAGATGCATGTCAAGCAAAACTAATTTCTATATCATCCATGTCCAGAAATATATGTCTCAACAGCATCTCTACCTCTCAGGAAGTGGGGTCGAATAGTTCATTATCAGGTCTCTGGAACTATGGTTGGTCATTGATCAGAATTCTTAAATCATTGAAAGTGTTTAGCTTTACATTGTTATTGTAATTGTTTTCCTGGTTCTGCTCACTTCACGGTGTCAGTTTATACAAGTTTTTCCAGGTTTCTCTGAACCTATTTCTTATGGCATAATACTATATAATATTTCATTATGTTCATGCACCATAACAATAACAGTAATAGCGATAATAACAACAATAGCTAGCATTTGTATAGTTCTTTAACTTTACACAGCACTTTGCATTTTATCCTCACTACATCTCTGTGAAGTGAGTTCTGCTATCCTTTTTTTAACAGAGGAAACTGAGGCTCAGAGAGTGATTTTCCTGGGGTCAGTAAGTGTCTGAGGGAAGATATGAATTCAGATCTTCGAGACTTCAAGTCCAATGTTCTATTCACTACAGCACCTAGTTGCCATTTCCCAACTGACGGACACTTCATGAATCTTCTTTCACCAAGTGCTCCCTTGAACCCTGCCTTGTTTTGAGAAATTGTGGAAGATACCAAGACTGGATTCCCTTATTTGTCATTCAGAATCAGTTGGCTGAATTGGGCTATATAAATACCTCAAATATGCATGCATCTTCATCCTATTCCCCAATGAAAGATGGTTCCTAAATCTTCTGCCCAGTGTTCAGGCACCAGCCTAAATTAGACCGGTCCCTGAAGTTCAGCCCTCTGCTTGGGGCAATTAACAGCCCTCTTGCACATTTCTCATGGCAATGACAGAGAACTCTTTGTTTGACTCTAGTTATATTTAGGACAAGTTGGCTCCAAACAGCCCCTCCAGTTGATTGGAAAGGGTGGCAAATCAAGGAAACATTTGACTAAAGGAAGCCAATATTGAATAAAGGGAAATGGGATGTTCATTTTGAACTGTCAGATTATCAAAGCAGACTTCCCTCCACCCTCATCCTCTCTTACAATGCTCATTCTTCTGAAGCCTTGCTTTAATGATTTCATGTATTCTCAGTAATTGGTTTATTTTAGACTAGTTCACATGGCTAATTTCAACATTTTACTTGTAGCTATCTAATAATTTTGAGTATTTTATTATATTTGTTGACAGTTACTAAGTTTATAATAAAAATTTTTTAAATAGTCATAGCTAAGTTCAATTCAGCATATTTACTGAGTACTCTCTACATGCTTGACACTTCAGTAGGCAGCTGGAAATGTGAGTCTAATATAAACTTGTTATAGTTACTATATTAAATCTTTAAGACATAAAAGAATAACCAAATAAGCATACAAAAGGAGTAATGTATTATTAAAGAAACTCCAAACTCAGAAATGAAAGTGCCACAAAGAGCTCTAAAATATAGTTGCAAAATAATTACTGATTTGTCTTGGTAGAAAGTTTCTTCACTGACACTTCCTAACACTAATGAAATCACAGGCCTGGACCAAAAGAAAACCTATCGAAGAATCAACAAACAACTAACACACAAAAAAATGCAGTTGAACTGTGTTTCATTTCAAACCCATCTACAGTTTAACTGGGAGTTAAAAAAATGCTTATCTTCTGTCTTAGTATTAGTTCTAAGACAGAGTAGTGTCAAGGGTTAGGTGATCTGGATTAAGTAACTTGCCCAGGGACACACAGCTGGAAGTGACTGAAGTTAGATTTGAACCCAGGTCCTTCTGATTCCAGGCATGGTTCTTTATTCACTGTGCTACCTAGCTGCTCTGTTAACTGGGAATTCTTTTTTTTTTATTCAAAGATATTTTATTTCCCCAATTACATGTAATAATAATTTTCAACATTTGTTTTCCAAAATTATAAGATCCAAACTGTCTACCTTTCTCCTTTTCCTCATCCCACTTGGAGATGATAAGGAATTTGATCTGGGCCATATCATGCAAAACACTTCTATTGGTCATTGTTGTAAGAGTATACTCATACTAAACCCAAACCCCAGAATAAAACCATAAAAGCACTGATGTGAAAGATAGTATGCTTTGATCTGCATCCATCCAATTCATCAGTTCTTTCTCTGGAGGTGAAAAGCATTTCCCCATCATACATCTTTCAGAATTGTCAACTGGGAATTCTTAATGGAAAGTTCAACACCAAAATGATGTTGCTAAGCCAAAATAATCTGAAACCTTGGCTAGCTTTTGTTACCAATTGAATCAGACAATACTGCAGCTGGTCAGCACCTTGGACTAGTTCTGTCATGTTCACCAATTATATCCTTCTTTACTAAGGCACTTCTCTACTGGTTTCACTGTTTGCTAACTGCTACATCTTGCCCCTTTTCTCATTCTCTCTCCTTATTTAGAGAATGAAACCTGAATTCTCTGAACGCTTCTTTCTCTCCACTCATGTCTTAAAGTTAGAACTGCCTGAATTTGAGTCTGGGATCTGCCATGCACTGTCTGCACAACCTTGGGCAAGCTGCTTAGATTCTATCTGCCTTTGTTTCTTTATCTGTAAAATGAAGGTAATGATCTGAACTGCTACCTCACAGGACTATAACTGTGAAGCACCATAGAAATGTGCTATGGTGTTGGCATTATAATTATGAGAGTGTAAAAGAAGAAGGACTAGAGAATTGAAGCAAAAATTATATTTGCTTATCTGACTTAGATTGCTTTTTTAGGCTGTTGGGATTCTTATGATTATTTCTGGGATAGGCTATTTTGATGCTACTGCATTAACTGAGCCTTTTCTTTTTCTTCTCTTGCTATTAATTCAAGTGCTTCATGGCTCCTTGGGACAAAAGCATTTGTCACCTTGTTGTCAGACCACCACTGACTTGGCTGTGAGCTTAAGGTACAAGGTGGAGCATATGAGGACATTTTAAGCTAGACTAATATCCTAAAACAGAAATATTAGAAAGACCCCAATTAGCAAATTAATTTAAATTCCTGTTCACATTAATACTTTTATCTCTAATTAAATGATTGTTTGAAATAAAATTTTCTCTCTTCACTAATGTCTTTCAATGAAATTGTAATTTTGTATTTCCCAGAAGTCTTTTCACACACTAATGTCAGTCAGTGGATTACAAGATCTTACTTAAATTAACATTTGTTATACTTGTGTAAGAGTTATAAACACATTGTTGTATTCCCCCCCCCCTTAAGAAATTAGCCTCTCTTATTAGTCTTATTTTGGTAGCTTTTAGGCCACTGCTAACAAAATAAATCCAGGAGAGTTATACATCTTTAGTTAAAGATTTAACTTCACTGAATAGGAGGCAGAGTTGGACTTAGGAATGAGGAAGGCTATAGTATAAAGAGATGCTCTGTGAAAAGAGCTGGCATATGGAAGAAGGACTTACTCCTCTTGGCCTTCACAGTGCAGAATAGGATTATGGGGTGAAAATTACAAGGAAATAAGTTTAAGCTCAATGTAAGGAGTCATTTCCTAGAATAAGTTATTCCAAAATGAAATAATGAGTACCTAATCACATATGTTTAGGCATAGGCTAGACCGCCTCTCTCTAAGGATGTTATGAGGGATTCCTCTTCTTTTTAAACTCTTACTTTCCATCTTAGAATCAATGCTAAGTATTGGTTCCAAGTCAGAAGAGCAGTTAGGGTTAGGCAATGAGAGTTAAGTGACTTGCCTAGGGTCACACAGCTACGAAGTGTCTTAAGCCACATTTGAACCCAGGATCTTCCATCTCTAGACATGATTCTCAATCCACTGAACCACTTAGCTGCCCCCAAAAAGGATTATTCTTTAGGTAGATTTCAGACTAGGTAACTGCGAGGAACTTCTGCAGCTTGGAAAGTATGGAATTCTAAAGGCTACCCCAGGGCAAAAAACTTATTTTGCTGAAGGAATAGGGGTAAGAGGAGGGTATAGAGTTAAGATAAGAAGGAAAGAAAAAAAGACCAAAGGAGAAATTTATGTGGGTGAGAAGAGAAAATAAAAATATTCTAAGAATATATTTAATGTAAAGAAGTCTTGACAATCAGGGAAGAGGTAAGGGGAAAAATTAGAGATGTATTGAAAAGGGATAAGGAAGTTCTAGTATAGGCTAAATTACTGGTTCTTAGAAAGTAGGCACCTATATTCTCTGTTTTTGTATTTCCTTCCTTCCTTCTCTCCTTCCCTTAACATTTTATACCAATATTATATAGCAGTGGTTCCCAAACTTTTTTGGACTATTGCCCCCTTTCCAGAAAAAAATATTACTTAGTGCCTCCTGTCACATACTATTACCGCCCCCTTTACAGTTATTCACCACCCCCAAATGCACCTGTGGCCATCACCACTCCCCTGGATCGCTGCAATACCCACCAGAGGGTGGTGGCGCCCACTTTGGGAATCACTGTTATATAGCATAGTATAGTATTCTTAGTCAGTTCTCTAATTAAATTGAGGGTCTATAGGTTTGAGAGAGTAGTTTTTTGGTTTCACTATAATACTATGTCTGTGTTTTAAAATCTGTTTTTGGCTAAATATTAAGTTAACAGAATACCATGTGAAGGTAGTAATGAGATTTCCTAATATACAAAAGCAAAGAGATTGAATTTTTTTAGTCTTCAGTGTTATGGGTGATTCATCCTAAAAGATAATATAAAGAAAGAGATTTCAAAAGAAAAGAAAGAGAAAAGTTTCAAAACATTCTAAAACCTTCTTGTGTATCTCACTTCCCCTTGCTGCCTTTTATCTCTGTTATTACATTTCTTTTTCTCTCTTAATCTTAGGTTCACACCATTCTATTCCATATCAATTTTCTCTTCATTTTTTCCTTGGGGCTATAACAATTGAATAGTAGTCAGTGGCTAGAATCTTGGTTTACAGTTTTGTATACTTTTAATCTACAGAAATGGGACTTTGTTTTGTATACTTTTAATCTACAGAAATGGGACTTTTAGTGTGTTAAAGTTATTGATTTTTCTTTGACTTTCTTTTCTAATTTGCTGACCCTGAAATAGTTCTGTCTGTCTGTCTGTCTGTCTGTCTGTCTGTCTGTCTCTCTCGTCTATCTGTCTGCCTGTTTATCTGTTTATAATTCAATCTACAATCTTCCTTTTACAGATAAGGAAACAGAGGCAAATAGAATTTAAGTGACTTGTCAAAGTTGTACAGCCTATAAATGGTGGAGCCAAATAGAAATTTTACACAGAATGCCTTTAAAGATGTCATAAGAAGTAATTTCCCCCAGTATCTCTCCTCCATTCCCATGTCCAGCAACCCACATTCTCTGAAACATCTCTTCTTTTTTTAAACTTGAATCTTATTTACAGTTTTTCTCTTCTTTACTTCGAATAATGAATGAATGAACAAAGTATTTATTAAGCTCAACATATTGGGGAAAAGTCCCAGCTGAAAGGCAGATAGAAAGGTTCCTGGTCCTTAGGATGCAGCTGTGTAGCAGCTGTGGAGATGGAGAATAGTGACCATAATAACAATAGGAAACATCTCTATGGCTTCAAAGTTTGCAAAGTGCTTTACCTGTATGAGCTCATTTGCTCTTCACAACAATCCCGATTTTACAAATGAGGAAGCTGAGCCTCCCAGAGCTTAAGGAACTTGCTTCAGGGTTACCCAGCTAGGAAGTGTCTGAGGCAGGATTCCAACTCAGGTCTTCCAACCTCCAAGATTAGCACCGGTCTACTCTGCTGCTTAGTCCTTCATATTCCCTGGACTTTATAACTCATAAAAGGTCTTTTAGCAGTGATGAGAAATGGAGAAATGACATTATTATGAGTGTTTGGCACTTTTTAAGCAGCCAGCATAAAAAAATACTATATAACTTCTTGCCTTCAAAAAATGCTTATTAACTCAGATGTTAATTAATGATGGAGCAGAACAAACAGTTCTTTCAAATACCTGATATTTGTGAGGCACATCTAGTACTTTTGCATTTGGGTGTTACAAGTATACATATGCTTACATTATGATGATCTCTCTTGTTTTTGTAAAATGCCAGGTGTACTTGGGTGGAAATTCTGGCCCCTTTCCCAAGCCTTGCTTCTGTCCCTCTTTCTAGCTTACCATATTGACTTTTTCCATCACAAAGAGAGAAACTGGTTACTAGGTCTTTGTTGGCTGTTGTGGTAACAGCTTCTGGTTATCTTACATAGATCTTGGTATCCTTTGGAGCTTATTAGGCAAAGGAAGCCCCCTATTGGGAGTTTTCCATAGTAATCCTCTTGGGGTATTTGGATTAGGAAATGTATACCATTTTTGGGAAAGTTCATGGAGTCAGACTAGTCAGCTAGACTAGTAAGGCCTAGAAAGAGTCAAAGTGTTTTTCTTAAGAGGCTCATAGTTGGGAGTAGCTGGGTAGCTCATGGATAGAAGACCCAGGCCTGGAGTTGGGAGGTCCTGGGTTCAAATCTGGCCTCAGACACCAACTAGCTGTGTGACCCTGGGCAAAGTAATTTAACCCCCATTGCCTAGCCTTTACCACTCTTCTGCCCTGGAACCAATACTTGAATTGATTCTAAAATAGAAAGTAAGGGATTTAAAAAAAGAAGCCCATAGTTTGTAGATATGGGAGGAATACTGAAGTGTTATGGGTAAATTTATAGAAATGAAACAGGTCAGTTTTCTTATAATTAAAAATAAACATCAGTGACCACCACTTTACTTTATACCTCTATCTTGTACAGGGTTGGAGGAAAGTGAGAGTAGAAGGAAGCTAGGAGGCAAGATTGAGAGGGAAACTAAGTAAGAAACTGTTGAGGGTTAGAGGGGCTTGGCAAGATTGTTTCTCTTATAGAGTGTTTATGGCCCCAGACTTCAGAAATGTTCAGTATTTCAAGGCATCTGCTACCTACCAACCTTAGTCTGAGTCTACAGGTATCTTCTGTTTACATCATCAGCTAGCATAATTGCCCTCAGTTACAATATGTCAGGTGTCCTGGACAGGAGAACATGTTATTGTAATCCTATAAACATGGATGCTTTAAGAAAAGCAAGATATGCACACAATAGTCATTTTTTCTTATTAAAATGTCCAATTTCACATTTCCCTTTTCTTTCCTCTCATTCAGCAAATATCAAAATTCACAAAAGGTGAATTTTGATATTTGCTGAATGGCACTTAGCTCATTTCAGCATTCTCTCAATCCTGCCAGCAAAATTAGTAATTTCAGGACTATTTCAATAACTTGGGAATTGATTTATCTATGGCATTAGGAAGACAAGTCTTAAGAACAATTGTTTCAGAAATTTGTAATTAGCTTATGATATTCTGAAAATCCTTTTTCCCTGGCAGGGCTAAGAGTAAAATCTCTTACTTAGTCTTGTTGGGTTTCACTTTTTTTGGGCGAGGTGCAAATAACAATTTCAGATAAAGAGGGATCTTCTGAATTGATGGTGTATGAGTCAGGATCTTCTGAATTAGTGATGTTTGACTCAGTCTACATAATTCTGCTCGGAAAGTGGTTAAGATTAATTGTGAAGAAAGGCTTTAAGGCATTTTTTTCTTATCTGGGCCATCACACAGTCGTGTACCTCTCTGGCTCACTTCTTCTGTATTGATTATTATTTTTCACTCTCTGTCTCCTGGAGACAGCTCTGGCTTTCCCTTTTGTTTACGGCCATTGGCATGAGTCATTCTATCATGGAGAATATTGCAGAACCACATATGCCATTCCAATCTAATTTGTACTTGCCAAATTTATGCCAGTAGCAAAACTTGTTTTTTTGGCACCCATAATGGTCAGAATAGACTAATTTCAATAAGTTAGTTAAAGGACTATGGTGGGGAGAAGGGAATTGAATAGCATAACTATTTCCTATACCTTTTGTTATGTGCAGGATGTGTTTTGGAAGATCTCTCAACCTGTACCAATGTATTAGCCTGGGAGTTTCCTGGGGTATCTTTGGAAATTCCCTTGAGCCCATTTTGTGATGAGCTTCCACACATGTGGGCATTCAACTAATTTGCTTTGAAGAACCTTTATTTGAAAAATAAATTTTCTGATTCTGATTTACATACACATATGGCATATTTATATCTTGAGGGAAGTCTGTAGAAATCTAGAAATTTTTCTTTTTCCTTTTTAATTTAGCATTTTTATTTTTAAAAAATCATTTCTTCTCTCCTTCCCTCCACTTTTACCCTGGAAAATACCCAATTTTAGGGTTTCTTCCAAGGGCATTCATGTATTTGCTTCTTCTTAATGTTACTTGAACTTCTTTTACTGAAGCTAATTAGGTGCTAGGATATATGACTCAAGATGTTGAAAATGGGTTTGCACTACACAGAAGGGTGGGTGGGTGTCAAACTAATTTTCTAACCAGAATAGTTCTAGTTCATTTCATAGTGCAGATGGGCTAGCCAATCTCATCTTGGCATGACAGTCTTGGGTGGAGAGTAGGTGGATTTGTACAGTTTCACCTTAGATTACAAACACTGAGATAGCTAGAGCACATTTCAGCTTAAGGGAACTTGGTTAAGATGGCCAGCTGAATAAAAGCTATGCCACTAACTTGAGAACTGAAATAAATTTACTTGGAGCCTTTTTAGGGTGACCAGAAGGTGAAGGCCTTTGGGGCTTGTGTAGGATGAGAAAGATCATAAAAACTCCAAAGTGCCTGCAATATAGAAAGATGGAAAAGAAGCAGAATCTCAGGAATAGAAGGTTGTATAGGAGGTTGGGGCACATAGGGTTGAGTATCCTAAAAGCTCCTATTAAAAAATATTTATTGTCAAAGAAAAGTAAGGAAGAGAAACAGTATTCATCTGAAAGAAAGCCTTTGGAAATCTACTTTTATTTGAAATCTAGGTATCTGAAACTTCTAGAGAGGTGAAGCTTTGAACAGACTCAGTTCATTTTAGACACTGTAAAATTTATGTTTGCAAACTGTTAGAAACTTTATGAGCATGTACATCACATGTAATTGTATGTATTAAGTAACCTCCCAAGTTAATACTACAGAGCTGGAACTTGCCCTAGCAAGGACACTGGAAAAAGAATCTCAAGGACTTTAGCCACTGATGAAGTAGACAGGAGCATCTGTAATTTCAGGTGCTTTGAGATGCTAGCAAGAGGAATAGAATCTGGAGCTGTCTAAGATAGTCCTTGAAACTTATAGAAGTTCCATTCATCTTTCTGCTGAACATCTCTTCTCAGAGTCAAAATAAGGAGTTTGGGTTGAAGCAACTGAAGTTTGAAGTTACCTATAAACTTCTATGAGAGGCCAGTATTACATTCATAATGAATTCTTTTTACTAGCCTATCAATATTTCTACCAGCTTAATTTATTCCTCATTCTATCCCTTACACAGTCCTTCTTCCTTATTTGACTGCCAAGGGCGTTAGTGATAGCTTCTAAGCAGGAAGGAAAAGTAGAAATTAAAAGCTCTTTTAGCCTAAAATGGTCAGTGGGGCCTCCTCCCTTTCATCCTAGCTTTTTTGGTTGTGATTTACACTCTTTTTGTATGAATAGTTATATCTAAAGTGGCTATACTAAAAACTGTCTTTCCAGGAGAAAGAAGTGGGAAACTTGATAGAGGGCAGCTAGATTCTGGCAATAGTTAGGAAAAGGAGTGGTGTTGATATGGTCTCCTTCCACTTTCCAGGAAGTGGACATTGTGGTTGTGCCGTGCCGTGGGTTCCAGCCCCTAGTGGATACTCTAGGTGAGTTAGTGAATGGTGTCCTGCCTGTGGTGATCTTTGCAATCAACAATGATGAACTCTCTGAGGCAGATGAAGAAGAACTGAGAGATATCCGGGAACGGCTTTCTCTGCCTATATTCTTTTTCAAAGTACCAAAGTTGGGCTCCAAGCTGATTTCTCCCCACCCTTCCTCCAAGAAAAGAATGGAAACTGCAAGAACATCACTTCACCGACAGCTAGTTGATCTGAATTACCTGAGTGATTGTCACCATAACTGTGGGACCTCTGGCCTGGATGCCAAAGCTCAGAGCATGTTGGTGGAGCAGAGTGATAAGCTGAGACAATTACACACATTCACTCAACAGGTGCTACAGATGCACCTTGTAGATGCAGCCACAATTCTCAACCTGGTGCACTGCCGGTGCCTGGATATCTTTATCAACCAGGCCTTTGACATGCAGCGGGACCTACAGATCACTCCAAAGCGGCTTGAGTACACTCGAAAGAAGGAAAATGAGCTGTATGAGTCACTGATGAACATTGCCAACCGCAAGCAGGAAGAGATGAAGGATATGATTGTGGAGACTCTCAACATCATGAAGGAAGAACTTCTGGATGATGCTGCCAACATGGAGTTCAAAGGTAGGTTTCTGAGTGATTTCCAGGGAGCTCTTTAGGAGGCTGGGCAGACTGGACTCATTTCTTGGATTTGTAAAAACAGCATATACATTTGTAGAGCCAGGAGGGGTCACTAAGTCAATTTTTCCCTTTCTTTCCCTCCCAGGGATCCTGCATTCAATATGAGGGGGAGTAGCTAGATGGCTCAGTGGATTGAGAGCCAGGCCTAAAAATGGGAAGTCCTAGGTTCAAATCTGGCCTCAGACACTTCTTAGCTGTATGACTGAGCAAGTCACTTAACCCCCATTGCCTAGCCCTAACTGGTCTTCTGCTTTAGAACCAATACATAGTATTGATTCTAAGATGAAAGGTAAAGGCTGAAAAAAAAAGATCTAGCCAGATGAAAATGTCTACTTCCTAAAAGATCTCTCCAGAAAGTTCCATAACTCTTTGTAGTCAGACATTTGTAAGACATATAATCAGACAATTTGAATATTGGGAAATTCTTTCTCCAGCCTTAATTTGCAGTAAAAGCCTGTTTTTTTCCCTCATATTTAATCAGTCTCCAGTGAAAATGGAGAATAGCTGTTCACAATTCTCCTTGTAATAACCCTTCATATGTTTGAAGGTTGTTATGAATTCACTGCTCAGCCTTCTCTAGTATATCCAGGCTTATTTTTTCTATCTTTTAACTTTTAGCTTCATGCCTCACCAAGGCCTATCTAAGTCCCATCTCAAGAGAATATCCCAGACCAGCATTTCAAACTATCTTTTCTACTCTTTTTGAATATTAATCAAATTGGATGAAAATTGTAAATCATCACGATTATTAAGTTGGTTAGTTATGTTGGCTATTCGTTTACTACTCATGGTATGCTAGATTTTAGCCCATTAAAAACACAGGCTCTTTTTAACCCTAGTCAAAAGGGAATGATACAAAATTTCACTTCTTGATGTCATTTTTAAAATGACCTTACCTTTCATCTTAGAATTATACTAAGTATTGGTTCTAAGGCAGAACAGCAGTAAGGGCTAGACAGTAGGAATTAAGTGACTTTCCCAGGGTCACACAATTAGGAAGTGTCTGAGACTAGAAACTATGAACTCTTATCTCCAGAATAGGCTCTATCCACTGAGTCACCTAGCTGCCCCCATAATTTTAATAATTTTAATGAATTCAGTTCTTCAGATTACATCCCTATACTGGCTAGTTGGAATCTTTTTATTATAAAATAAGATATTTATAAAGTGTTTTGAAAACCTTACAACACTGTATAGGTGCTATTCTTTTTATTATTATTATTCTATGACCACAGACTACACCATTAACTCTAGCTAGGTGTCTTACCAACATTATTAATAATAAATGTATATTGATTGATAAGGGAATTTGTCAAGGGGAGTGTGGATAGTTCATTATAGTCCTTCACCACTATAGGGGAAATCGCTGAATGTATAATACTTATCAGTAATGGGCCAATGACATTATATTGCCCTCTTTTCTTACCAAGATTCTGTCTCCTTCATGCCCTCTACAGAAAGAGTATTGAGTATATGACCCAATAGGAAGGTGTGTGTTGTCTCCAATTTCATGGCCTTTAGTTATATAATTAATAATCTTCATGCATCATGCCTAGATCTACCACCCTTGTGTCCGTAGCCACTGTCAGTATAAATTTTTTGGAACATAGGTGACCCTTCCATTCTGTTTGCCTCCCTTCTCCCCATCTGCTGACTAGCTCCCATCACTCTCTCCCATAGATGTCATCATCCCTGAGAATGGGGAGCCAGTGGGCACCAGAGAGATCAAGTGTTGCATCCGTCAGATCCAGGAACTTATTATCTCCCAACTTAACCAGGCTGTGGCCAATAAGCTGATCAGCTCAGTGGACTATCTTCGTGAGAGCTTTGTGGGAACCCTGGAACGGTGTCTGCAAAGTCTGGAAAAGTCCCAAGATGTTTCAGTCCACATCACTAGTAACTATCTCAAACAGGTACCTAAAAGAATGGTTTAAAAAAAAGAAATGGTGACAGATGAAACAGCGTTCACACATAACTTCCCAAAAGAAGCCCTCCTTCTACCAAATTCATTCCCCCAGAATGACTAACAGCTCTCGCTTGAATGTCATCCTCCCTCAACCCCCCTATCTGTCTGCCACCCAAGAGATGTGTTTACAACATTAAAATGGCAGAAAAGTAGAATGGGGGGAGAGAAAAGAATCTTTGGCACCTTCAAACCTTCTTAGTAGATAACCATTTCCTGAACACTCAAGCATTGACCTTGTTCTTATCAAGTTGGTATATGCTCTTGAAGCAAATATCTTCATTTCCTTTTCTGAAACAGACGCTTCATTCTGGGCACAGTGACCTGGCAGTCTGTGCTTTGTTGTTGTTGTTATTGTTGTTTTTCAGATCTTAAATGCTGCCTATCATGTTGAAGTTACATTTCACTCAGGGTCAACAGTAACCAGGATGCTGTGGGAGCAGATCAAACAGGTATGGGTCCCTGACTGGCCAGAGATCATAAATTTAGTTTGAAGGGAGCTTACAGGCCATATAGACCAAAACCATTCACTTAACAGGTAAAGAAACTAAAGTTTAGAGTGAAATAATTTGCCCAAATTCACATATTGTTTTATCCAAATCTAGTTTCTTGGTGTGTAGTTGTTTTTAGTTGTGTCTGATTCTTCATGACTCCATTTGGGGTTTTCTTTTTCTTAAACCTCTACCTGCTATCTTGGAATTAATACTAAATATTGATTTTAAGACAAAATAGCTGTAAGGGCTGGGCAAATGGGGTTAAGGGACTTGCCCAGGGTCACCCAGCAAGTAGGTGTCTGAGGTTCAGGTTTTCTTGACTTCAGTCCTGGCTCTCTATCCATTGTACCACTTGGCTGCTCTCCACTAAAACTTTTATCCACTAGGGATAAAAAGGAGTCTCCATTAGCTTAGATCTGCAGGATTTCTCTCTGATCAGGGCAGCCAAAGATATTTGCTTTTCCCCACTAGCTCTCCTTTTCCCACCAATTAAATATTTTTCTTGCTGGGGTCCTGTTCTGTCACTTGAGACAGTGGGTGTGTTTCTATAAAACTTAGATTGGCTGTTAGTCTTTGAACTTCAGAGAGATGCTTCATTGGGCCACACCTCATACTTGATGGTTCTGAATAGATTTTTTTCTGGGACTTGTGAGCATGGTGGCTGGATTCTTTGTTCTCCTAAGCTTCCCTCTGGGATGGTATCCCCAGTTTTAATCCTAACTTTTATGCATTCTAAAGAGAAGAGCCCCAAATTTTATATGATTCATCATTTTTGGTATGAGAGATTCAGAATATCATCTGTAGACACTGAATCTTTCTGTAACTGCTGCTCATTTTCTGTTATTGAGTTCACTGCTCCTTTCTTGACAGATTATCCAGCGAATCACATGGGTAAGTCCACCTGCTGTTACTCCAGAATGGAAGAGGAAAGTGGCCCAGGATGCCATTGAGAGTCTCAGTGCTTCCAAACTGGCCAAGAGCATTTGCAGCCAGTTCCGGACCCGACTTAATAGCTCTCACGAGGCATTTGCAGCTTCTCTGCGACAGGTGGGCCTCTAGAGGTGATATGGTTATTTCAGATGACTCTATTTGTCCATATAAATTGACTTGACTTTGTTCTACTTGGAGATTTGTTGATTTTATTTTTAGACCCCCACTCTCTTAGTGAAAACTATAAGACAGAAGAGCAAGGTATAGGCAAATGGGATAGAGTGACTTGCCCAAGGTCACACAGCTAGGAAATGTCTTGAGGTCAGATTTGAACCCAGGTCCTCCTGATTCTAGGCCTAGTGCTCTATCCACTAAGCCAACCTAGCTGCCTCATCTCTGTTTATTTTAAATATATATAATCCTTCTTTTGGTGCCATTTATAAAATATTGCTCTTGCTTCCTGATAACTTTCCTGGCCCTTCAATAAAACCCTTCCTTGTAATAAAACATAGTTAAGCAAAACAGTTCAACTGAATGGTTATTTATGAAAGCCTGTGTCTCATTCTGCACCTGTTATCTGCCATCTCTTAGCCAAGAGGCAAGAAGCATGCTTCGATCCTCTGAAGTCATGCTTGGGAGCTTTATTTTCCACTTGTGTATTTGTTTAAACCCAATTCACGGAGAAGGGAAAGCCCAAATGATTTTCCTTATTTCACAGAATGAGCAACAGAAAAGTCAAGGTGGGAGAAAGGACCATATCCAAGTCCCAAAGCATTCTAGGTGCTGTGTCATAGAAGGATCATAGATTTTGAGCTAGAAAGGACTTAGAGATGATTTAGTCCAATCCCTTTGTTTTGAAGATTGTGGAAGGAAGGAAGGAAAAAAAGGAAGAAGAAAGAAAGAAAGAATGAAGAAAAGAAACAAACATTTATTAAGTGCCTACTAAGTATCAGGCATTGTGCTAAGTGCTTTACAAATATTATCTCATTTGATCCTCACAACCATCTTGGGAGGTAGGTGTTATTATTATCTCCATTTTACAGATGAGGAAACTGAGACAAACAGAAATGAAGTGATTTGCCTATGGTCACACAGTTAGTAAATGCCCGAGATAAAAAATGAACTCAAGACTTCCTGACTCTGGGTCCAGTACTCTATCCATTATATCACCAGCTGCCTTAGACACTAGAGTGAGGTGGTGATAGGATGATAGATTTAGAGCTAGAGGAGATCTTGGATGACATCTAAACTAAACACCCTTATTTTTACATGAGAATAAACACTTATAAAAAAAGGGAAATACTTAAAGAAAGGGCAGACAGGTAGCAAGGTCAAGATTTGAAAGAGGTTTCTCAGGCACTAGATCTAATATAGGAGACATGTATACCAGTTCATCCACAGCCTTGTAGCATCTACTTGTTCTTTTGGGGCTGGGGTTATATGTGGTTATGATTGGACTCTAGGCAAGTAGATCATGGTCATATCTCTCCTGTTTTTCTCTAGTTGGAAGCTGGACATTCAGGCCGGCTGGAGAAAACTGAAGACCTTTGGCTAAAGGTTCGGAAAGATCATGCCCCACGCCTGGCCCGCCTTTCCCTGGAGAGCCGCTCTCTGCAAGATGTCTTGGTGCACCGTGAGTCTGTCATTTTTTCTGAGCAGGATAGAGGAAGGGGCTGGATAACAGCTAATTCTGTCCCAACCTTGGTGAAAATACCCATCCTGGTGATTGCTAGGAATTCTTTTGCATCCTTGTGAATTAGTGTAAACCATTAATCTATTTTTAAACTACTGAAGTTTTCTTATTTGGATATGCTACTCATATAATCCAGATAACACCAACATGTATGAATTAAACCAGATAAATAACTTCCAAAGGTTTTGTGATGACCACTAGTTATGATTCTCTTAAAGTTGTTGTTCTCTGTTAAGTAGACACCCAGAGAGAGCTCATTGAGCCCTAGCCATCCTTTATCTCTGTGCCTTGTAGGTAAACCTAAACTGGGTCAGGAGCTAGGCCGGGGACAGTATGGTGTGGTGTACCTGTGTGACAATTGGGGAGGCCATTTCCCCTGTGCCCTGAAGTCAGTTGTTCCTCCAGATGAGAAGCACTGGAATGATTTGGCATTGGAGTTTCACTATATGAGGTGGGTCATGGTTCCATCTATCTGGGCAAAGATGCATATAAGCAGCCAGAGGTCTAGCTTAAGTTCTCCACTCCAAGGATAGAGGGTGGCTAATGGTGTCCTTTCTCTCCATTTCTGAATGCTGGGTTGTTATAGACCAGGGCTTGAAACTGGACTCCCTCCAAGGCCAAGGCTTCCTTGGTAGCCTAAATCCCTTCCTGTTCCAATTTCCTTTCCCTGTCTTTCTGTGTTACTTTCCTTGTTGGTTAGGGAGGCTCAGCTACTTTAAGGTTCCTGGCCTGGGAAGTGAGTCAGATTTCTGTCCTCTGAACTAATCTAGAGGGCCTTTCTTCCCTGAGTCCTGGCATGCCTTATAGGAATTGGGGCATGTGGTTTGTAGCCCAGACCCCTCTCCTTCCTACCAGGTCTCTGCCCAAGCATGAGCGTCTGGTGGATCTTCATGGTTCCGTCATCGACTACAACTACGGCGGTGGCTCCAGTATTGCAGTGCTGCTCATCATGGAGCGGCTACACCGGGACCTTTACACAGGGCTGAAGGTGAGGGCAGGGAGATAACCCAGGCCAGACTGCCTACTAAATTCCTAGCTCTCCTTCTTACTTTCTTCCTTTTTCCTGCTTAGAGCTTCCAGGTTTTCACAAAATACTAAATTAGTTTCCTTGATTCCCTCGTTGCTTGATGCCAAGAGACCTTCTTCGACATTTTATTCTCTGAGATGGTTTCTTGCCTTAGATTATATTTAATATATCTAGAGTACAATCATCTAGAAGTTTATCTTTCCATGGTCATAGTGAAGTCCAGGCTCCTTACTGTAATTAATATGCAGATTTCTCATAACTCTCCTGCTTTCTACTTAGGTGAGGTGCTCTTTGTTCAGCCAAAAACATTTATTGAGCACATGCTACATATAAAGTACTTTTCTATGCTTTCATCCACATAACTCTCCTGAATGTGCTTTCCCAAAGGACACTAGTCAGTTCCTACTCACCATGGCCAGTGACCTATTCTTGAAACTGTTGACCAGCCCTGTGTTTCTGAACCTCTTTCTTTACCTTGGCTACCTAATCTCTCTTTAGACTATTCTTTGTTGGTCTCTCATAGTTTTAGCCATCATATTTATGCAGAGGATTCTCAGGTCTTTATCTTTAGACCTGAGAGTTCTACTGAGCTCTCATTCTAGTTTGCCAGTTGTCTGCATGATACTTCCACTTGGATTTGTTTCTGGTACTTCATACTTAAACCCCAAACTGACATCATCTTCCTTCTCAAAACCAACTCCTCAACTGCAGTTTCTGTGGATAGTTATTACCTAAGTTATCCAAGTTCAAAACCTTAGTCATCCTTCCTCTCCTTCCTCCTCTACATCAGGCTATTCGTCAAGATCTACCGAGTCTACTGCTTCAGTGTCTAGTATCCATCTCCATCTTCCCATTCTCAAAATGATCACTGTAGTGGAGACCCTTGTTATAGCTTGCCTGAATTACTTTAGTAGGCTTCCTACCTTCAGTCTGTCCCCCTCCCAGTGTAACATATATAACTACTGGCTTAGTTAGCTTTCCTAAAGCAAAGCTCTGGTCTTTTGATTTCCCTGATTAAAAACCAAACAACTCTTCACTCTCTCTCCACTGTCTATTAAATAACATTAAACTCCAGCCTGGCATGCAATTTGCAGTTTGGCATTGTCAGCCTTTCCAGTCTTATATATCTCTGTACACCCCAGTACCTTAACCAGATTAGACCATTTACTTGGAATACAAATGTGCTTTGTACTTTTGTTTATGCTGCTTCCTCTGTCTGAAATGCTCCTCTACCCCTCACCCTCACAGTTCCTGCCTATGGAAATTCTACACATCTTTTAAGGCCCATATCAAATACCACTTCCTGATTCCCCCAGCCATATGTGAGTTTTCTCTCCTTCCAACACCCATATAACTCTTTGTGTCTCTCTCATGGAATTAATCCTTCATTCTGCTTTGTCTTTAAATTATCTGTCATCCTTTTTTATGTTTTGTAAACTCCTTAATAAGAGCTGAGACTGCACCTTACAAGCCATATTTGTTCCCCATAATGCCTTGCTCATAGTAAAGGTTACTTGATAAATATTTTAGCATTATGAGGGATATAAAGACATGGAGAACACAGACTTTATGCTCAAAAAACTTACAATCTAATTGAGGAAGACAAATACCATTGAAAAAGATAAGTAAAAGTACCAACTGGTATATGATTGAGAGATGAGTGATATAGACACTAAGAATATTATGTATGAGCTGGGATGGACAAAGAAAACTTTACGATGTAGGTAGTTTTAAGCTAGCCCTTAAAGGATGGGCAAGATTTGAATAGGCAGAGAAGGATGCTCCCAGTAGGAGGAATAGTGATCAAAGGACCATTGGAAGAAATGGCCAGAATTTGTTGGGAGGCCCGGAAGTGGTGCAATTAATATACAAATCAGACTGAAGCAGGGGGTTTATTTCTTGAAATAGTAGGAGATAGGTTAAAATGATACCTTAAGACTTAATTATGGAGGGCTTCAAATGCCATACTAAGAAATAGACTTTGACCTTTGAAGGTTTTTGAATAAAAAACAGGAGTTATGGCCAAGCTTTGAGTTAGATGATGAATTTCCTTTGCCCAAAGCTACAACAATAAAGGGAAGTGCATAGCTTTTCTTATTCTGCCTACAAAGAAGTTCTCCTTCCCACTATAGTGGGAGCATAGGGGAAGAGGAAAGCATTTACCACAGAGCATCTGGGTTGGGTCCCCCTGCTGAATCCACATGGTGCCCAACATATGGAGGCCTCAACAGCAGGCCAGGGGAAATGTAGAAATACCACAAGGGATCAGGAACTTTGAGAAACATTTAGCTGCTAATGGCTTAAAATGGAAAATAATTCTGAAAAATAAATTTTTTTCTCTCCATTTCTGAGAAGCTAAGATTAGTTCCTATCATCCATTGGTGTAATCCAGACTGATGATTTAGCACTTCATGGTGGGCAATTTAATGTCTGCTATAATGTAGAGAGCCCTGAGTTGGCAACTGGTCAAAATATTATGGGCAGTTTGGGCATTTGTAATCCATAAAGTCAAATCTGGCTCAGCTGTGGTAAAATAAGCCCCTCATGTGGCAATCAGAGGAAATCTGTTTGAGGGATGTAGAAATTCCTACAGTTAAGGCTGAAAGGCAGTTCTGTTAATGATACAGGTACTCTTCTTGGTCCAGGTATCATCAATAAGACTGTCTCTTCAGCTTTTGGATTGCACCTAGTCTTAGCCAGATGTAGGAATTGTTGAGCTTAACCTCATTGTGACTCCCAGGGATTTGATTTGAACTTGTCTTTCTTAAAGTGTTCTGCTCTTTACTTGACTCCTCTCCTCTCCTTTACATCCCCAGGCTTTATTTCATATTTCTTTCTTTCTATATTAGAGAACATTTGTCTCTTTGATAACTTCACTGAAAGTGTCTTTACTTACTTGAAAAACCAGGAAGTGAGGAGTTATCCTGAATATTACAAGTGCATTTTGTTGTCTCTCATAGGCTGGGCTGATTCTGAAGCTTCGCCTGCAGATAGCCCTGGATGTGGTGGAGGGAATCCGCTTTCTGCATAGCCAGGGGCTTGTCCACCGTGATATCAAACTAAAAAATGTGCTGGTAAGGGCTTCTCCTTTGGACTAAAGCCTCTGATAGAAAGAATTTGGGTGGGAGAAGTGAAGAGATGGCAGCTAAGCTATCACAAGCTAGACCTTGGATTTGTGGTCAGAGACACTTGGGGAGGGAGAGAATGGCCAAGTGGGGAGAATACAAGCTGCTTTCAGTATGCCTCAGGCCTGGCCTGTTCTGCCTCAGCTGGAAATGCAAATTGTGCTCCAAGAGGTATGAGAAAGATCTAGGTAGCTTAGTAGGCAAAACGATTTTAACATTGCTTTAACTTTGTTATCCCAATTACAAAGCATTATCTTCTGATTCTGATTCATTCTGCTTTGAAAAGAGTTTTAATATTTCATCATCAGTGCTCTATATTTCTAGTGACTCTTGGTACAGAGAGAAGAGCTATTTGGGAAAGAGAGAGGTCCTCAAAATTCCTTAAAATGTAGCCTAGGAAATTCTCAGACAGTCAGCTGGGCTGTGAGACTTGGCTTTTTTTGGATTCTCAGTGGAGAAAGCTACTGGGAGTCTTAAGACACTTTTCTCAAATGATCAGGGAGCCTTCATCAACCTTGTGGTATATATTTTTGGGCCTGAGGGGGCAGTTGGGAACAGAAATGCTTCTCCAGATGAACTTGTTTTGCAAGTGAATCTGAAGTCCAGAATAACTGGAAGACAAAAATCACCATTTCAATAATCTAATGTTATTTTCTCTTTTTTTGATAGGGTCATGAAACTGATAGATCAGGAGAATGTTGTAGCTATGGTTTATCCAAATTTTAACAAAGTATTTGATCAAGTCTTTAATGCTATTGTGGAAGAAAAACTCAGCATAGCCTAGCTTGATGAATTCAGATTTTTGAATGGCTAAACTCTTAAGAGTGTTGCTAATGGTTGTATTTAAATGGAGAAGGATCTCCATTATGGAGTACCACGATCTGTGGTTGGCTCTACAACATTTGACATATTTATCAGTAACTTGAATAAAGGCATAGATGATATACTTGTTAATACATTGGATAATAGTCAGGCTATTGACCATAACAAATAAAATGCAATTTTGCAGAGATAAATGTAAATTTTTGCCTTTGGGCTCTTAGAATTGACTTTACAAGTGAGTTGCTTAGGCAGCAATTCATCTGAAAAGGATCTTGGAATTTTAGTTGACTGATTTAAGTTTAATATGAGTCAATAGTGTGATATGTAAGGTTGTCAAGAAAGCCATTGAAATCTTAGGTTATACTGACTGTCCTGCTGTCCCCTGCTGTGGCCCTACCCTATCTGGACTATTCCATTGAGTATGGGATATCCCATCTTTGGAAGAACATTGAAAAGCAAAATAGCATTCAGAGAACAATGACTAAGATTGGGGGAAGAGGGCCTAATTTCATGCCATTTGTAGATTGGTTGAAAGATTTAATGATGTTTAACCTGGAAAAGAGGGAACATGAGAGTTGTTTTTCAAGTAGTTTAAGGCTAGTTACCTAGAAGAAGAATCACACTCATTCCCTTTGGCATCAGGAACAATGAGTGAAAGATGAAATGAAGCAAATCTAAGCCTGATATAAGGGAAAGCTTCCTCACAATGATACCCATCCAGAAATGGAATGTTGTGGGAAGCAATGAATTTCCCCTTTACTGGAGATCTTTAAGCAAAGACTAAATGAACACTTGTTGGGTATGTTGTAGAGGGGATTTTTTTAAAGATATATATTAAACCAGATGATCAAAGATATATATTAAACCAGATGATCAAAAACCAGGAGGCCCTTGTTGTAGGAGGCTGAAAGGGGAAGAGTATTATTATCTCACTGTTGGCTTTGCATCTTTTGCAGCTTGACAAGCAGAACCGAGCCAAGATCACTGACCTGGGCTTTTGCAAACCTGAGGCCATGATGTCTGGTAGCATTGTGGGTACCCCAATCCATATGGCCCCAGAGCTCTTCACAGGTGAGGCTGGTGGAGATAATGAGGTTTAGGACATGGATCAACAACTTTCTTAGCTTTGAAAACCACCAGAAGAGCTGAATGCAATTGTCTTGCCATAGACATATGTGAGGGAGAAGGAAGCAAGAATAAAAAAGAGAGGAGGAAGAAATTATTGAAGAAGAGGAAGTAGAAACACAGAGAGAGAGGGAAAGGTTAGTATGTCAAAGGAGAGGGAACCATCAGGGCAAAAATACCACCAACAGATCTCTCAGATACCATTTCAGAGGTTTCTGATGCATAATCAATAAAATCCGTCATCAGGCATCCTATGAACCCAGGATTGTGCATAGGTGTTGTGGGGGAGAAGATCAAGTATAAGCAATGGTTCCTGCCCTCAAGGAACTTATAATCTAGCATGAGAGACTATGCTAAAGTAGGTGAAATAACTAGTGACCAATATAAAATACATATAATTAAAGAATATGTAATGAAAGGAAAATTATGTATGCCATACTATTATTGCTAAGCAAGATCAGAGAAGGAGGAGATCATTGAAGGCTGGAGTATTGAAAGAGAAGGCCTTTGGAGAAAGTAGAATCTGAGACAAACTTTGAAGGTACATAGGAAGTTTTTGAATGGCATGGGGAAAGGGGGAGACATTTCTAGGAAGTTTGGATTGGGGGGGAAACATTAATGACAGCAGGATGACAAGATTGGCTAGAGTAAGAGGTTCATGTTTGGAAAGTTGTGGGAGAACTAATGTCATAATGGAGCACTTTGAAATCCTGGCAGGGGAGTATATTAGACAATAGGGAAACAGTGAAAGTTTTGTTTTGTTTCGTTCTTGAACAGAAGAATGGTATGATGAAAAAGTTGTGGTATAGTGAGAAAAAATTAGATGGGGGGTAAGATGATAGGATTCTTATCTTGACTATGCCATCAACCACCTGTATGACACTGGGCAAGTTCTTTTATACCTCTTTGTTTCCTCATCTATAAAGGGGAAGGGTTAGACTAGATGATCTCTTAAGTTTCTGTATCCCCTTCCCAGCTTGGGCTCTAATATTCTCTGATTCTGTGGGAGCTCCGTAGAAGATTCATTTTTTTAAAGCAGTATGTATAAGGCAATATGTTTTTAGTCATATGTAATCTGGATTAGAAGTTGGAGACGAGCAGAGAGACAAACTAGGGAGGCTATTACAGAAATAAAATTATGAGGATTAGGTTGGTGGTAGTTGGAATGAAAAGGAAGGGACAAATTTGGGATTATTTTTATTTTATTTTAAAATTTTATTTTTCTTGTCATGCAAAACACTTCCATATTGACCACTGTTGTAAGAGCAAACTCATACATAACCCAAACCCCAAAATGAAACCATAAATACACTGATGTGAAAGACGACTCCACAGTTCTTTCTCTGGAGGTAGAAAGCATTCCCCATCATAAGTCTTTCAGGATTGTCCAGATTATTGTATTGCTGAGAATAGCCAAGTTTTCACAGTTGATCATTGTACAGTATTGCTATTACTGTGTTCAATATTTTCTCAGTTCTGCTTATTTTGTTCGTTCTGCATCAGTTCCTGCAGATCTTTCCTTTTTTTTCTATAATTAGCTTGCTTATCATTTTGGGGAGTTGGTGACTGCTGGTGATGGAGAAAGAAGAATAATGATTCAAAATTGACTCTAAAGTTTTGAGCTAGATACTTTGGACAGCAATAGTGCCATTGGTCAAAATTGGAAATTGGAAGGAGCTGTTTAAAGTTGGAATTTCCTTTAGTTGGCATCTCTTACAGGATCTCTTCCTTTTACAAAGTAGAATAATCCAAGGCTCAGTGGTCTAGAATGGTCCTGTGCCTTGTCTTATCTTTTTTTCCTTCAAAATGCCTCTTGAATTGGTCCTTTTTTCTCATTTCCATTGGTTTTATTTTAATATATACATTTCCTTGTAACTAGATTATTTCAGTAGCCTCCTACTTAATTTCCATCCCTTGAGGTGATTTTCATTTCAATCTTTCCTGCAGGTTTCTGAGACTAATTATTTTTTTCAAAAAACATTTTTACTTAATTATTTTTCAATTAAGCATTTATTTTCTATCTCATCTCTTCCCTTCCCCCTGTGGGGGGAAAAAGAGAAAAAATAAGCCTTTGTAACAAATATGCATAGTTAAGCAAAATGGATTTGCAGTGTCCAAAAATGTACATCTCATTCTACATCTTGAGTTCATCACTTTTCTAACAGGAAGTAGATGCAGAGCATGCTTTATCTTCTGTCCTCTGACATGTCCTCTGGTCATTGCATTACAGAGTTCATAAGATTTTCATAGTTGCTTGTCTTTATAATGCTGTTATTGAATAAAATTGTTCTCCTGGTTGTCTTATTTCAGAAGACTAATTTTTCTAAACCATCACTTTCATTATGTTACTGTTTTGCTCCAGAAAGAATAATAGATTGTTCACTAAAGAAAGTCTAAATTGCTGTGCATGGCTTTCAAGATCCTATATACTTTGGCTCCATTCAACCTAATTTCCCATTACTTTTTAGTATATATACACTTTCTTTAGTGTGACCTTCTTATTTTAAAATTCAGTTCAACTTCAATTCCACAAATAAGACATCTGTTATTTGCAGAACACAGAGCTTGGTCCTGGGGGACATCTAAAACTGAAGTGAAAAAAGATCTGTGTTCTCACCAGAGTTTATAGCCAAATTAGGGAATAAAACATATATTGCATCAGCTGTGTGACCCTGGGCAAGTCACTTGACCCCCATTGCCTACCCTTACCACTCTTCTGCCTTAGAGCCAATACACAGTATTGACTCCAAGATGGAAGGTAAGGGTTTTTAAAAAAACAAACAAACCATATATTGCAAATTTAGCACGCAATACTCTAAGTCGGTGATGGTGAACCTTTTAGAGAGGGAGTGCAGGGCCCCACACCCCGGACCAGTTGCCATGGCCCTCTCCCCACTTAGTACGGAGCACACACCACATACCCCTTACCCCCAGGGGAGGGAGGAAGCCTTCCCACTGGGCTGCTGGGCAGAAGGTCAGGGGATGTGGGAAAAAAATGTCATCAGGTGTGGTGGAGGGGGGAGGGGAGCAGCTCTGCCCAAGTCCCTCTGCCTTTCTAGTAATGAAATCTTGGGGTTGTGGGGGGTGGCCGAGTGCCCACAGAAAGCGCTCTGCATGTCGCCTTTGACACCCTGCCATAGGTTCACCATCACTGCTCTAAGTGATAACTCTAGCATATAATAATTTTTGAAAAACAGCTTAAAATAGTGCTAATTATTGGACATTTAAACCAAAGTTTTTTCGGCTCTCATCCCTCCCCCTCCCCCAGTTGTATTAGTACACACATGATTCATCTTGCCTCCATGCTTGCTTGTGCTGCTGTTCTTATTAAGCTTTATTCCTGACTGTTGATAACTCTTGGCATCCCCTTTTTTTTAATAGATACAAGTGACCTCCTTTAAATATAACACAAGTCACTTAACTTTCATGATTCTTAGTTTCTTCATCTATAAAATGTGGATAAATAAAGCCTTGGCAGTCTTATAGGTTGTTGTGACACTCAGATGAACTCACAGACATGAAAGGCCTCTGGAGGAAACAAGGGATTAAGTTCTCTACAAATATACCATTGTGAGTGTGACTTACTGTTTCCTCATCCTCTTTTGTGTAGGGAAATATGATAATTCTGTGGATGTCTATGCTTTTGGAATCCTCTTCTGGTACATCTGCTCGGGTTCTGTAAAGCTCCCTGAAGCATTCGAAAGGTGTGCCAGCAAGGACCACCTCTGGAACAATGTGCGGAGAGGTAGGAATGCCAAGCCCTGCCCCTTTTGTCTCTGTTTCCTTCTGCTGATCAGAGTCACCTGGGAATAAGGATTGCATTAGATAGGCTAGCTCTGTCTCTTATAAACCCTGATACAGGAATGAGCAATGGTTCCATTCTTCATAAGAAATTTTTATATTTAGCCCTCCCAGAAAAATGATGATCAATATTTTTTTTGCCCTAAACATGTGAAAAGGATAGTTCCCATCTCCTCTGGTATTGTTCTAGTTTCTTTCTCATACCTAAGTCCTACTGCAACTTGAAAAAATCAACCCTTGTTTTACTAGTTTTCATCTTAAATCCCAGTTGGGTCACTTGGGCACTAAAGAAAGCTATGGGAGTAGATGCCTTTTCTATGAATTGCACTGGTTTCCTACAGACTGGCTCTAGAGAATCATATATTCATGTTTCTTCCTTTCAGGAGCCCGTCCAGAGCGACTCCCAGTGTTTGATGAAGAATGCTGGCAGCTGATGGAAGCTTGTTGGGATGGTGATCCTTCCCGGAGGCCTCTCTTAGGCATTGTTCAGCCCATGCTCCAGGGTATCATGGACCGGCTGTGCAAGTCAAACTCTGAGCAACCAAACAAAGGACTAGATGATTCTACTTGAAGACCTCTTTTCTCTGTCTCTTCTTCTACTTTCTCTTATCCTCTTGTTTTTAAACTCCCTGGTCATAGGAAGAACTTGGCATTATATACATCATAGGAAACTTCTGAGGGAACTGCTTTTGGCTTTGTAACTTGAGATAGCTTCCCAAAACTATGGTGATTTCAGTCACTATGAGAAGTTGGATTGTTGTCCTAGCGCATTTCATCAGTTCTGTCTGTGCCAATGATCCAAGCACAAAAGACAGTCTAGGTCACAGATAAAAGCTGAAGAGTGGGAGATTTTGGCCTTTGGAGCCAGAGCAAATCCCACCTCCTCATTTCTGAGATCCATGAATTTTCCCAAAGCACTGGATGGTGTATTATGATGTCAGTAATATAAAGAGACATCATCTGACTGCCTTCTGTTCCATCAGGTGTTAATTAGTTTGGTTCCATCCAGTTGTCAGGATAGGACCTCAGAAATGTCAAGTTTAGGTGATGGAATTTGGGGAGGGGAAACATGAGAGAGGGCCAGAGGGAGAAAGAATTATGTTGAGAGATGTCTGGTTTTTCCTGACTAACCAGAGCTCTTTGATTGCAGTAGCATGAAGCCTCAGGTTTGGGTAGCTGTAAATAAAGTCAGCAGTGCTCTCTGCATTGCCAGCTAAGTTTACATATGGGGAGAAGGTTTTACCAGTGCACCACTTTGGTTTCCCCAAAGAAATGAGTTATTAAGAGTTCATGTTACTGTTAACCCCAGAGGCTGCAGGTGAGATCTTGTCTTCTTGGTTTTGAAACTAGCTTCAGATAGCAGTGATGCTTGGTGGGCTGGGGTGTCTGGGTAAGCATAGCCCAGTTTAAAATGCTTGGGTGAGACCCAAGAAATAAGAAACACCTTGGAGGTCATTGGCTTTTATGGGAGTTACCCAAGTTCAGACCTCCCAGAAAGAGAACTATTTTGCGTTTTTGAATGTTTGAAAAACAAATCTTTCTCTTTATTTTTTGAACCTAATACACTGACATTTTAAAATCTTGCTTGCTATCAAATATGTTTTAACCAGGCCTTCTATTGCTCATTCCTTTTTCTCTCTTTTAAATATCATTTGCTAGAAGTCAAACTAACAGAAGAGAGAGAAAAGAGCACTGTAGCGGGTTCAGAGGTGCACAGTTACTGCATATAGCTGTCCGCCTGGAAGGGTAACTCCCCTCTTAGCAGTTAGCAGTGGAACACAGAAATGTCCTTGGGGAATTTTCACACAAAGAACGTGAAGTGGAAGAGATCTGGTTTTAGTATATGAAAGACTCCTATGGTCACTTCAGTTCTTCTTAAGTCTTGACTTCCAGCTTTTCTGAATTCGTGTATCAGTTACCCAGCTCTTTCTTTTTTAAATAAGAGGAATAAAGAGAGAATTGACAGGATTGATGGACCAGGATGAGAAACTCCTGCTTGTCACTCAAGCTATGTGTCCCAGCAGCTATAACCTGCTTTACTGTGTTCTGTTCCTAAAGTGTCTGGAATACTTTGCAACCAGGTACAAAATACACAATGAATGGTGCATTTATTGTGGGAACTTTCTAGGTTTTTTTGGCTTGACTATTAACATATGGCAAAAGGAGAATGATAGAACCTCGAGATAAAAGCCTAGTCTGATTGACTATCTTTAGCAGGGGCTGCTGCCGTGCCTAACACTTCAGAAATTCCATTTGTATCCAAGAACTTTCAGTTGCAGTTGAAGACCCAGTCACCTATTTATTTATCTTTGAGGCCTTAGGCATCACACTTCTTTTATGTGGACTATTCTAGAGCATTCTTCCTACTTAGGAAAATGATTTGGACCCCTAGCTTCTGTTGTTATTCCAGGCTGTTATATTCTTACCAGTATTAACCAGTTTTCCTTTTGGGCTCTGTAGGTACCAGCATTTTTGTGGTAGAGGGAACCTAAGTCTCAAGTTAGGGGAAGTTCGTATTTATTTTCTTTGTGGGAGAGTAGAGAATGTACAGAAAAAGACAATAACAGACATCTGTTCTGCGTGGACTTTCAAAAAAGTCTTGTACAGTTTCTGCTTTGTAACTATGTCTCCTTACATTTTAATCAGTTGTTTAACTAGAAGTGGGTTAAAAAAAATGTCTAGACTGAGTTTAGCATTCACAACAGACACCCACAGCCTCTGATGTCCTTAGCTCATGGCTACATTTACACACAGCAGTGTGCTCCTCCCCCATCCACTAGATTTTTTTGTTCAACCTCGTCTCTGTTGGTTTGGTCTTGTAACAAATGTTTCTTTTCTAGCATACTCCTCTGTGTGTATAAGTAAAATGTATTTATGTGTATATATCCATATGATCTATCTATATCCATGTAAGTATATACACATGTATGTACATATGTTACTAATTTTTTTCTGGGAGCCAGTGAGATTAAGGATAAAATAAACCTGAGAAAAGCAAGGTGCACAGTGGCCAGGCCAGCCAGTCTTGGGTGCTTGGGGGATTACTTTAAACACTCAGCAAGTTTACTATTGGAACAAATGTTTGCTCTTGTTTTGATATTGTTAACTGTTTCCTTATCTTCTGACACATTTCTAAGTGAACGAATGTCATGAATTGTATTGTACTGTATTATACTTTAGGAGACACTAGATTGTTCAATAATATCTCTTCTCTAAAGCAATGGCCATTCAACTCTAGATTGTGGTATTTCGGCAGGTGTTGTGAATACTGGATCAATGAGTGTTGGGTTGTATACACACATGCCTCGCCAAGTGAAAACAGTAGTGGTTGCAGGCAGGGAGAGAGGAGGAAAGGAACTCATGGAGAAATGATCCTTTTCTGTACTCTCGTCTGAATAAAGTAGTTAGCTTCTGCCTGATATTCAATAATCAATAAGCTCCTAAGTCAGTTGAAAGTATAGAATACTAAGAGGTTAGGAGTCTGAATTGATAACCTCACTCTGAGAGCCAGCAAGCACATTCAGGCTACTAAAAGTTGAGAAATGCTTGTGGAAGATGCTACCCAGCAATACCCTTGCCCGTTTGCTCATGGCACAGAGCAGCCTCCTTTACTTAGTGAACCTTCACTTTTCTGAGGGTCAGCCCAATTAGGAAAGCGCTAGTTGTTTAGAAACCAGCCAAAGAAGGAGTTGATTTCTAACATGTTATTTTCCAGGATACCAAATGTTGTTCCCAAATTAGCTTACATTTAGAACCTTAAATGTTCAGGGAAATGGGAATGAGAAGGCCAGACACAGAAGTTAGATGAGCTACAGCTGCTGACCATATTATTCTGTTCTTCACTACATTTTGATATCTTTGAATAGGCCATCAGGGACCAAATGGACCTCACTGCAGCTTTACGAATAGCTTTGTTTGCCTTACAGGTAAAACAGTGACGCAAGTGTAGAAGAGTGGTAGGTGGTCAGCATCTGATTGCTATAAACAATTTATGGAACACAAGGGTATTAAATGCACTGAGCAAAACTTTCTTCATTAGCTTATCTTTTACACTTAGCAGAACAGGACGTGTTCCTTTTGGCATTTGTGGGGATAGTGATGCCCTTGTAGCCCTTCCCTGGAGAGAATGGGTGTTTAGTATTTAATTTGATTTATACACAGTAATGCCAAAGTCATGCCTTGTTGGCATAGGGTCAGCAGCCTCCACTGGTCACTGAGTAGCTGCTTTTCTATCTTTATGGGTCATCCCTCTACCCCCTCCCACCCCCCAGTTTGCTGGGAAAACAACCTTTTACTGTTTCTAAAAATAGAAATCTTTTTTTACTGATTCCCAGTGGGTCTGGAGCTAGGGCTGGGGGAGACCTGGAGGAATTGAAAATTTCCTCATGACTTTAAGTAGTACTACTGCTCTTAGAGATTTTACTTTTCAATTCAATTATGGGCTTTACAAAAAAAACCCATTTAGTTCAAATTACAGTAATCACAAGGGCTCTGGGCATGTGTGTTTATGTGACATGCACCTGGTACCGAGGCCAGCTTGCCAAGAGAGCCGAGGAACAAATTGGTCAAATTTGTTGTATAATGTCTTTAGGTAGTGCTTTCTATTTGTTTTAAAGGACTAATGTTTATTACAGTGTTAAAGGAAAATCTAACAAACTAAATGTTTAGGATGAAAGTGCAATAACAAAAGAAATTACTTTGGAACAAACTCCCCATTCTTATGACCTCTCCTACGTTGTACTACACCACGTTACTGCAGGGCCATATTGTGTTCATTTTTAAGAGACACGACTGTGGGTTAAGACTTCATTTAGTGAATTTTGAATGGTAAGGTTTGGTTTTTATAGATTATTATGTATACATGTCAGGCTGCCCCAAATACCAGGCTTGCTGTATAATAAAGGTCACATTAACATTTTAGGTTTGCTTCTGTCTTGTCCTGATATTCCCTCACTGACCATAGAGGTTGGAACAGCATCTTTCCAACTGGCTTTGTGATATCTCTGGTCAGCTAATCAAGACCTACTTATCAAGGCACCGTGGTTGGTTTTGGGGATACACATCCAAATGAGTCCATCCCTGCCTTTGGTGAAATGGCTTGGCTCATCTCCAAAGAGGACTCAGCAAGTGTTTCTTATCAGCAGTAGTCTCAGGTTACTGTTCAATATTGGGTTTCAGTCATTTAAAAAACATTTAGGTATCTACTTTGTGCAAATGGCCTCATATTTACATAGTGTTTTAGGGTTAAAAAAGCACCCAAAATAGGCATTTCTCTACCCACTGTTATCATTTTAAAGATGGGCAAGGAGAGGCACCGAGGAAACAGGTGACTTAGGGCCTACCCCAGCTCTGGCAGGCAAAAAGTTAAGTGTAAATTTCTTTTCATTGGCCCCCACATTCAGTTTTCTCTGCCTTTTCTTATTGGTGCCAGTTTTTCTTGCTCCTTCACTATATTCTTGACTCTAGATTTTCGGGAAAGTGGGAGTCTCCCAACCCTCACTTTGATGCAAAATAGCTCCTTGGGAACCACATGACTTTGCCAGCTTAGCTGATGTCTCCAGGCTAATAACCAGAGCTGAGGACCAGGGTCTTTGGGATTTAAAACACAGTATGCACAAATGAAACTTTTTATTAAATACATATTTGCTGTCAGAAAATTCTATTCTCACTCAAATGGAGGCATTTCTGTTGGTTCTAGTGTGATATACTGTATGTTACAACCAACCTGCAACATATTACTAGTTGGAAAAATCTTATCCCAGCTCTTTTTAAAAATTACTTAAAAAAATTTGCTATACTTAAGAACTGACTCTTGACAAAAAAGGTTATTTACCCAACTTAATTACCTATGCAAAAATGTCCTAAAGTCTCCACTGATTGCTTGGATGAAAGGTCAAGGCAAGGGATTGCTTTTTCATGTCTATTCTGGTATTAGAATAAAATTAAGAAGATGCCACAGACAGAACTGGATTTATACATTGTTTTATTCACCATGAACACAAAGCAGGAAACAAGTCTCCATGGGTGAATGAAATTCTTACACAATGTGGCCAAATTATAAATTTGTCAAAGATGAATTTAAGCATACAGATCAACTATTTCATAATATACTTGAATTTTCACTTGTAGTTGAGATATTCTTAAAGTTTCAAATCTAGTTAAATATTTTCACAAGGAAGAATATTTGTAAACCATATCTTCACTTATATGTGAATTAAATTTTAGTCTCAAAGGTATTATGACTATGATCTTAAGCTTGTCATCAAATTGACATTTAGGAAAAGGTAAAAAAAAGGTAGTATTGACAAATTATTTATGAAATATTACCTTCATTTTCTAAATTCTTAAGTAAATCAGACTTGGAAAATGAGAAACATCACAAGCATTATTTGTGAACATTTAGTAGTGTTCTCGAGTATGCAATAATTACTGCCTATCAGGTGACTAGTGCTGAGAAAAGTTTGAATTAGATACCTTTGTAAATTACTAAAACATGATTTCATTTGTATGCTACCCAGACAACCACTTCAGGGTCACTTGAGAAGAAAATCTGGTAGAATTGTCTTTAGATTGGAGATTTAATAACAACTTATTTCGATTATTAGAACTCATTTTGGGGTAGAAGTAAAGCCAGTATATTCATCTTTCCAAAAAGACAATGTAAACTTTATGCCCTTTTCAACTACATTGCAAGGCAGCATTTTTACCTGGACAGTAAGAAAATTGAGGAATAGAAATTGGTTGGTGTTTGGTTCTGCTTTTGTGGTTACATCTTTAACTCCAAGGAAGAAAAACTAGTGAGTTCTCATTCAATAACAATCACACTGATTACCTTCAAAGATATTTCGCATAACATTTATGTGCCTCTTTAAATATAGTCTCCTACTGTGAACTGATTTTATTTCAGTGATGAAAACGAACGAAAAATTTCAATTTTACTGTCTATTGAATACACACTCTTGTATGATTTTAATGGTTTCCAGGAAATAGCTGAAACACTTTATAAGAGGGTTAGCTCCCCTGGACAATAAACCAAAAGGTAATTTTCAAACTGCTTCCTCTCGGCTGTAGCTACCCCTAGGAATTCTTTATTCAGCCTTTGAACTATGATTCTGTCTCCATCTGCTCATTCTAGGTTTTGTCCTCAGCACTCACATTTTCCAGGGTCTTCACTTCAGCAAGTTTCACTAGAAAACCAAACCAAAAACTTAGCTCTTTCTTCATATTTATTAACTTCTGAAGGGCAACAGTTCACAACCTTCTTGACATCAAATTTTAGGAATTCCCAACATGATGATAATTTTATTAGTATCCACTGGCAGTGAAAATACATTGAGGATATATTGTTGGATGGAAGACCTTTAGCTTTGGCCTTCAGATGAACTGCCAGCCATGAGACCCATTAGAGATTTAAAAGTCACAATAGCCTCTATCACAAAAGTGGGAAGTTCACTTTTTTCTTAAACAAGATTTTCAAATCATCCTACATTGATACTGTCACAGCTATCCCACTGATGGGGCCCATTCACTTACAATCCCTATTTAGATTTGGGTGGGGAGGGAGGCACAATGTCTACAAAGTCCTACATATTCTGAGTTGGGACCCTTCACAGTGACTTTTTAGGTAGTGGTTAATAAACTCTCTGAGAGCTGTACTCTCAAAACATCCCAACAACAAAAGAACTCAGTTGCATTGAATGTTCAATGCAGTTCAGTGCACTGAAAATGACAGACAGACCTTGTTCTCCATAGGAAGAAAAGAATACTTTATATAGATATGTATACCTATTTTTTTATAATTTCAATCCAAGTCTTTCAGCTCCAAATATAATTTCCTTGGCTTTCCAGTTCCTGTGGTTGCATACAGAACCATTAAAGAGTTTAAAAAGCTAAGTGATAGGAATTACATTGTATAACAAAGAGAAGGATATCTTTGCTAAGAAAAGAAAGAGCTGAAGAACCTGAATTAAAATTTTGGTTTTGTGCCTGCGGCCTATATGCTAAAGAGGTAGTAAATTCTCTGTCAAGAGAAGTTAAAGCAGAGCCCAAATGACCACTTGTCAAGGTATATGAGGCAGCTAAGTGGCACAGTGGATAGAGAGCTGGGCCTGGAGTTAGGAAGACCCGAGTTATATAATTCAGCTTCAGACACCTTCTTAGCTGTGAGATCCTGGGCACGTCAGTTTATGTGCCTCATCTATAAAATGGGAGTAATAATGGTTGTTATGAGGATCAAATGAGACAGTCATTGTAAAGTGCTCAGGACAGTTCCTGGCATATACTAAGTGCTATATAACTATTGGCTATTATTGTTAGTCCTTGAAGATTTACAAAGCACTTAGCCCACCCTAACCCTATGAAGTGGGAATAGGGCAAATGTCATTTTACAGATGAAGAAACGTAGGCTTTACAAAGGCTAAAAGACTATAGAGAGCTTATCTCCCCCTACCCCCAGTTCCCATCAACTTTGAATTTTAATCTTTTTATCAACACAATAGGTGCAAGGTAGTAGTTTATTGTTTCACTTTGCATATTTCCAAAAATTAAAATATTTGGACAATTTTTCATATTACACTAGCATTTTGCATTCTTTTTAAAAATTGCCTTTGATCATTTATTCATTGGGGAATAGGTATTTACTATAATAAATCTATATCATTTCCACAATTCTTGATAATGGATTTCCTATCCTACTCCAATGCCTGGTTATGGTATGGGGGGTGTGTGTGACCATAAACCTCCAAGGCTTTGATAGAGGAGGACAAATTTTGGCAGACTACCAAGCTAGAGTAAGGCTAAATTCAGAGGAGGTTATCAATCGATCCATGGCCATTGAGTGATAACATACATTTTTTTAAGCCAGAGGATTTCATGACAACCATCTAGGAGAAAAGGCAGTCTAATACAGTGTTGGTAGAGTTCTGAATTGGTCCAACCATTTTGGAAAAATATTTGGAGCTATGTCCCCAAAATATTTAAACTATACCCTTTGATGAAGAGATCTAAAAAAGAAGAGACAGGCCTATCTATACGAAAATATTTATAGTAGCCCTTTTCCTAATAGGAAAAACTAAGGAGATACCCACCTATTTCAGAATGGCAATGAATTATGGTATATGAGTACAAAGGAATTTTTGTGTTATAAGAAATGATGGAGTGGACGATTTCAGAGGAAACTAAGAAGAACTGTATTATACCACATGGTAAAATGAACAGAACAAATTTTATGACAAGCAGAAATGAAGAACAATTTTTACAACAAAAGGAAAAATGTGTTTAAAAAATTTTAGAACTCTAATCAATGAAATTACAAACCACGGTGCAAGAGGATGGCTGTGAATGAATGAAACATAGTTTCTCTTTTTCTTTTGTTCAGTGAGGGGAAAGGATTAGAATTAGGGGAGTGAGAAAAATAATTAGGAAAAAATAAATTTTAAAAAATTTCCAAGGATAGGGAAGGCATTGTTAAGACAGCAGTTAGTCCTTTCCCCTCAAAATTTGGGGCTCTGGGATATATGTAAACTCAATGAGTTGTTAGTGTGATGTGGTAACCAAAAAAGCTAATGTGACCTTGGATTGTAGTAAGCGTATAGCTTCTAGGAATAAGGAAATGAGAATACTTATGTACTCTACTCTGGTTAGATCACATCTATACAACTATTCATTTCAGGGAATCAGTTTATTGGTCACTGATAAGTTGGAGAATGTCCAAAGGAGGGCAAACAGGATAATGAAAAATCTTCAGTCTATATCATATGAGGACTATATTCAAGCCTAAAGGAAACTAAAGGAAATATGAGAATTTCTTCAAGTATATAAAGAGCTGTCCAGTGGAAGAGAGATTAGACTTTTTCTGTTTGGCTCCAGAGGGCAGAAGTAGGAGCAAAATAAAGAAATTGTAAACAGAGAAACTTTGGTTTGATGTCATGAAACACCCCAAATCAGAACCACCCAAACAGAGTGAGGTGCATCAGTGAAAACATGATGTTCATTAGCTTTGGAAACGATATCATCTCCAGGATCCCATATACCTGCTCTACTCCAATACTCTTCCTGACCCCATCTCCCCAAGTACCATTTTTTGTCCTAATGAGTACAAAATTACCAACTGGTACCAAATCAAGTTAAAACCCAAGGTAAGTCATTATGACATCCCTGATGAGGAAAAGAAATAGCTACAGAACTGTGGATAAAGCTGTGCCATTTTCCTGTTTACTGCGGTACTCCTGTTTCTTATGTAATTGCCCTTGGGATCATCTAGCTTGATGATCACACCAACCTTTCTGCAGACCTGTCTCATCATATTTAGCTCTTCTGTTCAGAGAGATCTGTGCTGATTTTAGCAAAGCTGATGTGGCAGGGTTTCTTCAATGGGTCATGATCACTCTAATGCAGTGATGGGCAAACTTTTTAAATAGGGATCCAAAGGAAAGGAAATGCTCATCTGTCAGTCTGTTTCTAAGGCAACTCTTTCGCAGTTTCATTGTATTGTATCCTACTCATTGTATTTGTCAGATTAGGAATAATGTCTAATTATCTAGACATTATTAATGATTAATTAATAATCTAGGAATAATATCCAGTGGCTGGATAGAGCATTTCAGGGGGCCGCATCTGGCCCATGGGCCGTAGTTTGCCCATCACTGCTCTAATGAGAGCAGCCTAATAATTCACAGAAAACCAAATAGATAAAGAAGGCCTATTGTCTAGACCAGTGATGGGCATTTTTTAAAGAGGGGGACAAAGGAAAGGAAAAAAAACTTTAGGTGGGCCAGTATAACTTATTAAAAATAACAATGATACATTTTACAAAATTCTTGTATTTTTTGTGATACTAAGCCCTATTAATGACTGAAAGATTATGAAGGAGAATGTGATGAATGAAACTGTGACTGCATTTCTAAAAGTTTCTCATAATTTGGTTCGAACTGGGATGCATTTATTCTTAGAAGAGAAGTTAAGTGCTCATCTGTCAGTCTGTTTCTAAGGCAATTCTTTCGAAGTTTCATTGTAGAAAACACCTGTTCACATATATATGATGAAGCAAACATAGCAGTAACTTTCTGGGCATGAGATATCAGATTTGGGAAAGTGGATTTTGACAAGGACTTGTAGAACTCTAATTTTGGAACATTAAGAAATAACTGTTTGAGTTGAGTGTTACATTGTAATTCAATCAATTCAAGTTGCAAGTCAGGTTTCACTGTTTCACAGTCCACATTAAAAGGCATACTGAAAACTTCAAAGTCTTTTTCAATGACACTGAAGTCTTCAAATCTTTGTTCAAATTCACCATGGAGTCTTCTCAGACTATCTTCGTAACTCTTAAGCTTTTCCTTCACCACCGGGGCTATTGAATTCAACCTTGGGAAGTGAGACAAGTCATTCTTAGCAAGCTGATTCGTGAATAGAACAAGTTGTAGTTTAAAAGCTTTGAGATGGCCCCAGATATCATCAATAAATTGATTTTTGCCTTGTATCTTGGCATTCAACTTGTTCATGTGGCAGAGAAGATCCGTGAAAAATGTAAAGTCCGAAAGCCATGCAGTATCTTCCAGGATTTTATACTCTACAGACCCCTGTTTCTCGAGGAAGAATGTCACTATTTCGTCTTTCAGCTGCCAAACTCGCTCCAAGATGCGTCCTATGCTAAGCCACCTTACTTTTGGGTAGTACAATATGTCAGAGTACTCAGATTGCATGGATTCTAGAAACTCCCGAAATTGTCTGTGAGCAAGCCCTCGAGATCGAATAGCATTAACCAACTTCACAATAACATCAAGCACAGGTTTCATATCCAAAGCAGATTTACACAGGACATCTTGATGTATGATGCAATGTAGAAATATAACATTGTTACCTGGATATTTTTCATTAAAGATCCCAACAAATCCAGACTTTTCCCCTGTCATATTTCTTGTTCCATTTGTTATTATACTACATATGCAATTTATAGGTACTTTCAAAGTTGAAATTCCTTCCATAAATTCATGAAAAATATCTGACCCTGTTGTAGTTCCCTTCCATGACCTCATGCATGCTAGTTCCTCTGTAATACAGAAGTTTTCGTCAACACCTCTTATAAATAATAGCAACTGTGCAGTATCATTTACATCAGAGCTTTCATCCATAGCAATTGAGCAGAATTTAAATTGGCCAATCTTTGATTCCAACTGTGATAATATGTTTTTATCTATTGCTTTGATCCTAGAAGTCACTGTTTTCCGAGATAAGCTTATTGTTTCAAAATCTTTTCTTTTGTCAGGACATAAAATATCGCAAACTTTGAGCATGTGGTGCTTAACAAACTCTCCATCAGAGAGAGCTTTGTTACTTTTAGCAATATTGTATGCTACAACATAACTTGCATATGTAGATATAGCTGCTTGCTGAGAACTATTTTCTTTCTTAAAAATACTTTGCGGACTTGATAGTTTTTTGCGTAGATCTTCTGCTTTTTGTTTTCTTTCTTCTTCAGTCATGGCTCTAAACTTGACATCATTGTGCTTAGAGTTGAAGTGTCGTGAAATGTTATATTCTTTGTAGACTGCTACAGTTTTGTTGCAGATGAGACATAGTGGTTTATCCCTAAAAACTGTGAAAAAGTACTTCCAAGTCCATTCATCTTTGAAAACACGGCGCTCAAAATCAACTTTACGTTTCTTAGATAACATCTCAGGGCTAAAATTTTTCACAATATGCAGAGTAAAACTAGCAAACCAACAACGCTAAGACAGGTCTGAATCAAGAAATGTGTTTCAATATCTAGCTGCGGTGGAGGGGGTAGTAGCTACTGCGAGGAGGCTCCGTTGATCTTGGGTGGAGGCAGCAGCAACCCCTAGAACCCCAGAAGTCACAGCAGACCGTAGGGAAAATGTGGAAAGCTAGAGAGCAGGGTTCCAGTTGACCTGGACTCAGAAGTCCTAGGCTGTGAGGGAGGAAGAAAAGAGTTATCAATTTGCAATCCCCCAAGGGGAGGAGAATCTAATCCCCTACAGGAGTTGGGATTTTAAAGAAGTTAAGGAAACTGGTTTAAGTCCCCTTCCAGCTCCCACCCCACCCCCCTGGGGGAGCAATAGCAACTCTTCCCTACAAAGCTGCCAGAAGCCAGTGCCTCTCACTCTCAACATAACATTCCAATATCTAGGCTAAGTCAATAAATTTGTATGTTGTCACTGATATAAAACAAAAGAGGAAAATATTATTTTTCTTATTCTTTTTTATTCATCAGATTAGGAATAACGTCGCGTGGGCCAGATAAAACATTTCAGGGGGCCACATCTGGCCCGCAGGCCATAGTTTGCCTATCACTGGGCTAGACCATGACAACGTAGTTGGATGGGACATCTACTGAAAGTCCATCAACAACTATCTCCTGGATGGGTACTGTACTGCAAATGGAATTAAACTGAAAGGGATTTAATTTGGGAAACTAGTTTTTTCAACAATCCCTAACTGCACCTGAAGTAAAACTTCATCTTTTTAACAGCAATATATTTCTGGTGATATGTATGTGACTGAAAACCATATAAATACGTTGATCTCAGGAAAGTCAAAACTGTGGGTGACTCAAAGGACAATGGGCATATATAAATCACAAGTAGTCTGTAGCCTATTACCAAAGATAACTTTAGTGCGAAAAGTAGCATAAATTATTATCATCTAGGAAATACACACATATTTGGAAAAGGGAGGTTGGCCAGACTGTAGAAAGAGCAAAACTTAACAGATAAAAATTTTGACTGCTGTGCTGGTAGTAGAATGTTTGAAGATATGGAGAAAGGTCTTCAAGACATTTGGTAGAGCCTCTTAGAAGTCCATGTAGGGGGAAGCTTTGTAGCACTGTGGATAGGGTATCGGGTCTGAGTTAGGAGGACCTGGGTTCATATCTGGCTTCACATACTTCCTAGCTGTGTGACCCTAGGCAAGTTACTTAACCTCAACTGCCTAGTCCTTGCTGCTCTTCTCTCTTAGAATTGATACTATTTCAGAAGGTAAAGGTTTTTTTTAAAAAAATGAGTCTTTATAGGAACCCTAAGTAGAATAACCATGAAGGACTGGTGGGAGGACACATATAAATTATATAGGATAAGTGACTAGGTTTCTCTCTGTACTGCTGTAATGAGCCTAAACATTGTTAAGATCATAAATCCTATGACTAATGATGGTCACAATGAATAATTTAAAATATGTATTCTATTCATTTTGAGCACCCCAAATCAATAAAGGCAAGGCGGTATCTTGTACATTTGTATAATCTACAGAATGACAATCTTCCACAATACTTAATTAACTCACTTTGTGAAATGTTATTATTGGAATTACTTTCAATGAATTCACTTGCATATTTATTAAATGCTTCCTAGATAGAAGAAACTCCTAATCCTTTCCATCATTATATGATGTCATCATCCCCACAAGGGATTTTTATTTTTAACACCTTTAACTTTATTAACACCTACCACATGCAAGATTTTGTTTTTATAGGGGGCAGCATCACAAGAGATGCAGCAGTGTTACCTGGATCACTGAGAGCTGGTTGGCTTCTTATTGCAACAAGTTGTAGATCCAAGAGGTAGATGAAAAACTCAAGAATGCTGATGAGTGTGGGGCGATATTTCCTGTAGGGATAGACCAAAACCAACCAACCAAACAAAAACAAAAAGTGTTTGTAGTAGGAAACAATAGGGAATAACATGAATAAAGTACAAACTATTTGGGAAAAACCAAGGGGTATAAATACCTCTGGGAACCAATGATATATTGGAAGAGCAGTGACTAGGAAGGATTAAGTTCCCCTTAAAACTCTAGACTCAAAGGAAAGCTGGAAGGGATGTTACAGCATCTTGTCCAATCTCTTAAATTTCACAGATGTACAAAAGACCACACATCAGGACTGGGATCCACCTCTTATCCCCCTAGTCCAGGTCTTTCCCACAATTTACTTTTGTATCACAAACTGCTTACCACAGTGTACCACATGAAGCTGATACACAGGAGCTATTAAATAAAGGGAAAGGAAGGAATGAATAAATGTGGCTGTCTCTTCTAAATTCTGGAAGATGTGCTATTTGAAAATAGTTTTGAGGAGAGCCAGGCAACTATGCTCAGATCTCAGTCCATCTGATTGGGTTCTGTTGTCTTGAAGTTTAAGGAAACTGAAGGCCTTTTTTCATTTAACTTTTTATTAAAAGGGTGGACTCTTTTATTTGGGGGGGGGGGGGGCTTGGCTCTAGCAGAAAGAACTAGGAACAATGTTTGGAAATGACAAGGAAGCAAATTTTACCTTAAAAGAAGGAAAACTTCCTAACACTTGCAACTGTTCGAAAGTGGAATGTGATGTCTTGAAAGAGTAGGTCTGCATCAGTGGATGTCTTTAAGTGAAGACCAAATGATCACTTATTGGGGATCCTATAATGTAATAGATAAACCAGATCATCTTTCTAATTCTGGTATTGTGAAGATGGGATTAACTATACCCTGCCCATTTTTAGATTTAATCACCAAAAGTCTACACACCCCACTTATCCTTAAGTATGGGGAGGTCTGAGACTCATGTGTGTGAAAGTGGATGATGAATCAGAATTGACTGACTGTCCTTTGGGCAGTCATAAGCAAAGCTTTAGCTGTTAATTGGTACACATAAAGTGGGAGGAAAGCACAGAAGTGATGAAAGGAATAGTCTTTCTCCTTCAACTTGACCCTGAAGGAGCTCTAGCTGAGGACTGCAGACTGATTTCCTTTAGAACTACCATGAGGGCGAGTAAAAAAGGCCGACTCCCTTCCCTGGCTTTCCTGGAGGTACTAGCCTCTGGAGGGGCCCCTCCTTTGGGAGGAGGTCTCCAGGCTAAAACCCTTGTTAATTGACCCTTAGGCCCTCTGGTTGGGGCTTCTGGAGCCCTGCCAGAGTAAAGCCACGGCTTGAGCACATAGTCTAGCTTGTTAAGCTAGATCTCTTACTCTGTTCTTTCTCATATCTCTACTTTCACTCTTTCCCTCTATTTTATAATTTGCTAAAAAATCATTTGGAACTAATTCCTGGCAACCACTCATATATTCAGTCCAACTATAATTTTACCCTTTACAGTATCTTATAATTCTGTGGATGGCTTTGGGTTTATATTTTCCCCTTTGTCTCCCTTCCCCCACATTTTCTTTCCTCTTGTGTAACTAAGAGGTGAGCTGCAAGTCCAAGTGACTTTTCCTCCCTAATCTTTAACAATCTTATAGTCTGTGATCTCAGCGCACAGTCCAACTGGATGCTATGGTGTCAGTTCTCATTAAGTCTTTTCTCTTCATCTCAGTTCATATACTTTTTGTATTCCTCAATCCACAAATTTTGTAGCACTGGGGCCTATTAGTGCTACTGTTGCATTTCTTTCCCCCAAGCTCATGATTCCTGGTGGCTGCAAGAGAGAGTCTTGATCCACTGGAGTGGGCTTGTCTAGTTAACTTAAAGGAAAAAAATAGCTGACATCAGGGAGGGTCCATAGGAGTTCCTTAGTGGGAGAGCACAGCCCATTGTGCATATTAAATACTGAAGTTGAATAAAAGTAAATCTAGCTCTCTAGTCAAATCTCTTTCTTCTCATATAATGGTAATTTATATTTTTATAGTGCTTTAAGGTTTACAGAGGGCATTCCCCCAAACCCAAGATCAAAACCTAAGCCTGTCAAAGAAAAACCAGCCAACTGCCATAATTAAGTGGAAAAAAAATCCAGGACATAGTCAGAAGACTTGTTTCAGCCCAGCTACTGTTATGGGTAGTATGGTGCTTCTGTATTTGGGCCTGATAAAGAGGTGGCCCAACATCCTCAGATGGTATAAGGACCCGACTGAATAAGGATGGGTAGCCTAGGTGAACACCAAAGAGAGATAATGAACACCAGGTCCCACCAATTTTTATTACTCAGTCGAGCACCAGTCCCACCTACAGTGCCCAAGCTTAAGTGGCAGATGAGAGGCTGTGAGCTGACTCACACAACCTCTCTGGTGACTTGGCTTGGGTCTGGGTTAATGGATAAATGTTTAGGATGAGTATAGTTATTAATGATGTTGGAATAATGCAGTTGACTGTGGTTTAAGTGCAAGACTATTAACTGATCTTTGGAATAATAACAGTCTTCACCTGAATAAGTTCAAGGATTTAATTGTAATAACTCAAGGGGTAATATCAAGGATAAGGAAGATGGTGTGGGGATGGTTATGCTAGTCTACAGGTGCTAAAGTTAGCTAACCAGTTGTTAATCAAGTTGGCAGTTGGCTGGAATGATCCCTTCTTCTCTCAGGCCCTGGTCAGGCCCAGCCATGGCCCTGACCAGGTGGAGTGAGGTTTGATCAAATTCTTCTTGATGATTAGATGTTGATGTATGTCTCTCAGCCCTATTCAGCAACTAGTTGAATTAATACACAAGGCAATAGGATACAGGTGCTAGTGCAGGTCTATAGGCCTACCCACCCACTACCCGGGACCCTGTTCTCAAGAGTGAGACCCGAAAATGATTAGCTACTGGGTTTTTATAGTGGTAGCAGTAACTGTCTTTTGCCCCTGGCTCATGCCATCTGGGTAAATTCTAAATTCCATAACTGCCAGTTGTCACTCAAATTGATCTCCATCTTCTTCCCAGAGGTTGCTATAACACTACTTACTATGTGGCTTTGAGCACAGCAGTCATTATATTATCTTACATTATTGTGAGAAAAGCACTTGGTAAACCTTGATGAACTCTAAATATAAGCAATTATGATATAATCTTTATCAAGATTTTCTACCACTAGGCAAAAACTTTCAAAAGAAACTGAGAAATTTTGCTTTATATTTAGATTCTGAAAACTAGTCTTCCTATATAACTTTCATCAATTGTTCCTAGGCCTTAACTCCTTAGTTAAACTGAAGTCATAGAATTTTAGATTTAGAGTTGGAAGGAACCTTAACTGTCATTTAATCCAACCCCCTCACTTCTTAATGAAGAAGAAACAAGGTTACAAATCTAATTCCTTGTCCACATGACAGTCTTTCAAACATTTGAAGACAAGTTTCATGTTTAGTTTTCTCTTTTCCAGGCAGTCAATCCTCATGTGAAAGGCATTCGCCATCCTAGTACTCTCTTATGGATGTATTCCATCCTTCTAAAAATGTGGTATCTAAAACTGAATCCAAAATTCCAGGTGTTCTGATCAGTGATGAGCAGGGGGAGATGATCATCTCCCTGACTCTGGATGCTTGACTTTAAGAAATGCACCCTAGAGCTGCAGTGTTTGTTGGGGCTCCATATCACACTGTTATATTAACCATATATGATCCCTTAGAACCTCTGTCTTTTTTTAACAATAGCTATTTTATAACCATATCTGCACCATCCTGTACTTGTACAGTTGATTTTTTTTTTTACTCCGGTGAAAGTCTTTACATTTACCTCTATTAAATAAGATTTTGTTAACTAAAACCCATCGTTTATACATGTTGAAATCTTTTGGGATGCCAATTCTACCATTCAGTTTGAGAGTTATGTCTCTGCTTTATGTCTCACAAACTTGATAAGTATGCTCCTTAGACCTTCAACTAAGTCACTAAAAAGAATGTTGAGCAGAATAGGAACAACGAGAACTCCCTGACAGTTGAGGGTAAATTCCACTACAAACTTTCTCCATGCTGGCAAGGACCCATTAATCAATTCTCTTTGGGTTCAGTTATTTAACCAGTTCTGAACCCAATCCTGTATTTCTCCATCTTGTTCACAAGAAAATAAGAAAGTCATAAGAAAAATAAGAAACGGGATACATGATATCCATGGCATTCTATGACCAAAAATGAAAATCTGGATAGTCTGGTACAATTTGTTCTCAAGTCATTTCATGCTCACTCTTATGATCACTTCTTCAATTTCTAAGTAATCACAAACCATTCCTTTAATAATTAGTTCTAGAAACTTACTAGGAATAGGCTAATTAACCAATCTTCCTATTTTTGAACATTTGGACATTCTGCTTATCTCTTATCTTTTGGCAGCTAAGCTTTCCAAAGACAGCAATTAGGTTAGTTATATCTATAAGGTATTTCAGAATTTTGAGATGTAGTAGTCCTGGACCTTGTGACCAAAATATTCGTACTTTGTAACAAAAACTGTGCCAGGGTCCCCAACCAATAAACAGTTATTTACTGAAGGTCTAGAGCTTTCCTGGTCAACCTATATCACCTATTATCTCTGTGATTCTGTAGATCCCATTTTCCTTCTGTAACAAATTCACTATTTGGAAGCAGTACTGACCTTGGATTTAGAACCTCTGTTTGAAGCCCACTTACTAGGGAAAGAAAGAACAAATGGACAAAATACTGTAACAAATGATCAAAGGGATGGTTTTAGAGAAACCTCAGAAGACTCTGAATTGATGCAGAGTAAAGAAAGCAGGACCCAGAGAACAATTTATTCACAATATTGTAAAAACTACTTTGGAAGATTTAAGAACTCGGATCAACAAGATGACCACATATTATCCATATCCAGATAGAAAGGCAATGGACTAAAGAGTGAGGCTTGAGGCGTTTTGTTGTTGTTCCTTTGGATATGAACAATGCGGCAATTTATTTTGCTTGACTATATGTATCTGTAATAAGGGTTTTTTTTTTCTTGCTTTCTCAGTGGGTGGGAGGATCAACAGGCAGGAAAGAGATTTGGATTTGAAAATAAAACTGAATTTAAAAAAGAAACATTATAGGGGATTGTTTCAGAGAAACCTGGAAAGACCTGTATGAAATAATGCAGAATGAAATTAGCAGAATCACCAAAACAATTTATATACTGACAACAATCAACTTTAAAAGACTTAGAAACTGATTGTTACAGAAAAATGTTACCTATCTCTTGACAGAGAAGAGATGGAGTCAAGAGTTCAGACCAAAGCATAATATTTTTGGAAATGGCCAAAGCAGGAATTTTGTTTATCACATGTTTTCTTTCTCTCTCAATGGAGGGGAAGTAGGGTTTGGAAAGCAAAGACAATGGATCTTCCCTTAAAATTTTTTTAAATTAAAAAGTAATAGCATATACTTCACAGGGTCCCCGTAAGAATCTAGAGATAAAATGTAGAGAGAACTTTGAAAATCTTCAAGTACTATACAAATGTCAACTGCTATTAGTAGTACAGACAGTACTGAGTTATTTTGATTACTAATCTCCTCTGAAAACTGGACCAACAGAGAGTACAGTTCTAAAAACTTTCATTCCACTGAAAGACTTCTCTGCAATTTAGTCAAAACATTCCAAAGTAAGGGGCAGTCTACTACATTTCACAACCCTAACTATCTAGTTTAACCCCATGGCTACTATAACACTGAAAGCCTAACATTCTGCTTTGCCCCTTGTATTAACACACATAATTTTCTAACCTTCATCAAAGTCCTATTCTGATGACTATTCACGTTATGGAAGTGCTATAATAGTGGAGCGCAAGTCTTTCATATTTAGGCCGTTCCCCCCAACCTTTCCATTCTTCTTAAATCTAACACTTTCCAAAGTACTTTTCAATTCAATTACATTGGCTTCCTTGCTGTTCCAAGATTAAGATTGTGCCCTCTGCTCCAGATGTTTTTTTCTGGCGCTTTCTCATGAAATCTTGAGTTCTCTTGAATTCTCTCCCTTCCCATCCTGGCTTCCTTCAAATCCTAGTTAAAACCCTACCATCTCCAGGAAAGCTTTCCTGATCCCTTTTAATTCTAATGCTTTGTGGAATACCTATTTATCCTGTATGTAGCTTGTTTGTACGTATCTGTTCGCTTGCAGTCTCCCTCATTAGACTGTGAACTCCCCAGGCAGCGGAGGGACTGACTTTTCCCTGGCACATAGTAGGCACTTAAATGCTTACTGACAAACAAGCCTAGCAATTTTTTGAAGCTGAAAAGGTTTTGAGTTTCGAGACTGAGAACAGTCCCCAACAACTATCTTATAAAAGTTCACGATTGATACATTGTCTTGTTCCTGGCCACCCATGAAGCCCAGGCAAGGATTTTAAGCCAGAGAAGTGAAAGAGGAGGAGGGAGAAGGGGGTAAAAGTTCTAGGTTGAGTTCCTAGCTCTGCCCCTTCATTAGCCGGGGGAGCGCTGGGAGTCCCGTCTCGAAACCTCTGAGCATCAGTTTCCACATCTACTCCATGGAAAGGACTGCAGACCGAGTGCTCGGTAGACCAGCTTTAAGGAAGGCGTAGAGCCGGGGGTCTAAGAAGGGTTGCCCCTGCGGGCCTCGCTCCTCACTCTGCTCGGTACCACGGCGAGGGAGGGTTACTCCGCCGAATGGGGAAAGGTGCCACTCTTCCCAAACCACCCCCAAGGTCCTGCCTCCCTCGCTCAGCGCGAACCGCGGCCCGCCTCTCACCCCCTACCCCCAACGACTCTTCTTCCCCCGCTTCTCCGACCACCTCCTCACTGGGCGGCTGGCCACTACAGCGATGCTCGGACAAAGGACACAGCCTTCGGGCCTCCGCCTCGGCCACGCAGCTACGCCGAAGCCCACCTGCTCGGAGGATGCGGCGAAGCAGCAAGAAGGAGGAGAAAAAGCGCCAACACACCCTTACTCTCACTCGAGGGGCGGGCGGTTTGGCGCATATAAGCATTTCCGGGCGTCAGTCACTCACTGCAAGGCTTTTCCGGTCGTCTTTTATTTCCCACCCCCTTTACTTCTCCCTGCATCTTTCCGTTCGGAACTGTAGCGATGGAGTCTCACGTTGCCGGACGGGACACTTTCACAAGTAACCTAGTCTGTCTGCATCCTTGCCTGATTACTTCAGTCACCTTCAGCGTTTCCTACAACCACACCCACTGATATCTAAAGCCCTGCAAACAGGCCAAGAATCTTATCTTGGCAACCTCTGAAAGACCACCAAGTTCTCTCTCCCGCAAAGCCTCTGGGCTTCTGGCCAGTTTAGGCACTATCTTGGGCAGCTCCACTCCTAGCCCGGGAAGGGAAAAGGAAGCGGAAGCGGGAGCAGAAGTGGCGGGGTCCTCCGAGCAGGTGAAGTCCCCAGCGTCTGCGAACATTCCCTGCGTCCGCTCCCTAGACGCGGCCCCAAGCGCGGGGTGGGTGGAGGCGGAGTCGGACCCTGATCTCTGGCCGTGACTGTCCGCCGGGATGAACCTGGAGCTGTTGGGTGAGAAGCTGTAGGGTCCCGCGGGGTGGGAACAGCATCTGTCGCCAGCTGCTCTCAGCCCTGGGCGAGTGGCGGCGGCCCCTGCCGTGTAGGCAGCTAGTGTTCGTGCCTCTGCCGGAGTGATTGGGATGGGATTGGTGCGTGGGTGTGTGTCTGTCTGGCTGGCACTTCACGTGTATTCCCGCTATTCTGTGTGCAGACATCCTGCACTAGAATAGGTACCTGCCCAGTGTAGTTAGTGGTTCGTGTGTCCAGGCTGCCCATTGCCCAGGGACAAGAGGGAATGAAGAGATTACCCGAGCCCAGCTTTCGGGGAGTTCATAGCTGAAGAAGGGTTATTCCTGAAGTAGAGAGTAAAACTAGACAAAAAGTGGTTTTACTTCAACCACCTTTTTTATTAAACGCTCAAGACACAGTCCCTATCGCAGTCATTCAACAAGCATCTATTAAGCACCTGTTAATGTCAGGCACTTTGCTAAGAGCTGGGGATGCAAGAAAGGGAGGGGAAAAAAAACAACAGTCCCTGCTTTCAGGGAACTCACAACTAAAGGCAGAAGCAAGATGCAAACAACTATTCGCAAACTTGACACCTATAGGAGGAACTGGAGATACTCTTAGGAAGAGTGGAAGCATAAAAGATGCTTCTTGTAAAAAGTGTAATTGTAATTTTAATTTGAAGCCAAGGTATCAGGAGATAAAGAAGAAAATTCCACATGCTAGTGAAAATGAAGAGAGTAGGGAGAGGGAAGTGTCTTGTGGGAGAAATAGCATGGGAAGCCATCATCACTGGATTCCCAACAAAGTCAAATTACAAAAGAAAATTTTCAAAATAGATTATTCCATTTAGTCATCTTCATCTTTCTTGTCTTCAGATTCTCCTTTTCTGTTTTGTCCACTTTCTTCTTTACCAAGTTCATGTTTTTCATCTTCATCTACTTCCCCATCTTTGTGTCCTTGCTTATCCTCTTCCCCACTTAGATCTTTCTCTTCTTCCTCCTCCTTGTCATCATCCTCCTCATCTACAGAGTGTGTATATGAGAGGAAGGTGTAAGAAGAGGGCTTTAATAAATGTACAAAGAATTTCATATTATGGGTTTGAAGATTACAGGGAGCCACTGGAATTTCTTAAATGTGTATGTGACATTAGGCAAATGATTTAGATTGCTGAATGGAGGATAGACTAGAGTAGGGGTCAAGATGTTAAGTTGGAAGACCACCCTGCAAGGTGTTGCTTAATCATGTGTGAATTGATGATGGCCTGGATCAGGGTGATGGCAGTGTCTAAGAAGAGAAGGGTATTTGATGACATGTTATGAAGGTAGAATGGATAGGTCTTGACAACTGATAGGATATGGAGGGCGAAAAAGAGTGATATGTCAGGAGAGATACCAAGTGGGGAATCCTGGGTAACTGGGAGAATAGTATACTGTATTTAAAGATGGAGGAGACAAAGACAAGATAAAAATAGTTCTTATCCTCTTGAAGCTTATATTTATTGTTCAGTTGTGTCTGACTCTTCTTGACCCTATTTGGGGTTTTCCTTGGCAAAGATAACTGGAGTAGTTTACCATTTCCTTCTCCAGCTCATTTTACAGATTAGGAAACTGAGGCAAACAGAATTCAGTGTCTTGCCATGGGTCACACAAATAGTCTGAAGGCCAGATAATCCCAGGCCCAGCACTCTATTCATTATGCCACCTAGCTGTGCTCCATTGGAACTTACATTTAGTTCCACTGAAGTGGGCTGGATTGGTTTAAGGAGGTCATTACTACAGGTATCCCTTCCACATCACAAGAGTTGGGAGCCTAGAGATTAGGGATGCAGCACCCTTGAGATCTGAAAAAATCTACGTAAACTTTTTTGGCCCTCCTTTTGTACCAAAGAAGAAGCCTGAATGTTTTCTTTTTCTCTGATGAAGTGTTTATAGTACCTTATTGTAAAATTTAGGTTAAGTATTTGGAAATAGGCTTTATATAGGTCAATGTTAAGTAAAAATGAACTTCTACACTTTTTCTATGTCATCTGCTGGCCTTTGCATGTCTCTGTAGCTTCTGTAAAACTTCCCTAAAATTTCCATTTAATTTCTTATACTGACCTGGGATATATCAAAATGATGATGGGGAAAGTCGCAATGTAGAAGGGATACCTGTACTTCCTCTTTGGAGGTCTTTGAGCACAGACTGATGGTCTTTTTCTCCAGCATATCTATAATGGGAAAATTTTGTTTGAAAAGAGATTTGGACTATATGGCTATTGAAGTCCCTTCCAACTTATAATTCTGCCATATTACTGCCAAATCTTGCCATTTCTGTCCTCAGCATCTATTATATAAGTCCTCTTCTCTCAATTCACAAAGCCACAACCTCTTGTCACATCTTTCCAGTGTTATTAAAATAACCTCCTAATTGGCCTTTCTACTCCAAATATCTTGCTCTATCTTGTATTCTTCTATCCAAGTGATTCCATCCCAAAGGGGAGATTACTGTAGCCCATTATTCCAAGGATCAAATATGAGGTCATTTGTTTAGCTTTTAAAGTCCTTCACAACTCCTTTTCTAACTTCCTCATATTTCTTACATTTTATTTCTCTCCATGAACTCTATGATAAAGCTGTGCTAGTCTGCTTATCTGGGCCACATTTACAACACTGTCTCCCTCTTTGTGTGCCTTTTTACTTGGCCTTTCCACAACATCTAGAATGCTCTGCTCTCATCTCTGCTACTTAATTCCTCTGACTTAAAGACTCAATTCATATCTTACCTTCTGGGTATTTCTCCTCTTTGGCTACCTTCTATCTACTGTATGTATTTGGAATGTACTTGTTCACATGTTGACTCCCTCTTAGAATATGATTTTGAGGGCAAGGACAGTGTTTTTGTCTTTCCTTGTATCCTTAGCACTTAATACAATGCCTGGCAAATAGCTGGTACTTAATAAATTCTTGTTGACTGACTGACTAGGATCCAGCCTAGTTCACTAAGAACAATTCTTTCCAATCTAACTTCATTTCCTTATTTAGATAAAGTCACCAGACTTATAGTTGCTCTCTATCAGACACTGCCATGCTATTTTTGGATTCTGATTCCATTATGCTCTAAGTAAAACTATATATTGATTTCAGTAAGGCATTTAACAAAGTAATTCATGATATCCTAGCATACACAATAGAGAATCATAGGCTGAATAAATACACAGCTAGATGTTAAGTCATCAAATGAAAAGAATGTCGATTAATGGATGTTAACCGTGATAGAGGTTGTTAATGATCTGCACAAGGACTCAGTTCTTAGCATTTCCATATTTAATACTTTCATCAGTTTTATGGATAAAGATATTGAAGGAATCCTAATCATTTTTAAATCATAGGAATGTGAAAGGATAACCAGGGCTTGTTGGATGACTGAATGGTTATCCAAAAAGAACTCAACAAATTAACACAATAGGCCAAATCTAACATGAAAATTAGGAATAACTGTAGAATATTAAGCCCTTTTCTTTTCCTTGACTACTTCCTCCCTCTTTGCTTCCCATTACTCTGTTTACCTGGTACATATTTTTAATTTCCATATATATGTGTATGTATATATANTTAAGTCATCAAATGAAAAGAATGTCGATTAATGGATGTTAACCGTGATAGAGGTTGTTAATGATCTGCACAAGGACTCAGTTCTTAGCATTTCCATATTTAATACTTTCATCAGTTTTATGGATAAAGATATTGAAGGAATCCTAATCATTTTTAAATCATAGGAATGTGAAAGGATAACCAGGGCTTGTTGGATGACTGAATGGTTATCCAAAAAGAACTCAACAAATTAACACAATAGGCCAAATCTAACATGAAAATTAGGAATAACTGTAGAATATTAAGCCCTTTTCTTTTCCTTGACTACTTCCTCCCTCTTTGCTTCCCATTACTCTGTTTACCTGGTACATATTTTTAATTTCCATATATATGTGTATGTGTATATATGTGTATATATATATATATATATATATATATACATATACACACACATACACTGTTTCCCCTGAGAAAATGTTAGCTCGTTAGAGATGGACTGTTTCCTTTTTTGTCTTTATGTCTCTAGTACTTAAAGGCATATTGATTGTCACCTCAATATTTGTTGATTGGTTGATTATTGTTTAAGTTTAGAAAAATCATGGAGATATGGCTTTTATATTAAAAAGATAATAGGGGCTTTTGCTAACTGCAAACTCAATATGAATAAAAAACGGAATATGTGAGCCAAAAATGCTGTTTTCTTTTTCTTCATAGGAATTTAGAGAAGGCATTGGAGTGGTCATGGAATCATTGGGGCTTTATCTGGATATTAAAGAAGTAGGTAGGATTTAGATAAGTGAAATAGAATAGGGAGACAGGGAGAACAGTGACCAGTACAAATGTGGAGATGTGAAGTAGGGGTAGGAACAAGTGAAGAGACTTGCTTTTCTCAAATTGGTTGGTGGAGGAGGTTTAGAGGGAGACTTAAATCAGAGAGATGAAAGAAATGGATTCCCAAAATTCAGATTAAAATGATAGGTTATTTCTGGTGATTTCAGATAAGGATGTGTGATCAAGTCTTCAAAGAAAGTAAATACCCCACAAAAAGGGAAATCCAGGCTTGATGTCAGGAAAAACCTTCTAATAAATAGAGCTCTCCAAAAGTAGAGCGGATTGCTTTGGGAAATAATTCTCATTGAGGGTCTTCAAACAGAAAAGAGTGGCCATTTGTTAATAAGTATGTTGTATTGGGGATTCTTTTTCAGGTATGAATTAGACTAGTTGGCCACTGAGGTCCCTTTTTGCTCTAAAAGTCCATGAACCATTACCTTCATTATTTTCAATAATTTGGGTTGGAATTTTTCACATTTTAGTTTTCATGTGTTGCTCAGGTCAAAATCATAATACTTTCTTTTAAAATTTAAATGGGTTCTTTTTTTTCCTTTTCCTTTTCTTTAAACTCTTACCTTCTATCTTAGAATATCAATTCTAAGGCAGAAGAGTGGTAAAGACTAGGTAATTGGGGTTAAATGACTTGCCCACAGTTATAGCTAGGAAGTGTCTAGAGCTAGATTTGAACCCAGGTCCTATCAACTATAGCATCTAGCTACCCTTAACTTAGATTGGTTCTTGAAGAGACACATGGCCCTGGCCTTGAAACTTTTTTGAATTGCTAAGATTTGCCTGATTTTGTTTCTTTAAAGAAAATATGGTATCACCTCCATGCTTAGAATGAACTTCAGAATAGAACTTTAGCAAAAGTATGCAAACTTCTACAGCATTTTATTATATTGCCCAGAAAATGGAATATGATAGTCATACTATAGTTTATAATAGGTAGACTGTGTTTGAAGTACTTTATTAGTTTCTGGGAGCCATGCTTTCAGAGCAGGAGTTTTTAAGTTGGCACCCACAAAATACCCCAAAGGTCCATGAATAGATTTTGGGAGTCCTTGAACCTGGATGGAAAAAAGTTACATCTTTACTTTCACAAGCCTCTATCTGAAGTTTATTGTTTCCTTCCATTATTTAAAAGTATTCTCTAAAGAGTGCATAGACTTTACTAGATTATCAGAGGAGTTTTTGACACAAAAAAAGGATAAGAGCCACTATTTTAGAGTGACTTTATAAATTAGTGACCAGGGAACCTGAAGCATGGCTTATGAGCAGAAAAGTAAGGATGTTTGACCTGGAGTAAAGAAAACTTGGGGTTATAGAGTAGCAATGGTCAAAGATTAAAGGGTCATCACCTAGGAGGAGAGATTAAATTTACTCTTCATAGAGGATCAGAGGGTGGGATTTATAGGGAGGCAGATTTTTGGCTCAGTGTAATAAAAACTTTTTAATAATTAAAACTAAAAGTGAAATAGACTTTCTCATAAGAGTTTTCTTCACTGGTACTCTAAATTTTGTTGATACTGTTCAAAAAATTTACATACTTTGTTTCCTTTTTTACAGAGTCCTTTGGACAGAACTATCCAGAGGTAAGCATTCAGTATCTTTCATGGTTTTATTTAATGATTATGCAGTGCTAGCTTTGAGGGAAAGCACATTTTTTGATCCTCATGACAGTTGTTTGAAGTATCCATTATGGTGATGGTCTTATTCTGAATTTCATTGAGAGTTAAGTATTTTATTTGAGTGGTGGAGAAAAAATAAATGGGCATTTTTAGTCAGAACTCATAACTTTACTATATATACTATGTATACTATAACAATTTAAGTTCAATAAACATGTTTAAACTGAGTGAGAAGCCTGAGAAATTATAGTATCTTGCTGTTGCCAATCATCTGTATTCGTTTTGTATTTTAGGAGGCTGATGGAACTTTGGATTGCATCAGTATGGCCCTGACCTGCACTTTTAACAGATGGGGCACATTGCTTGCTGTTGGCTGTAATGATGGCCGAATCGTCATCTGGGATTTCTTGACAAGAGGCATTGCTAAAATAATTAGTGCCCATATTCATCCTGTCTGTTCTTTATGGTAAGACATCTTTTGTTGAAATGTTAAACTTAAAATGTGTATTGTTTCCCCTGTAATCAGCAAAAACTTACTGAGTAGAGTTTATGGCAGTGATTGAAACCTCCCTGGTTTGGGGAGTTGTGGGTAGATGGTAACTAAGAAGTTCATGCGCAATTAGAAATCAGAATTGGTTTAAATGAACCAAGATCAACCAGGCAAGTTGAAGGAGCTAAAAGGACCAGAGGTGAGAGATGGTGTCTGAAGTAAAATTGGGATCAAAACCAGAAATCTAAAAAAAATCTTGAGGTTATCTTATAAGAAACAGGGCTTGCACAGATGGGAGCTCAGAGCTAGACCTGGGATTCTTAACTTCGAAACCATGAATTAATAGCATTTTTTTTTTGCTTTGATAACATTTTGATAACTGCTTTTTTTGTGTAGTTTCCTTTGTAATTCTATATATTTATTTTATACATATAAAAACATTCTGAGAAGGGGTCCATGAAAGTTTCACCAGATTGCCAAAGGGGTCCATGACACACACAAGAAAATGAAGAGCCCCGAGCTATACAGAGAGTGATTTTATTTGGTTATAGGCACAGATATTTAAGCCTTGCCCCTTGAGGTTGAAACTATATGCCTCCTATGTCAGCATCCTTGCCTGAATTTCCCTTCAGTTAGAAAACTTGAATCATTGCTCCCAACCTCATTGTGTTCTGTGAATTCTGGTGGTGTGACAGACTAACAGTGTATTTGCTAATCCAAATTATAGAAATTTGGTGGAATAGAGTCAGGATGGTAGAGTAAATAGCTGACACTGTTGCCGTAGCTCCTCCACATCATCTACAACAACCTAGAACTTGAGCCAAACTGAATTTTGATTGATAAAGCCAAGAAAAAATGATAGTGAATCATTTTTTCAGCCTAGACAGCTTAGGAAGATAGAGAGGTCTGCAGACACTGGGATGGGGCTGGACAGGAGTGCAATGCAGTAGCTACAGCCATTCATTAGAGATGGAGATGTCATAGGGCTGTGGTAGCAGCAACAATGGGGAGTAACCTAGCACTGAAGGACAGTAAGAACTGAATATAGAGACAGAAAAAGATTCCAGAGGATCACTGTATTAGCAGTGGGAGCAGAAAAGGGTGTCATCTGGCAGCTCTTTCTCCCATTGCCCATTTTTAGTTCAGTTCCAGAGCAGAGAGGAGCAGTTGCAAGGGAGCAGATTCTCTACTGTGTAAAGAATAAGGAATAAGTCCATGAACTATAGCTGTGTGGCTCTAAGGGGGTGAAACTCAGTTCTAACCTTAAGCGCACACATAAACCTGTAATGGAATAAACTAGGATAGGAGACCAAAATCAATGGAGAGCCAGCAAACAGTTCAGTAATCCTGAACCTACAGAACCTCCCTACAGGTTAACCTTGACCAAGTCTGGCAGCAGTCTATTGAAAGTCATCCACACACAAGACCCAAATTGGGGCAGGAATTTACAGACCAGGAGGGCAGTGAACAGATCAGTCTCCAGATCATAACATTTCGAAAGCACCAAAAGCTTAAATGCCCTAGATTAAATATAAAAACTGCAGAAGTGCCACCCCCCACCCCCAAAAAAAAGACAGAAGCTCAGAGAGTAGGACGGAGGCAAATACGAAGTTTGCCCATAAAATGGAAGAGGTTATTAGCAAAATAGACAGTTAAACTTTTTATGAAAATAAAAAACTGGAAGCTTGTATGCCTGAATTTACAATATATAAAGAGTAACCTCTATCTTTTTTATCTTTTTTTTAAAGCTGGAGTCGAGATGGTCACAAGCTTGTGAGTGCATCAACTGATAACATAGTGTCACAGTGGGATGTCTTATCTGGGGACTGTGATCAGAGGTTTCGATTCCCTTCACCTATTCTGAAAGTCCAGTATCATCCCCGAGATCAGTATGTGTAGTCAAAATTATCTCTTGGGTTGGGATCTTAATTTGTATGAGTTAACTTTGGATTAGTGAACATTTCAATTCGGAGTCAACCCCCCAAAATGTTTCCAGCTAATTTTGTTCTGTGGGTTGCTGGTGCCATTGAAGTTTCAAGAGAAAAGCCAATGATGAGTTATTTATTGTAGTTTTGTTATTAAAACAGACCAGAATTTTTTTTTTTAACTTGAAAAATTGGCACGTAGAAAAGTGAGCATGACTGTTTTAGATGAGATTTTAGGAGGCTGGGATATTTAAGGAGATCAATAAGTAAGGATCTTTTTGGGGGGGAAGGGAGGGATTCATCTTTAGATACCAAAACACCAACCAGAGGACCATTTGTCTTTTTAAACAGGAACAAAGTTCTTGTATGTCCCATGAAATCAGCTCCTGTCATGTTGACCCTTTCTGATTCCAAACATGTCGTCTTGCCAGTAGATGATGATTCAGATCTGAATGTGGTTGCGTCTTTTGATAGGCGAGGGGAATATATTTATACAGGGAATGCGAAGGGAAAGGTAAGTATGTAAGGTGAAATCTTCAGAATTAAGGCAGCCCTGCAAAAGGGTATTCGGTTGTAGGATTTTGCAACTCTTCCTCCAAATCAGCATTGGTCCTGTTCATTCATACTTGGTTGTTTTGTCTTTCTTAGCTGTACTTTCTGATATTCTCTATATCAGTGAGCTAATAGCACAGACCTGCCTATAGCAGCTGTGTTCTAAGTTTTCCCCTACAACTTAAATTCTGTTGTCTGTTTTCCTTTGATTTTTCACCAAGAGAAAAAAAAAAAAGTAGAGACTTATTAAAACCTCATTAATTCAAATCCTTGGAGACTGAGCAGAAAATTACCATTAGACCTTCTCTAGAAAAAGTGTTCATAAAATAGTATAAATAGGATTGAAGGAGATATATGTAAAGTATAAGAGAACAAACTTTTTAATATTTAGCAAAATAGATCATTGAAGGCCTGAATTAAGTCACATTTTTAGGCCAGCTGAGGTATGTACATTCCTAAAAAGAGTAAAAATAACAAAATTTTCCCTTTGGTCTGAACCTTTGATTTCAGTAGTATAGGAAATATAAATGAGAAAAGTTATCTTAAGGACTAAGAGAGAGGTGTGATGACTTGCCCAAGGGTTGTGTAACCAATATTCATCTTAGAGATGGAACTTAAACCCAGGTTTTCCTGATACTTATCCAGTATACCAGTCTAACTCCCCTCCCCACCCCCAACCCCAAATTACTTTTCTTTAAGTAGCTTATTTCCCTCTAAGAAGGCAGTACATTATTGTACACAAGGCATTGGAATTGGAGTCAGAAGACCTAAGTCACCCATGATATGATCACTTCATCTTACTGAGCCTCCTTTTCTTCATCTCTAAAAAGAGAGGGTTATTGAACCTCTCTACTGGAGTGGTTCCCAAACTTTTTTGGCCTACTGCCCCATTGCCAGAAAAAATATTACTTAGCCCCCTGGAAATTAATTTTTTTTTAATTTTAATAGCAATTAATAGGAAAGATAAATGCACCTCTGGCCATCACCGCACCCCCTCCCCCCCCCGCCCGATCACTGCAGCACCCACTTTGGGAATCACTGCTCTACTGGAACAAAATTTATTTTTTATTATTCTACCTGAATTTTAATAAATACAATTTTCTTTGGCTTTTAACACTTTAGCCTGTGATTTCATGGCTTCTTTAGAAAATGTCTACTTTGAATTTCTGAAGATGAGAATTAGCTGAATAACATAATTAACATCATAATAAAAAGTAGGGGAGGAAAAGGTAGCACTATCTAGGAATATGCATAAAGAAATATTTCATAAACCACCTGATAAAGTCTTCTGGAAGGCAGAAATTTGGGATACTTTTGGTCAATAATTGAAAGTAAAAGCCAAAAAAGATAAAGGCCACGCAAGGAGTCAAAGCAATGCAAAAAGTTAAAATTAAAGCAATTCATCATCAGATAAAAAACTTTTATTTTAGAAAAGGAAAAGAATTAGGAGCAAGAGAAAGATACCCCTGTAGTAGGAAGGTATGGAGGAGAAGTTCTGGTGGTACTAGTGTAGTCAGTCCAACCTAACAAAAACACTGTTGGAAACCAGTGCTAATTAACTTGTATACCTTTCATATGAATCCAGTCAGCCTTGACTAGTACTTTTTTGAAGTGTTAGTTCTAGAAATATTTCTCTAAGACTTTAATGGAATTCCTGATGTGCTAATAATATCTATCAGTTCTAAGACCACTAAATTTTAAAAGAATAGAGGGATAGCAGTTCCCCTAGGACCATTTCTAGCTGAATTTCCTCAGAAAAGATGATGATAATCCTAGTAGCTTGAAAGAAAACAAAGCATAGTGGCTGAAGAACCCCTCTCAGAGCCAAAGAGGCCTGCCCTCAAGTCCTACTTCTCACATCTGCTAGCTGTGTGACCCTCAGCAAGCCACTTTACTTGTTGGTGTGCCAGCCAATTTTTTTAAGACAGTAAATTGGAGAGAAAGGGCAGATTTGCATTGGTAGAGGAAATACTTTATTTAGAACTCCCTCTGCCAATAGGTCTGGTTAAAAACAAACAACAAAAACAGGTCACATTTTATAGCACTTTAAGGTTTCCACATCACTTTTCTCATAACAACTTGGTGAAATAGGCAGGCAGAAGAGATAATTATCTTGATTTTAACAGATCGAGGTTCAGTGATTTTCTCTTGGTCATGTAACTGTAAAAGCTAAAATTATAATCTAGTTCTTCTGGCTCATAAATACAGATTATAGCTATAATGTAGCAGCCTTTCTAGGCTCTTATTAATTCCTCTTATTTGAAAACATAAAAATGCCTTTTGGATACCTAATCATTTGGTGCCTAGATATTTCATATCTACTTATGAACTCTTACATGTTGATAAAAAGAATATCAACACTGCCTTTTCTTTCTTTTTTTTTTTTTTTAAACCTTTACCTTCTGTCTTAATATCAATTCTAAGACGGAAGATAGGCAAAGGCTAGGCAATCAGGATTAAGTGACTTGCCCAGGATCACATAGGAGCAATGTGTCTGAGGCCTGATTTGAACCTAGATCCTCCCAACTCCAGGCTTGGGGCTCTATCCATTGTGCTACCCACTTTCCCCCAACACTGCCTTTTGAAGAGCTGACAGGATCCATGCCGTTTAACTCAATAGGATTTAGACTTTTGAATAAATACTGACTACTACATGATCCTTGATTTACCAATAAAGAGTCAGGTCTGGCTGCTGACTGGTCTTCAGGACGCTCATTTTCTTCTTCTTTAATCTTTAGATCTTGGTCCTAAAAACAGATACCCAGGATCTAGTTGCTTCTTTCAGAGTAACAACTGGAACCAGCAATACCACAGCTATAAAATCAATAGAGTTTGCTCGGAAGGGGAGGTGAGTCAGGACCCTGGTTTTATTCAGGGCAGCTTTAGTCTTATATTTTAACTTTGTTTTTGATTAGCTTTGTTATAAAATATTGAAGCTCTGGTAGCAATTATTCTCTGTGTTTTAAATATTTTTATATGGTCTTAGTAAAGACAGCATGCCTAGGTTTTCTTTTGTTACTTTATTTTATATAGACTTTTCCATATTTCTGTGCATTCTTTATGTGTTATTTTTAAGATAATGTGATACAATATTTCATTTAGGATGTTTTTGATATTTTTATTTTCTGTACTTTGTTAGCTGTACTTTGTTACTTTTTCTTTGTTAACATTTACCTTCTGTCTTAGAATTGATACTAAGTATTGGTTCCAAGGCCAGAGAGTCGTAAAGGTTAGACAGTGGGGGTCAAGTGACTTGTCCAAGGTCAAATAGCCAGGAAGCATCTGAGGCCAGATTTGAACATAGGACCTTCTGTCTCCAGGCCTAGTTGCACTTTGCTTCTTACATTTATTTAGAGGTCTCTAACCTTTCTAGTAAAGTCTTTGATATGGGGAGACTGAGTCATTCAGGATAGATTCCTTTCTTATTGTTAACATTTAAAGACTCAATTGACTTTTAAATATGCATTGAAAATGATTAAGTATATACTAGTCTTCTTCACAAGTCTCTTTTCCCCTTTAAATTAAAGTTTTTATAATGGAATTACTACCCTACTAATTACTCAAAGGGTATGATCAGTTTTTTGCTTTTTCTTCTGTATTGATCACTTTGCTGTCTAGAGAGTTGGCAGCAGTTTGCTTTGCCTCCAGCACTGTATGCAAGTGCCTATGAAGTTCTCTAACATTGAATTTTACCATTTTAATGTATTTTTAGGGCAGTTTTAGTTTTATAAATGAATAGATGCTTCTAAGTCAGTTCCTACATGCATAAAATTTAATGCCATTTAAACAAATGCAGCAATAAATGCTTTAATTGATCTGGAAATTATTCTTGCAAATGAAACTACTCAGGCCTTTCATTAAGATCATAGAATTGTATTTTCTGTTTCAAATTCTTTGTATTACAGATGAACAATTTCGTACAGCTTCTAAGTACTAATAAAGCTTATATACTTTATTCTAACAAGAATCTAGGAACTCTTGACATTTTTTTTTAATGTTTACTTTTTGTCCTGGAAACAACTTTAGGGCAGCAGGGGAAGGGTTAGGCAAATGAGATTAAGTGATTTGCCCAGGATCACACAGCTAGGAAATATCTGAGACCAGATTTGAACCCAGGTCCTTCCAATTCCAGGCCTGGCTCTCACTGTATCCACTGTGCCACTAGTTGCCCTGTTAACATTTTTTACTCATTGTTTTTAAAAATTATATGCTTTTTTTTAGCAAATTTAATTTTTTTAATGCATTCATTTCCAAATGTTTCTTTCTCCCTCCCATGCCTGTTGAGCCAAGCTATTGCCTGATTAAAAATGTTTTTAAAAGTAATTCGAGGGGCAGCTGGGTGGCTTAGTGGATTGAGAACCCATCCTAGAGAGGGGAAGTCCTGGAGTCAGATCTGACCTCAGATACTTCTTAGCTGGGTGACCCTGGACAAATCACTTAACCTCCATTGCCTAGCCTTTACTCCCCTTCTGCCTTGGAATCAATACAGAGTTTTGATTTTAAGACAGAAGATAAAGATTTTTAAAAATAAAAGTTCAGTATTAGCCAAAATATTGACCTTTTCTGACATTATACATGCAATCTTCCATACTTGATAGTCCCTCACCTCTGCAATTAAAGGAGGAAGATATGCTTTCTCAACTCCTTTGGCACCAAGCTTTATCATTGTAATTACATAGAATACAGGTTTATTTTATTTTTTCCATTTGTTTTGTTGAATTTATCTCATACACACACACACACACACACACACACACACACACACACACACACACACACACACACATATTTTGCCTTTCTGATTCTATTTACTTCATTCTACATCTGTTCTTATCAGTCTTCTCATGTTTCTCTGAATTCTTCATATTTGTCTTTTTTTATGACATAGTAAAAATCCATTTTGCTCATGTCACAATTTGTAAATCATTCCCCAGCTGACAGGCATCTATTTTGTTCTTAGTTCTTTGCTACCACAGAAAAGTTAATATGGCTGTTTTGGTATATGTGGGATCTTTCTGTCATTGATCATCTTGGGCTGTAGGCTTAAAAGTAGAATCTCTGAGTGAAAGAGTGTGGACATTTTTGGAGTATAATTCTAAGTTACTTTCCAGAAGGATTGGTCTGCTTATTCTTAGACACAGCTCTAAAAACCTTAGTTGTCTGTCCTATAGCATAAGAAGAACTGACTAAAAGGAATGGCCACACATATTGACACTGCAAAAACAATAATAGCTGATCGTCTACTCCATTGATTATAGAACAGTTGGGTCTCTGTTTTTATTGTTGTTTTACCACGCTAAGAACCATGATCTTGGCCTCCAGGCCTTGACCATCTAGCCTTCCTGGATTTGATGGACTGAACTCTACACTTTATACTGTTAGGAATTTCTGGATGTCTTACAAACATTTGTAACTATTTAGTAATTTAATGCCTGTTTGTGACCACAAGGGTTAAATTTAATGGTTGGACTTAAATTTATATGAAATAACATGGTCACTGAAATTATTATATCTCAAGTCAGAAGTTTATTTACCAAAATAGAGGGAAAACAATAAAGTAGGGAAATATGAAAGAGGTTAGAGAAAATACCTATACTAGTCCTCAGCCAGGAGGGCCGGTGATGAGTAATTGCCCTCCTCCAAGATGGAAAGTAGTCTCTCTGGAAACTAGGAAAGGAGTCAACTCTTTTCACTCACCCAAGAAGCAATCTAGGAGTCTGAACCAAGTTGAAGCCAAGATCCAAGCCGAAATCTCTAGCAAAGCTCCCTTTTACATGTATTATGCCTGAGTCTGGTTGCACTACAATTCTGTCTGTAATAGGTAGAATAGTGAATCTTCAGAAGACAATTCCTAGAAGACAATCTCCTCAAAACTGTCTCCACCAGACTGCCTCCATAAGACCAGCCTCCCCAAGACCAGCAGCCAGCTGAAGGATTCCATGGCTTTTATGGTGATCTCTTGTCCTGTCCCCTCTTCACAGGGGCCAATCACAGTTTCCAAATTGTCTAGCACTGGCATGGGGCAGTGTCTATGAGATCCTCTTCTGCCCTCTGGAGGTGTAAATTCTTATCAAAAAGATTCACAGATTCCTGGCTGATTGAGTTTCTGAGGGTGTGAATTCTCATTTCCTGAATTGAACTGGGTAGGGCTCTCTCAAAGTGGCTTGTAAGCTCTTCTACCTAGTGCTAAGTAGGGTGTTCAAGCTTTTGTTGATTCAGTTGAAAAGTACACAAAGGAGAGTACCTCACAATCTGGTGAGGTACTAAGTAGGGGTACTTAATTTATTGTTAACCAAATGTTAACTCAAAATGGAAAAAAGGGAATAAAGAATTTCCTTTCTTGCAAGTATAAACTCAGAATAGACAAAGAGAACAAAGAATTCCCTTTACACAGAGCACTCATTTTTAAGGATGTGTCCCAGTCTATAATGGGCATAAGATTTAAAAAAAAAAAAAGGTGGTGATGGTGGCTAACTGTATTAAACAAACAACAGAGACCAATAACTTTGATAGTAATATTCCTTTATCTTTTTGAGGAATCCTTTGATGACTGTCATGTTAAGAAGTATGGAATTAATATTAATGTTAGAGTTAAAGGTGATAAGAATAAGAGAGCAGTATGGGCAAATGAGTGGGAAAACAGGAATGCTTGAAAGTCCTCACTTCCATTAAAAAGCCACTCCCCTCCCCCCCCCCCCCCCCGTAAGATTATACTTAGTTTTTCAGGGTAAGTTATTCTTGCTTTTAAGCCTATCTCTTTAGCCATGTATTCCAGAATTTCCTTCTGTTTATGGTAGAAGATTCCAAATCTTGTGTGCTTCCCAGCTGTGGTTCTTTGACACTTGAATTCTCCTGACTGCTTACAATATTTTTTCCTTGATATGGAATCCCTGCATTTGGACTATTACATTCCTGTAATGTTTCTTTTTGGTGTTTCTTTCTGGAGGTGATTGATGGGTTCTATCTTCATTGTGTCCTGTAGTTTAGTAGATTGAAGCCATTTTCATTTGTGCTTTCTTGAAATATACTGTCCAGGCTTTTAAAAAATACAGTTTTTAAGGAATCTGAAAATTCTTAGATTATCATTCCCTGACCTGTTTTCATGGTTGCTTATTTTTGATAGCAGAAATTTTAATTTTTTCATTCTTTAGATTTTGTTCTACCATTTCTTGCTGTCTCATGGAGTAATTGATTTGTATTTGGTCCTTTCTGGTTTTCAAAGAATCTGTTACTTGAATAAAACTTATACCACATTTCTCTTCTATGCTATTTTCCTATTATTTACTCCAGAACTTTTATTTCATTTTCTATATGCTGATTTGTTCTAGGCATTCATGGAAGATCCATTTTTTTCTTTGAGTCTCTGCTTATAGTTGTTAGAGAATTACTTTCTCCTTCTATGTTGGATTTTTGAATATCTTTCAGCCAATGACTGTTCGTTATAGTGGTCCGTGTCTTCTTCAGTTTATTCCTCTCTCCTTTCTTAGTTTCTGAACTGGGCCTTTGTGCCAGAGCTAAGCTCTGTTTCCTACTCTGGGCTATCCCAGTGCCATGAGCATGGAGTACACAACACTGATCATAATAATAATAAATCATAATAAAACCCTGAGGCTTTATTAGGGAAAGTCCTCCGCTTTTGAGGCCTCTGGATAATTAAAATAAAAATTTTAGCACTTATAGGAGGAACAATTCATTTACTTAAGAAATTTTCCTTACTAGAACTTTTCCAGCAATTCCAAAATGAAAAAGGTACAACTGTATCCTTCAGTGAAAGCTTGTGGATTTAATAAGCTAACAATCTCACTTTGGAGGCAATTATAGGCAGTGTTTAAGGGTTTACTATAATTTGTATGTGCACAGGATAGTGAGATATACAAGCAGAGGAATATTTTATTTCAAGGAGCTTTGGTATAAGGAGAGATAAGACAAATAGATTCACAAGGCATTCTTGTGACAGAGTAGGAGGTAGGGAATGATGAGGAGTTGCAGTTAATATGATTCAACAGTGTGGCATGTCTGTCAGAAAACTAATGTAATCTTAGGTAACAGTGATCTCCACCGGTCAGACTGCTTTGGCATATTATATTGGGTTTGGGCTCTGCATTTTAGGAATGATAATATATCTAGATGAGATTGAACAGGATGGTGGAAGGACTTTAAATCTTGTCATTTGAAGTTGAAGGAAGTTAGAATGTTTAGCCTGGAAGAGAAAGTGGTGGGGAGCATGAAAGCCATCTTTAAATATTTTAAGAGTTGGTAAAGAAGGGATTAAGTTGCTTCTAAGTCCCAAATGACAAGATTAGAACAAGGGGGTGGAAGTTTCAGGCTTTCCAGATGAAAAACCTTAAGAGAAACAGTTGTCTAAAAATGGTTTTCCTTATTCAGAGGTGAATTTCTCATTATTGAGGGGAACAAGGTAGAGAAATTAAATGTTATAGAGAATGTTGTCAGGCAGAGGCGTCAAACTCAGGGCCATCAAAACTCCTCTGTTTGGCCAAACTAGATTAAACCTAATTGGGAAACGTTTAACAATATTGGTAAAAATATATACAACAACACGGATAGTTAATTTGTGATTTAAATCTCTTCTTTTTGAGTTTGACACCTCTTGTAGAGGGGTCTCATAATCTTGGAGGTATGACTTTTAAGGTCCTTTCCACCTAAGAGCTTATAATTTGTTACTCTAAGTGTTAGTCATAGATAGTGTTAATAGTAACCCATTTAGGACCTTTGGTCTTCATTTTTTTGTTCCTTCCCTCTTCTCTTGCAGTTGTTTTTTAATAAATACAGCAGATCGAATAATCCGAGTGTATGATGGGAGGGAAATTTTAACCTGTGGCAGAGATGGAGAACCAGAACCCATGCAAAAATTGCAGGATTTGGTAAACAGGTACATGTCTCATTTTTAAGAAGAAATACTGCCATAAGTAGATGCATATAAAATAAAAAGTCTGATCAGTTTTAGGACCAATATACTTTGTTCCTAGTAGGATAAATTCCTATCTACTATGATTCAAAGCCCTTGGATTTTTCTTCTTGGCATTTTGTGTTTACTATTTTTATTTTAAGCATAGGGGAAATGGTTGGGTATTTCTGTATGGTAACTATATTCTTGTATAATTTTCCTCCCCTTGATTTTTAGGACACCTTGGAAGAAATGTTGTTTTTCTGGAGATGGGGAATACATAGTTGCAGGCTCTGCCCGACAGCATGCCCTGTATATCTGGGAGAAGAGTATTGGTAACTTGGTGAAGATTCTTCATGGGACCAGAGGAGAACTTCTATTGGATGTAGCTGTGAGTAGAATGGAAGGCTTTTGTCATGCACGTTTTCTAGAAAAATCTCAACTACATTTTAAAAAATGTTTCCTTTCCCTTTATTTAACTACAGTGGCATCCTGTCAGACCTATCATAGCATCCATTTCTAGTGGAGTGGTATCTATTTGGGCACAAAATCAAGTGGTAAGTACCTGTTTTTACTTGTAATTATTTACTTTGAAGCCACATCCCTTCCATTTCCATTTTAGAGTTAGTTTTATAGTTCTCTTATTAGCTTTATCAGTCTTTTGTATATGTTTGTGCCTTTTTGTTTGGTGGAGAGGGACAAGATTTGACTTCTCAGATTCTTATCTGAAGCAGATGTGCCAGATCTTTAGCCTTAGGTACAATATGTAAATGAAGATGACTTTAAAAGGCCCAAGGATTACTGGTTTTGGAATCTGAGGATGTAGGTTTAAATCCCATTTCTGTTACCTGTAACCCTGGGCAAATCATTTAATTATTCAGGGTCTTAAGTTTCTCATCTTTAAAACAAAGGTATTGGATTTTAGGACTCCTAAGATCCCTTCTAGCTCTAATGAGTTAGTCAGACAGGCATTTATTAAATGATTACTGTGTACCAGACACTGTGCTGGGAATATACTGAGAAAGGCAAAAACAGTACCCTCAGGGAGCTCATGTTCTAACCAATGGGATAACATCTAAATAATTTGGTGTAAACTAGATATATATGAAGTCAGTGGAAGGTCATCCTTGAGAATGGGAGAAGTCCTCCTACTTAAGGTAGCATTTGAAAAGGCTGAGGTAAAGAGGGAGAGCATTCCAGGAATGGGGAACCCCTAGAGAAGAGGATATTGACTGTTTGATTTAAATCCAAGGAGGAAGCAAGAATGAGCTGTTAGAGAACAGCTTTAGAAGATTAATAATGAAGCACATCTTTATACTTCTTGACAGAAAGGTCAGGGATCAGAGGGGCAGGAGAGATTCTATCTTTGGATGTGTCTGGTGTGATTTGTTTTGCCTGCCTATACCAATTTGTTATAAGGCAAGGCAGGTTTTCTATTTTGGAGAGGAGGAAGAATGAGATAAAGAAAAGAGCTATTAAGAAAAAAAAGAAATACACAGAAATACAAAATTTAAAACAAGGAACAAAATCCCAACAATTTTGTTACTTCCTTGTTTTATACTATGCACTTTTAAAAACTCCATAAAAAGAAGTTCATAGTTTCACGTACAATCCTCCTTTTTTTTGTTCTTTATATATTGGAATGTTTTATTGGAATGTTTTATTTGTTGATAATTTAAAAGTATAGTAAAAATAAAAATTTTAAAAAGGAATAGAAAGAGGGGAATAGCATCAGAAGCTAAGAGAGAGGAGAGTATCTAGGAGGGAATGATCAACAGTGTTTGAAAGCTGCAAGGAAGTCAAGGAGGATGAAGACTGAGAATTGAATTTAACAACTAAAAGATTGTTGGCAATTTTTAAGGAAAATTTCCCACAGTGTTTGGCTAACAAAAGATATTTCTCAACTTTCATGCCTTTATTTTCTACTGAGAACAACTTTTAAGTCATGGAGATGAGTAATCTTGTAAGAAAGATCCATTTTAATTTAACTGAAACTTATTTCTCCAAAGAGAAAAATGGACTTTTGAAGATGAGCATTTTTAGATAGAAAGTAACTAAACTAACAAACTTTTCAAAACGTTTCTGCCAAAATTTGTGTAGTTTTTGTGTCTGTCATAAATAGAATTTTAAAAGTCAAGTTCCTGGTTGCAGGTGGTATTTTATCTTTAAAGTGTAAGGCAGTGAATGTGAATGAGGTGTTCTGTGTTTGTGGCGCAGGAAAACTGGAGTGCATTCGCCCCAGACTTTAAGGAACTGGATGAGAATGTGGAGTATGAGGAAAGGGAGTCAGAGTTTGACATTGAGGATGAAGATAAGAGTGAACCCGAACAAACAGGTACTGTTTTTCAGTCACCATGTTTCTTTTTCTTTTTAAAAATTCTTCTTGTTTTTAATAAATTCTTGTTTTAGCTGAGACAAGTCAGTGATTTGACTGTCCACAGATAGCAGATTCAGGGAGATCACTTACCACATCAGTAGCAAGCCTTTTCCTGTTAATTAAAACATACTCCCATTTCATCCTTTATGGTGTGGTTAATACTGCAGACATTAGATACAATCTACAAGTTTGGGACCTTTCTCATCTCTCTCCTGAACATGTATTTTTTCCCATTCCTACCTTTCTCATTTTTGCATTGAAGTCATGTTATCAGATTGTGTTGATTTGATTTGAGAGGTTGTATCAAGAGCTCATAGAATTTCTCAATCACCTCCTCAGCAGCCACTGTTACTGTGTAAACCTTGATTATTTACTCTTCTTTTCTTTCCCTCTTTCCTATTTTCTCTCCTACTCCTCTTGGTTACTACTTCACCACTCTTCACTTCTCTAAAGTGTTAGGTTTTATTTTGTTGTTGGCTTAAGAGCTCTTCTCTGTTATTTCCCCTTCCCCCCCTTTTCCTGATTTCCTTTTGTTTCTCTTTTTTTTGGCACATAATTCTTGTATTTTATATTCTATCCTTCTCTGACTAATTCAAATGAAAGTGAGGTCAAGATTTGCCTGCTGCTTCCACCCTTCTTCCTTGTTTATGTAGTTTTCTACTTGTGTATCTCATTTATGCCAGATGATTTTCCCCATCCTTCCTCCTTTTTTCCCTAGTATTCTCTTTTCTTCTCTTTCCTTTTTTTCCCCTTTCTTTCTTTTTCTTAAATCCATTCCAGGTCCTCTGTCTTATTTACTTCCTTCTGTGACCTCTTATGACATTAGTGTTCTACTATCCTCTCCCCTTATTAGAATGTAAACATTTCATCCTTATTTAGTTTCTTTTAATTGAGCTCTTGTATTTACCTTTTTGTTTTTCTTTGGACTCACTTGTTTGTATTTTCAAAGTTTCTCTAGACTTCTCAACAAGAATACTAGAAATCTTATTTTAAAAGTTCATTTTTTTCCCCCTGTAGGATTATATTCAGTTTTGCTGGGTAAGTTATTTTTGGTTGTAAGCTTACATCTTTGCCTTTTACAATATATTGTAAGATTAATGATTTTTAGTTGTGGCTGATAAATCTTGTGTGATACTTATTGTGGATTTTTTTTCTGTCTGCTTGCAGTATTTTTCCTTTGACTTCAAAGCAATGGAATGTCTAGGTTCTTTTTTTTGGTTGTGGATTTTAGGTAGTCTATTGATTCTTAAATGATTTTTCCTTGATCTTTTTTTCCAGGTCAGTTGTTTTTGCTAAGAGATACCTTACATTTTCTTTTTTAAAAAAATCAATCTTTTAACTTTTGTATTGATATTCTTGTCTTGTGGAATCTAACTTTTTTTATGCTAATTTTCAAGGTGTCTGTTTGGGTAAGGTTTTGTACCTTTCATGTTAATCAGCTAATTTTCCTTCCAGGTCTTTTCTCCATTGTTTTAATTTATTTTTCCAATTATTTCTTCTCTAGCACTCTCATTTATTAATCACTTTAAACTCCTTTCCTCCCCCCTCACTTTCACCCCAAGAATTATAGTGGTACTTGTGCCCAAACTATGTTTTTATTTGAGGCTTTTATTTATAGATGTTTTAGAATCATTCTCTTCTTTCTTTGTATCTCAGGCATCCCTCTCAGCGCCACGAAAGCTTTTTATGGTGGGATTACTATTTATTCATTGTTTAAGCCTTACTTCCAGAATTTGGACTTGTTAGGTTCTTCATACTTTTGGAGGGAGAGTCAGGACCTAACTTGGTTGAATGTTATATTTCCTTGGGTTCTGCTGCTTTTTCTTTGGATGTTGAGTGAGGAGCACCTTAGGCTAGGGACTTTCAAGTTCTCAGTGTACCCAAAGTAATCTTCTCTAGGACATAGTCTGATTGCTATCCTTTTGGTCTGAGCCTTGCAAGCTTCTGACTGTAGTTTGGGTCTGGGTGACACAATTTTAGACTCGCCCAGGATTGGAGCGCCAGTAGAATACTTCATTAGCTAGCTAGCAGGTTCATTTTCATGCATGAAACTTCATGGTTTCCCTTGGTCTGAGCACTTTGCCCTGTTTCTTAGATGTAGGCCTCAGACCAGGATGGGGATTGGATTCAACACCCCATTTTGGGATCAGAGCCACAAAGCTCCTGCTTAATTCTGTCTACTCTTTCATCTTGGTCTACCACCCCTAGGCTCAGATCTACTCATTCTGCACTAGATTTCCTTACAGCAGTCTCCTCTTCATATATCATATTCATATATCAAGATCATTCAGGATTTCCTGGAAGCTGTGAAAATATAACTTTGTTCAATGACCCTCCAAAAATAAGTATTAGATGGGCCATAATATAGATATTCTTGCCAAAGGCCAACCACAGTGATGATGGAGGAGATGCAGTAGAAAATCTAAATGCCAGGGAAGAAGAAAAATTCCTTGTAGATAGTGATATCTTCCAGATATTATTTTCTGATGACATTTTGATGATTACAGCAAGTCCTAATACATTGCTAAGCCTCCTGGAAGAGATCTGTAATAACTCAAAGGAATTTGTCTTGTCCACACAGGAAAGACCAAAAGGATAAAGAATTTTTATTGCCCAGATTTCAGAATGAATTTAGATAAACACCCTACAGAGCTTGTCCAATTATATGTATGTCTGGCACAGACCATAAGATGGATGGTAAGTTGAAAAGGAAGAGGAAAGCAGACGGGAAATTACAAAGCTCTTTTACTGATTCCAGCCTTACAATGAAAACAAAGACCCATCCTTTCAATATTCATATTTTACCACTGTCACAGTATAGCAGCAAGTCTTAGGAAGAAACCCTTTCCTTTGAAGAACCAAAGATGAATGTCACACAGAGGGTGATGGAGAGGCATATGGTAGGTTTCAGCAGGCTGCAATGTGTAATGAGTAAGGAATTCCGAAGAAGACTAGGAGGAAAGGATGTCAGAATCTCATGTCAGGAAGAGAAGATGGGCTGGCCATGTGGTAAGGGCAACATGACAGGTGGCACCCAAAGCGATCCATTGGTACTCTTGGGATGTTAGTAGAAATTGAGAAATTCTGGGAGAACATGGACAAGAGAACTATAGGATCAGCTTATCTTGATGGATTACAATCTGTGTCATTGGAAGAAATTCCCAAATTAATGAGATCACAAATCCTTTTGAGTATCTTAAAAAAAATTATTAATCTTTTTTCATTATTGATATTTCCCATTCTTTCCCCTTCCCCTCTCTCTTTGAGCGAGCTATATCTTATAACAATGAATAAAAAGGAGAAAAGTTCAGCAAAACCAACCAACACACTAGTGAATTCTGACATTCTATGTAGAGTTACACCCTTAGTCCCTAGTACTGCTACCAATAAAGGAGAAAGCTTGGTCATCATAACTTTATAGCATTCAGTTTCTTTTGTTTAAATTTGGATTGTTGTTGATGTGTATATTATTAAAGCACCATGTTTAACGATTTCTTAGTCAGTGGATATCAACTTTATTTCTGGTTTTTTTTACTACCATAAAAATTGCTGCTGTAAATATTTTGGAGTATATGGAGTCTTTCTTACTGACCTGTTTATATGTCTCAGAGTGGGTTCTTTGAGTCAAAGGCCTAGGCATTTTAGTCAGTTTCTTAACACAGTTTCAGATTGCTTTATAGAATAGGTAGGCTAGTTCAGAGAAGGGAATTAGTGTGCCTTTCTTTCTATATGCCAATGACTACTTCCATTTTTTTCCTCCTCTTACTATTAGGTATTTCTCGAAGGAAGTGTGACTTAACTGCTTTCCTGAATTGTTTGCTCCTTGACTATGTTGCTGATTTCTTAGTATGCCAATTAGTACTTTTAAGCAAGTCTAATATGACAAATTTTTGCATTATTTTGGCAGTTGGGTGGCTCAATGTATACATTGGAGCCAAGAATACCTGAGTCTAAAACCCAACTAAGACATTAGTAAGCTGTGTGATCTTGTTAGTGCCTTTCAGGCTCAGTTTCTTCATTTGAAAAATGGAGATAATACCTAGAGAAAAAGTATGGGGTGCACTTTATAAATGCTGCTATTGAGGATGAAGATGAGAAGATGTAGGATGACCAAGCACTAACCAGGTCACCATTCCACACTTTTGGGGCTGGCTACCTTGCCTTTCTCTGCTTTACTTAACCTTTTGTAGCATTTTTCATCTTTACCACTCCTTTGACATTTTATGAATGCTTGTCTCATTTTCCCAATTTTATAGTAAGTTCCTGGAGGACCCTATAGCCGAACAAGAGTTATATGTTTTGATTTCCAAGGGTTGCATTTCTTCTGCATGCACTAATGTGACAGGAAGCTCCTTGAAGGCAGTGACCTTGTCTTATTTTTTCTGTTCCTGACAATAATTGTCACCGGACTGAATGCTGTGGGTACTTGTGTATTCAGATCTATACAGATAAGAACATAAAATGGGTCAAATGACCTGTACAGTGCTACAGACCATCACTTAGACATCTGGTGGTGCTGGGCCTCAGGGGTGAGCTTTATTTTCAGCCACCAACCTCAGATTCGCCATACCTTTTGTTTTGTGTTAAAGGAGAAACCACATGGGTGACGAGCCTGTACATGGTAAGAAAATAATCTTAGATTATGCTGACAGTATTTGTAATTATAGTTCATGCTCTCATAGCACTTATAACTCATGTTTATTTATTATAAATCTGTTATTCTCTTTTTAACTATATTGTAGGTGCTGATGCTGCAGAAGATGAAGAAGTAGATGTCACTAGTGTAGATCCTATAGCTGCCTTTTGTAGCAGGTGAGTGCTACTGGCCTTGTGTGTTTGCTTTTGAAAGGAGAGCATCTTGGGCTTCTCTTACTTTTTGTTTTTATCAGTCAGTATTCTTCCCTTGAATTCCCCTCTTCATCACTTCCTCTCCTATGAAATTTTAGACACTTGGCCTCTTATTCATTTCCATGCCTGATTTAGGGAGAGTCTCTACCTTGTATCTTAAAAACTGATTGTGTGTGGGGCAGCTTTCTAGCTGCGTGATCCTGGGCAAGTCACTTAAACCCCAATTGCCTAGCCCTTACCACTCTTTAGCCTTGGAACCAATATATAGATTGATTCTAAGATAGAAGGTAAGGATTCAAAAAAAACCCAAACCTGATTATGTGCTTTGTATATAGTGGAAACTTAACAGATATATATTGGTTAAAGCAATACATGGTTTTAAGTACAATGGTTTTTTCCTCTTTTTTCTCTCCACAGTGATGAGGAACTAGAAGATTCAAAGGCCTTGTTATACTTACCCATTGCCCCCGAGGTAGAAGACCCAGAGGAAAACCCTTACGGACCCCCACCTGATGCAGTCCAAACCTCATTGATGGAAGAAGGAGCTGGTTCAGAGAAGAAGAGACAGTCTTCAGCAGATGGGCCCCAGCCACCAAAGAAGAAAACCAAAACCACCAACATTGAGCTACAAGGAGTACCTAATGATGGTGAGACCTGTTTCTTTTGGTACCTAATTGATGATTGTTCACTCATCTACATGACTGACAACCTTTTTTTTTTCTGAAAGTATCTACAGTATCTGTAGGGATTGCCTTATTATGAAGTTAGAGCCAAATACTGGTTAGCAGGTCATTACTCTTCCAGCTCAGAGTGGACCTCCAGTTAGTCTTGTGGAAGAATAGTTGTTAGTTATAAATGTACTCTTAATTTGGCCATACCTTATTTTGAATATTTGATTATAAACCTGTCACATTAGGGCAGGACAGAACCTTTATTGCCATTCTGGCTCCTAAATGCATGCAAAAAACCTGCATATCCTCCCTTCTCAACCTCTACATCATCAAGAGAATGTCTGAGCTAGAAGAGACAAAGGATTGTCTGGTACAACACCAGCATTTTCTTGAGGCCTAGTGAGAAGGCCTTTACCTACAGTCATGTAGCTGGTTATCAGCAGAGCAAGGTCAGACCTCCTTCCTCCCAATTGCATTTTCTTCCCACTCCACCAGAGTGGCTAGAATCAAGCCCATAGCTGCACCTTATGTTAGCCCATAGTGTAATATTAATGTAGACCTTAGCTTCCATTTGAATTATTGTACTGATGATGCAGCTTCTTCCCTAGAAACTGACTGGGTTTGGCTTTGTCTGATGAGCAGCTTCTCCTCAGTTCTTTGCTTCCTCCTTTCATAGTTCTGTAAAAGGTAAGAACTTGAGCAGATTCAGCCTCACCCTTTGAATCTTGGCACAGAGTTCCTGGTTGGCTGTGGCACCACATACTCTTGACTTTGGTAGGAGGCTAGAGATTTGGATTGGTTTGTGTGGATTCCTTCCCATACCTATTTGTCCCTTTGCAGAAGTCCATCCGCTACTGGGGGTGAAGGGGGATGGCAAATCGAAGAAGAAGCAAGCAGGCCGGCCTAAAGGATCAAAAGGTAAAGAGAAAGATTCTCCATTTAAACCGAAACTCTACAAAGGGGACAGAGGTTTACCTCTGGAAGGAGCAGCGAAGGGTAGAGTGCAGGCGGAGCCCAGCCAGCCCTTGACAGGTAAGGACCCGTGGTGGGCGTTCCCGGCTTGCGCGGCGGCCTTGCTTTCTACAGCCCCGACGCAGTCTGACGCAGCGCTTTACTTCTCCCTCCCTTCCTTACTTACCAGTGGCATTCACTCCCGAGGGGTTAAGCTGCTGCCAAGGGCAGGAGAAATCACATTTTGATTGTTTTCCTTATCTCTGTTCACTCCCAAGTTTTTACTCTGAGTAAAAGAAACAAAAATTTAGCCGGGGAGCCAAATGGAGCCTTCTACCAAAGTCCCAGCATTGTTTGTCTGTTTTTCCCCCCTAGTAGCCCAGTGCCAGTAATGGAGTTGGTGGTTGTACACTTCTGAATGGCTAGGAAGGAAGATGAAGTTTTTGAGGTACATACCATCATGATGTCAGGACCCGAAAATGGGAGGAGAAAACCTGGGAGGAGCTGACCAGAAAAGCAGCTACTGGGATGTAGAGGCTACAGTGTCTGTGTAAGATCTTAATGCCTAAGCCTTTTCAAACTGGCTTCTCAGTCAATGGGCCATCTCACTTTTCATGGTATTTAAAATTTGGGAGGGATGGCCCTTTTTTAATTAGGAGTGGATCTTTTGCTCTAAACTGGGTCTTATATGTTGTAAGGGAAATGAATTCATCCTAAACCAAAGGGACTCTTTAATTTCCTGCCATTTATTAGTAAGGCCACTTTCCCTAAGCCCTCATTTAGAACTGTTTCATTCATCAAAACACCTGATTGGGCAGTTTGGGGAAATATTCAAGTTTTTGTGACTAACTGTAGCTTCTAGTAATTTGGCATATTCTTCCCCTTCAATCCAGAAAGCATGTTCAGTAAACACTAAAATTTCTCTAATGAGAGCAGTCCTGCACTCTTTATATTTGATGGGCTTTACAAAAGAAATAAGCAGCATTATTGAGACTCGAGAGGTAGCATATGGCCTAGTGGAGAGAGAGTTGGCCTTGTAGTCAGGAAGCTTTAGGTTCAAGTCCTGCCTCTAATTCATCCTGGCTGTGTGACTCTGGGCAAGTCACTCAACCTTGCAAGGGCCCCAGGCATCTCTCTAAGACTCTCAGTTGCAGAGGAGATGCCCATTGGCATTGGTAGAGACGTTTCCTCACCAGAGGCTCCCAGCAAAGATGAAATCACAAGTCCTATTCATTCGAACAATAGCAAACTACGGCCTGGATCCTTCTGAAATCAGATATTCGGTCAAAAGTGTTCCTTCTGATTCTGTGGGCCTCTTTTTGGCTGCCTGAAGAAAGAGTAGGAAGTTTGATATCAGCATAACTCATATTAGTCTTGAGGTGACATTGGGAGTTGTGAACCAGAGTTGCATGTCTGTAGCTCCACTGCCTAAATGTTACCTTACTAATAGGCTCCCTTTGTGTTGTACCTAGTTGTATGTGTCCTTGGGAGCAGATGCTGCTGCTTTTTTTTTCCCTCCCAAAGTTCTCCCTACTTCCATCATTGGTCCTTTGTAACCCTCGTTGCTTATCATCTCATCTGCTCTGCTTAAGTTTTATTGCTTAATTGTTGCAAAGAACTTGTATTGTGCATTCAGAAGAATAAAGATATAAAACTCACTGTCCTGGGACATAGGCTTAGCATGATATAATACACTGATCGTTGTAAGTGTTTATTTAATATGTCATTGACTTGTTGATCCAGTCATTTCTCTAATTAGGAGTTAGCTATAGTGTTATCAGCAAAAACTGGTTTAAATCCAGAAAAGCCAGTTTCTGGGATCTGATAATAAACTTTTAGGAAGAAGAGATCTGAATTCCATCGTTTTCTATAGGGTTTTTGGTTTATTCGGTGGCCTGACATTTTGGGGTTTGTTTGTCTCTTTGAACAGTAATTGCAAGGGTGTTCAGAAGAGAATGAGCAAAACTGTCTCCCCATGCCAGAGATAGGATGTTGAGGCCTGTGGAGTTTGTTTTCGTTCATCTCAGATTTTTTTTTTTCCTTGCCTTAAGAGGTACATGACTATTTTCTTCATGTTGTGATATATAAGGGAAGGTGCTATCAAAACCTGTTCCTGCTGAATTGTAAAAACTATAACTGAATTTCTACCAGTGTGACATTCTTCTAGAAGATAGAGCTCAAACCTTTTAACATCAGTCTGTTCTCCAGTGGATGTAAATAGTCTTTGTTGCCAGCATATCCCATACCCAGCTGTGTCATTCTGTGGTTGAAACTTTTTTCTTTTAAGCTCCTGAGTCAGTTTTGTAAATGGGTTCCCTTACATCCTAGCAGGAATCTTCTTTTTGAAATTACTTTTTCTTCAAGTGACATTAATGTTCACTTTTGCATCTCCCCACTGTGGTGTGGAACAGGAACATAATTGACTTTGTTCTTTTTCTGGACTTCCTTGCCAACATCCTTAACTATCCATATAAGGCTGGCCCCAGAGACTGAACAGCTTCTCTTGAATAATCAGGGAAGTGCTCATTTGCTTTGAAAAGTTGGGGTTCTGTTTGCTGACTTATTAGTAAACTTGAGTAAGGGTTTTCAGGCCATGTCTGCAAGCCTGGGCAAAGTTCTGAGGTGATTAGAGGCCTCTCCATAAGTGCTGGGTTCTGAGGCCTTTGGGAAATTTTTGCAGCTGACTCTTGGTTGGTTATTCAGGGAGTGCATGTTTAGATGCCAATTGTGAGGCTCCCTGGCTTTCCTCTCCTTTCCCACTGCTCATCTTGGATCATATCCAATCTGTTTATACCCTTGGAAGCATGGTTTAGAACTTGGAAGAAAAGATAAAAATTCAAGTGATACAACTTGGCTCTCTTGATGAGAAAAGGGGTGGAGAGGTCACAGACCATAGCGTAGATCTGGAAGGAACCTCAGAGGCCGTTTAGTCTGACCTCCTCCATTTATAGATGATGGCAGAGAAGTGACTTGCCCAAGGTCACAGAGGCAGTGAACCTAAATGATAGGATTTAGACCCAGGCTCTAACTTCAGAGCCAGTGATGCTTTTTCCACTCTACCAGTGTGATGAGCACTCTCATTTCTGAAATAAGAGTTTGGGTTATTGGTAGATCTCAATGAAGGATAACCAAGAGTTAGCTCTGTCTCTCTTTCTAGATCAGGAAAATAGTGTTTTGCCTGCTTCTGCTTGTACCACATCTTATCTGTCAAGCTCTCCATTCTCACAAGTCACTGGAATGAATTGATACTAATGGAACCTTTTCCATCCATTCTTTCCAGCAGGGGGAGCCATCTCAGAGCTGTTATGAAGACGACCTTGAGAGTTCTCCATTCTTTCCCACTCTGCGGGGTGCAGCCTCGGACATTGTGCTTGGACAGATGAGACTGACTTTCATTTAAAACCAAGACCTCCACCTGTCTCAGCAGGTGGAAGGAGGCGTGATGCTTATTTTTGAATGATGTGAATTATGAAAAAACAAGTCAACCTCCCCAACCCTCCCTCTCAAAGCATAATTCCAAATAGACTCAGGAAAAGAGGACTTACAAAGACATTACCAGGACTCCTGACTCATTTAAACGGAATGCTTCTCTGCTGTGTTATGTTGCTGGAACAACACCTACATTTTCTTTGTATGACCTTTCTTAACTAAGCATCACTTAGACCTGCCCTTTCGTATCTCCTGCTCCTTCTCATCCCTTAGCACATGTCCTGGAGTGAATTGTTCTTCTGGGTAACTTTTCCTCTCCCTGCTATTGTCTCATAGAAAAGGATCTGTTGCGTACCTCTTTCTTTTCTCTCCTTCCTTCCCTAACCCTGCCATATGTAAGGCCTGTATTCCATGTTTCATCATTCTTTTTAAGAACAGGCAAGAAAATGAAGTGCTTATATTCTGAAAAGCTCAGGAAAATGTAGAGCCATCAGAAAGGGAAGACATAGATAAGAAACCCAATTCGACTATCATATAACCTTATCCCCACGAGGTTGGGATATAAAATGTTCTTTTTTCTTTAAACTTTTTTTTTTTTCCATTTTAGCCTTCAGCATCAAATTAATCTCTCTTAAATCATGTTTCTGAAGACAGGTGGTTTCACTTGTTCCAGGCAAAGTAGCACATGAGTGATTTTTTTTTTTTTTTGGCTGCCATGTGTAAACTACTAGAGAAGAAATCAAACAAAGGTGTCTCTGGGTCTTCTTTTATGACAGAGTATCTATGCAAGGTCTAGAATAGAGTTGTCCAAAATCAGATGCAGCAACAGAGTTCAAATCAAAGATCAAAGTGAAATTTTTTTCATCACTGTCCATGGATTTGCACTTCCCTCAAAACATCGATGTTGCCCCCACCCGTGTCTTGTGTTGTGAGCAGTTTTAGTCTCCTCCTTACAGTTCCTCTAGTAATATTTTCTTTTGGTCACTTCCTTTCTGTGAAAGGCTGCTCAGTTGTCTTGCCTTCTTCCCCACCATTCACCAAACAAGAGTGGCAGATTGAATGTGCGTGCACATGGGAAGCTTTTGGATTTAAAAAAATTGCCCAGGATTCTTTCACTTCCATTGCTTGGTCCTTCATGAACCCATGTAGCTCATCATCTCGACTTTTCTGTTTATGTTTTCTTGCTGATTGTTTCAAAAGTTTGTTTTAGGGAAGCAAAAATGTGGAATGGGGATCCACAGCCCTGGGTGCAGTATTGCCTATCTGTATCTATTTTAATTTGAAGGTAGTGTTTTCTCTTAACTTCTTGAGGAAAGCTTTAGGACAGTTTATACTATATATAGCATGAGGAACCCACCTGATCCAGGAGAGAATCCTAGAAAGAGATGAACCTGGTTACTCTGTAGGATGTTTGGGGAATAGTAGGAGAAGCAAAAAATGAAAGAGCCTTTCCTCCCATTTCACTTGTTCATGTGAGAAAGGTCCATTTCTCAAGGTCTGTCACAAAAAGTCCACATTCTTTGATGTAATGATTCTTTCCAGAAACCCTTGTTACCCAGACTCTTAATATGAGTTACTCAGTAGTAGAAGTACCTGGGTGGATTACTGGACATGTTTCTGTTTACATCATTAGGAACACTGTTGTTACTTCAGATTGAATTCTGTATTAATCTGCCAATTTACAGAAATGTTTTTTTACTCTTGTCACCATTTACTGTGTAAATTGAATTTCCTTGCCTGGGTCCTTGGATATTGAGCTGTTCCCCTGCCTCGGTCCCCCCCAAATTTGAGTACCCATCTAAGCTCCTTCAAGTTGACCCTTGACAACATCTTGCAGGATTTGTTTTGGGGACTCTGACATTTTTTTCCACTCTTCAAACCTGTTGTTCATTTCAGTTGACCGCTTCTCCATTTGTACAGTGTATGTATATTTTTTTCCTTCCTTTCATCTCCCCATATGTGTATGTGTTTTCCCTCTTGTTACCTTTTTTTTTTAAGTTTTAAATGCTCTGTAGTTTTGTAAAAGATGAAAATTGGTCACTTGAATAGTTCTTGCTAAAGTGATGACACTTTGTAAATAAAGATGATCGTTTTACTTAAAGAACAGTTGTTTGTAGTTGTTTGCAAAGAACAGTCACACCTCACTGTATCTGTCATTTTGTTTTGCTGCATTGAATACACAGGCCTCATGAAAGGATGTTGAAATTATAGGTCTGAGAGGTCACATAGTCCACCTTTCTGCCTCTAAACAAGGTTACACTCCAGTTTTCTAAAACAAGTCACCTGTTTTAATCCTAAAGATCTACATGCATGGAAATCTTACCATATAAAGTGTTAATTTGGGGATAAACTTGGGTCTCTTCCTTACCACTACTACTGCCATTTCTGTACATTTCTGTAAATTAAGTAAGCTATAAGAACACTCATCATATCCTGTTTCATTGCAAACAACAAAACGCCATACCCCAAATTATTCAAATTCCTTGAGCCTTCTTCTTTAAACAGTATTCACCTTGAAATATTTCTCTTTACTTTCTCCCATTGCTATGACCCTAAGAGCACTTCTGTGACATCATACCTGTTTCATAGCAACCATGTCATAAGCATGCCCATCGGCAGTGCTGTTCATAGCATACAAGGAATAAAGAGAATCAGCAGAAAGTCTGGGTGAATTAAATTTCTCTTCAAATGGAAAATAACTTCATTACTCTTGGGAAAGGACAGCACTGAGAAAGGAAAATGGTAGCTCTGCTTTGCTGATAAACATTTTGGTTCTCAGATGGCATTTCCGCTTCTGTCTCCACCAGTTTTTATTTTTATTTCTAGCAGCCTCACTGTGTGCCCTTGAGCAAATTACTTCATACTCTGGGCCTCCACAAAACAAAGAGGCTGGGACTATATGATCTCGGTTGTCTCTTCTCTATAAACCCCTTATTCCTAATAACTTATATTTATAGAATGCTTTCGCATTTGTGATTTGATCTTCAGCAGCCCTGTTAGGCAGGCTGAGCAAATGATATTTTTTCCACGTTGCCCATAAGAAAATAGATTTAAGTGACTTGCCTAAGTTTTCACAGCTTGTTAGTAGTGTAGTCACACGTCGAACCTAGGTATTCGGATTATTCCAATACTCAACATGAGAGAATGTTAGGATCTTTTTAGCTTTTAAGGCCTATATAGTGCTTCTTGAACATTTAATAAGTATTATTTCACTGGAGCTAATTGAGTATATAGAAACTTATTTAAAGACTGTGTTCAGTTTCAGGAGTAGTGGGAAAGTATGCTGCTTCCATTACGCAGTCAAGAGTAATTTCAAAATTCATTTCAAATTATGAAGCCTGTCTATTCCTCCCAAAGAGGCCCCATTCAGTTGCAAGGCTATGAAAGGGATATGTGAAGAATGATGGTAAAGCAGTCAATAATAATAATGATATTAAGGTACCAATATTGCTTGTAGTTTGCTTTGCTTTATATGCCCTCCTTTTGTTAAAAATTAAAATTTTGTTTATCAGGTTGCGTTGTTGTTTTGAAAATATCCTCATCTTTTGACTTTGGAGGATACCTCGTTGCTGAAATAAAGAATATGAGACTGAAGAAAATTTAGTGGAGATTTCAGAAATTTCCTTTTTTTGATTGTTTACCCAAAATGGCCTCATGGGCCACTGACTGAGGATTTAGGAAAGTTCTCCCCTAAACATGAAGACAATAGATGTTGGCATCATCCTTGGAACACTGGCATTTGCTTCCTACCTGCCTGTAATGATGACATCCCATCAAACATTGAAAATCCCCGAAAAGCTGAAGATGGCTCATGGGAGAGTGATCGTCAATACTACCCCCTGCACAGTCACCTGTGGCCTGGGCTATAAGGAGGAGGAGACCTGTGAAGTGGGCCCTGACGGAGTAAAGAGGGAGTGTGAGACTCACCAAACTGAGTGCCAGACCAACTGGATTTGTGGGATGGTCCACTTCACTATTCCCGTTGGGAAGAAATTCAAGCTGACCTGTCTGAGTTCAGACATCCTCCATTATGGGCACGAAGCTTTCCGTTTCACCTGGAGGTTTGCCCGTGGCATCGTCTCCACTGATGACGAGTTGTTTAAACCTTTTCAGCGCCATATCCATTCTGTGATCTTCACGCCTGCCCAAGAGCTGGATTCAGGCACCTATAGGTGCGATGTACAGCTTCTAAGGAACCTAAAGTTTGTCAAGAGAATCTACTTTGCACTGAGGGTCATTCCTTCTAACTTGGTGAACCTCAACTTTGATCAGTCCCTGACTGAGGAACAGAAATTAATAGATGAGGGGATGGACTTGGATCAAGGGAACCAGACTCATTTCCTAAGGCCGACTAAGAAGCCCTGGGTAGCACTGGGGATAGGAGTTACAGTGGGGGTGGTTGGTGGTTTGCTAATCAGCACAGCTGTGTACTATTTGATGAAAACTTCCAAAAGGAAGTTGAATACAAAGACCTAGTAGTCTGGCCACCATTCCTGGATGTTTTCGAGCTGTTTTTTTTTTGGAGAGACTCTTGCCTCTGCCCCTTGGCAAGTCCTCAGGAGTAGGAACTGACAGCTACTTGAGAGCATTTGGGGGTTGGGGTATAGAATCTGTGGGAAAATGCCAATCTTGTCCTACCTCACCTATCTTCCTAGTATAATACGAGCGCTTGGGTGCTCCAGGAAAAAGCCCAGATCATCACCCAAGTTTTGGTTTTGTAATTTACTATAATTATCTCCAGTGTTGATCCTTCCTCCCATTGTTAAGGTATTTGAGCAGAATGAGTGTTCATAATTTGGGGGGGGGGGGTTTACACTGGAAATTTGTCTCTTTCCACTTTAATAAAAAATTGCTGCCTCATGTGCATCTTATATAGTGGGCTTGAATTTTTCTTTCCTATTCGACAATCTGGAGGGATTGTCCCTCCTGGCTTAGATAAACCCATATAGCATTTATTGTGTTTAGCTTGTACCAGGCCCTGGAGACTCAAAGACCAAAATTACGATAGTTCTAGTCCTCAAAGATCTTACCTTCTGGGGGTGGAGGGAGAGACACAGCATGTACCCAAACAGGAACACACAAGATACATAAAGGGAGAAGATACAAGGTGGAAGGTCCTAGCAACCTGGGAACTGGGAAAAGACACCTGCCTCAGGAGGCCACGTCTGAGCTGCATCTTTAAGAAAGTCAGCGATGGGAAGGAAGGAAACAAGCATCTAGATATCTCATTTCATCTTCTGGGGAAGTGGGTAAATGTTATTATGCCCATTTCACAGACGAGGCAGAGTCCATATGCTTAGAGCCACAGACTAATGGTACCCAAGGCTTGATTTGGATTCTGGTCTTCCTGATTCTGGACTGCTGCAGCACCCTGTCTCCTAAAACCACTCACCTTGCCTCTAAAGGGCAAGGGAGAGAAGAGAGAACATCCCAAGCATGGGGGATCTGCAACAATACAAAGATGCAGCAGCCTGGAACGTGGAGGGCTGAGAGGGAAGAGAAATTGTGTCAGAAGACTAGAAGGGGGGCAGGAGATAGAGAGCCAGGTCTAAGAGGTCCTGGGTTCAAATTTGACCTCAGACACTCCTTAGCTGTGTGATCCTCTGCAAGTCACCCTAACCCTCCCTTTCTTAGTCCTTACCACTCTTCTGCCTTGGAATCAATACACGGCATTGATTCTTAGATGCTGAAGGTAAGGGTTAAAAAAAAGTTTAGGGAGCCGCTGGAGTTTATTGGAGGAGCGAGGATGCAAACCTGAACTTAAGGAACACTATAGTAGCTGAATGGACTGGAGGGAAAGAGGAGGTCAGGAGACTTAACCAATAAGAAGGTCATGACTATAGTCTAGGCTAGAGATGACGAGGACCTAAAGCTCTGGGTCTGAAGACAAGTGGATCCATAGGAGAAGGGAACTATGAGATCGGGCAACGGAGTGGGCTCTGAGGGGAGAATAAGGGGGAGGCAGCGGGCATGACCGAGCTTTTAAGCCTGGGTATACTTGGTGGTGCCCTGCCAAACGAGGAAAGAGCCCGGGAGGCTTTGGAGGGAACGATGGCGTTCTGTTGGGCACACGCGGAGCGGGAGAGACGCACAGGACATCATTCAGACATGGCACCATGGAAGGGACGCGAGACCTAGGCAAGGCTGACTGAGAGGACGGTCATCCCCAGAGAGTTCTGCCTCTGCGGTTAAGGCGGACGCCCACCGAAGGGCAAGCGCGGCTTCCTGTGGCCATTCGCAACGTCCCCATTCGCGTTCCCCAGCTGCTAATTCCTTTGAACGCTAACTTTTTTAGACAGAAAAAGGCTTGTGCTGAGAGAAGAGAACAACTATATTGGCTTCTTCTGAGCTGCCATAGCCAGTCGCCACCCCAAACCATTTGGAACCCTTTAACCACGCGCTCCAAGAGCCCCTGCGCTCTCCCTCGGGGAATTGGGTGGTGCGGGCGGTGAGGAGAGGAGGCGGGGCTCTAGATGGCCACAGGCTGGGCTAATTCTACTAAGCGAATTACATTTCTCCATCCCAGGTTTCTCTGGCTAATGTTAGAGGAGGGGGCGGGGGAGGCTTTTGATCTCACCCCAAGCCTAGAGAAGAACAAGTTCTAGCCCGAAGGTCAGAAATGTGGCAGCATCCATGATGAAGAACAAACTGAATCAACATCATTATCTCCCTCCTCGCCCCCCCCCCCTTCAGAACCATCTCCACCTGCCTCGGGAAGGATGAGCTTCATATCAAATTATATTTATTCAGGCTAATGAATGAGAAAGCAACAGCTCGCTCCCCCCCCCCCCC